>NC_084557.2:34510691-34873191 GCF_033978685.3 Nerophis lumbriciformis | reverse complement strand
GGACATTTCAGGACTGGATTTGTTGCACAGGTTGCATCCTAAGACAGCTCCACGCTGGAAATCACTGAGAGCGGCCCATTTTTTCACAAATGTTTGTAGAAACAGTCTCCATGCCTAAGTGCTTGATTGTATACACCTGTGATTAGGACACCTGCTTCTGATCTATTGGATGTGTGGCCAAATACTTTTGGCAATATAGTGTATATTTTGTTATTTTTGTTTCCTTCAATGTTAAATAGTAAGCACACGTTATTTGATGAAGGGCAACAGGAAGTGAACTGACAATAATTGCTCAGGCTTGGCAAAGGGGTACGATTTAATAAGCTCGGATTCTTTCTACTTCTTTTTTTAGGCTTGTTGAATTGTGCAAATGTCATTTTATTTTAATTTGGCTCAGCAAGTCTGAAATAAACTAAATCATTACGGGAACTAGTACAGCTTTACTATCCACACACAACTTTATTGGCTAAACATCTGGCAACGCAAGTGACGAAGTTATATTTAGTCCCATTTCTATCGTACTGTTCTTGAGATTTACAGTACTGAATAGATTGCTTATTTTTGAATGGTGTACTCGCTTATTACAAAACCCAAAACCAGTGAAGTTGCCACGATGTGTGAATCGTAAATAAAAACGGAATACAATGATTTGCAAATCCTTTTCAACTTATATTCAATTGAATAGACTGCAAAGACAAGATATTTAATGTTCAAACTGGAAACCTTTCTTATTTTTTGCAAATATTAGCTCATTTGTAATTTGATGCCTGCAACATGTTTCAAAAAAGCTGGCACAAGTGGCAAAAAAGACTGAGAAAGTTGAGGAATGCTCATCAAACACTTATTTGGAACATCCCACAGGTGAACAGGCTAATTGGGAACAGGTGGGTGCCATGATTGGGTATAAAAGCAGTTTCCGTGAAATGCTCAGTCATTCACAAACAAGGATGGGGCGAGGGTCACCACTTCGTCAACAAATGCGTGAGCAAATTGTCGAACAGTTTAAGAACAACATTTCTCAACGAGCTATTGCAAGGAATTTAGGGATTTCACCATCTACGGTCCGTAATATCATCAAAAGGATCAGAGAATTTAAAGAAATCACTGCACGCAAGTGGCAAGGCTCGTGACCTTCGATCCCTGAGGCGGTACTGCATCAAAAAGCGACGTCAGTGTGTAAAGGATATCACCACATGGGCTTAGGAACACTTCAGAAAACCACTGTCAGTAACTACAGTTCATCGCTACATCTGTAAGTGCAAGTTAAAACTCTACTATGCAAAGCGAAAGCCATTTATCAACAACACCCTGACGCAAAGTGTAAAAGTGTTCTGTGGTCTGACGAGTCCACATTTCAAATTATTTTTGGAAACTGTGGACGTCGTGTCCTCCGGAACAAAGAGGAAAAAAAACATCCGGATTGTTATAGGCGCAAAATTCAAAAGCCAGCATCTGTGATGGTATGGGGGTGTATTAGTGCCCAAGACATGGGTAACTTACACATCTGTGAAGGCGCCATTAATGCTGAAAGGTACATGCAGGTTTTGGAGCAACATAGGTTGCCATCCAAGCAACGTTATCATGGACGCCCCTGCTTATTTCAGCAAGACAATGCCAAGCCACGTGTTACATCAACGTGGCTTCATAGTAAAAGAGTGCATGTACTAGACAGGCCTGCCTGTAGTCTAGACCTGTGTCCCATTGAAAATGTGTGGCGCATTATGAAGCCTAAAATACCACAGCGGAGACCCCCGGACTGTTGAACAACTTAAGCTGTACGTCAAGCAAGAATGGGAAATAATTCCACCTGAGAAGCTTCAAAAATGTGTCTCCTCAGTTCCCAAACGCTTACTGAGTGTTGTTAAAAGGAAAGGCCATGTAACACAGTGGTAAAAATGCCCATGTGCCAACTTTTTTGCAATGTGTTGCTGCCATTCAATTCTAAGTTAATGATTATTTGCCAAAAAAAAATTGTTTCTCAATTCGAACATTAAATATCTTGTCTTTGCAGTCTATTCAATTGAATATAAGTTGAAAAGGATTTGCAAATCATTGTATTCTGTGTTTATTTACCATTTACACACCGTGCCAACTTCACTGGTTTGGGGTTTTGTAGATACTGCATGTGGAATTAAAACGTATGTTTTGGTGTCTAATACATTTGTTACTATTATATTTTAGAGTGCATGACCTTCAACAACAACAAAGTGTTGACAAAACTCAGCGTATTCATTTTATTACAGCATCTTGATGTCCATGCAAATGAAAACATTCAACAATAAAACAGGTCTGAATGAATAAATTACTTCAGGATGTGTTACAGTCAGTCAGTTGAAAGTCTTTACTAGCGCCATTTTAACACCTTCATGTATTACCTTTGATTTGGAAATGGATATTTTGCTGACCTTGAAGCATTATGCAGTCTTATGCATCACAAACTTCTAAACAGCCCTACAAATGATTCATTCAAACAACATTTAAGTGTGATACATAAGAACAAAGGCATTATTATTAGGGAGGAACCTGGGGAGATTTCTGAAGCAAGAATTAGCCAACTTTACAATATATTGATAAATGCTTCATAAATCAAGACACCAGTAATGTGATTAAGGGCAAACTGGTTGTAGGGACAAAATACCATAAAGTTGCTTTAGAGTGAAGTCAATCTTACACCAGAAATAAACAAAAACTTCTACTTACATGGAGGGAAATACCGTATTTTTCGGAGTATAAGTCGCACCGGAGTATAAGTCGCACCTGCCGAAAATGCATAATAAAGAAGGAAAAAAACATATATAAGTCGCACTGGAGCCCGACCAAACTATGAAAAAAACTGCGACTTATAGTCCGAAAAATACGGTATACAATAACATTAAAGGGGGAATCAAAGAAAATAAAAGAGTGCAATCTGGCAAGAAGAATATTGTGTACGACATGTAGAGCACAGCCAGTTGTAAAGATATGTCACAGTATATTGAAACATGGCACATATAAAACATTTAAAAGAATCGCGTACATGAGAGATGGTAGTTCAGGGGTCATATACCCACAAATAGACGTTAATATTCCTCATGGAGCATTAGTACAGTCGTGGTCAAAAGTTTACATACACTTGTAAAGAACACAATGTCATGGCTGTGTTGAGTTTCCAATCATTTCTACAACTCTTGTTTTTTTGTGATAGAGTGATTGGAGCACATACTTGTTGGTCACAAAAAACATTCATGAAGTTTGGTTCTTTTATGAATTTATTATGGGTCTACTGAAAATGTGACCAAATCTGCTGGGTCAAAAGTATACATACAGCAATGTTAATATTTGGTTACATGTCCCTTGGCAAGTTTCACTGCAATAAGGCGCTTTTGGTAGCCATCCACAAGCTTCTGGTTAAGTTTTTGACCACTCCTCTTGACAAAATTGGTGCAATTCAGCTAAATGTGTTGGGTTTCCTGACATGGACTTGTTTCTTCAGCATAAGTCAGGACTTTGGGAAGGCCATTCTAAAACCTTAATTCTAGCCATTCCTTTACCACTTTTGACATGTGTTTGGGGTTATTGTCCTGTTGGAACACCCAACTGCACCCAAGACCCAACCTCCAAGCTGAGGATTTTAGGTTGTCCTGAAGAATTTGGAGGTAATCCTCCTTTTCCATTGTCCAATTTACTCTCTGGAAAGCACCAGTTCCATTGGCAGCAAAACAGGCCCAGAGCATAATACTACCACCACCATGCTTGGTGGTAGGAATGGTGTTCCTGTGATTAAAGGCCTCACATTTTCTCCTCCAAACATATTGTTGGGTATTGTGGCCAAACAGCTACATTTTTGTTTCATCTGACATCACATGGACAAAAATAAGACCTTCTGCTAACACAGACCCGCAGACGTGAGCACATCACCCCTATAGTAGCGTCCCTTCACTGGCTCCCTGTGCGTTACCGAATCAATTTTAAACTCCTTCTATTTGTTTTTAAATGTCTAAACAACCTCACTCCAACATATCTCTCCGACCTCCTTCAGCCTTACTGCCCCACCCAATCCCTAAGATCAGCCAATCAGCTGCTACTGACGGTCCCTGACACAAGGCTGAAGCTTAGGGGTGACAGAGCTTTCGCCGCTGCTGCTCCCAAGCTCTGGAACGACCTCCCTCTGAGTGTTAGACAGGCCTCCTCTCTTCCTGTTTTTAAATATCTCTTAAAAACATACTTTTATTCCATGGCTTTTAACACTGAGTGATATCCATCCTGCTATGGCGCCCCATAATACACCTGCTGTGAACCTGTTTTTATGTTCTCCATCCATCCACCTTCTTCCGCTTATTCGAGGTCGGGTCGCGGGGGCAGCAGCCTAAGCAGGGAAGCCCAGACTTTCCTCTCCCCAGCCACTTCGTCCAGCTCTTCCCGGGGGATCCCGAGGCGTTCCCAGGCCAGCCGGGAGACATAGTCTTCCCAACGTGTCCTGGGTCTTCCCTGTGGCCTCCTACCGGTCGGACGTGCCCTAAACACCTCCCGAGGGAGGCGTTCGGGTGGCATCCTGACCAGATGCCCGAACCACCTCATCTGGCTCCTCTCGATGTGGAGGAGCAGTGGCTTTACTTTGAGCTCCCCCCGGATGGAAGAGCTTCTCACCCTATCTCTAAGGGAGAGCCCCGCCACCCAGCGGAGGAAACTAATTTCGGCCGCCTGTACCCGTGATCTTGTCCTTTCGGTCATAACCCAAAGCTCATGACCATAGGTGAGGATGGGAACGTAGATCGACCGGTACATTGAGAGCTTTGCCTTCCGGCTCAGCTCCTTCTTCACCACAACAGATCGATACAGCGTCCGCATTACTGAAGATGCCGCACCGATCCGCCTGTCGATCTCACGATCCACTCTTCCCTCACTCGTGAACAAGACTCCTAGGTACTTGAACTCCTCCACTTGGGGCAGGGTCTCCTCCCCAACCCGGAGATGGCACTCCACCCTTTTCCGGGCGAGAACCATGGACTCGGACTTGGAGGTGCTGATTCTCATCCCAGTCGCTTCACACTCGGCTGCGAACCGATCCAGTGAGAACTGAAGATCCTGGCCAGATGAAGCCATCAGGACCACATCATCTGCAAAAAGCAGAGACCTAATCCTGCAGCCACCAAACCGGATCCCCTCAACGCCTTGACTGCGCCTAGAAATTCTGTCCATAAAAGTTATGAACAGAATCGGTGACAAAGGGCAGCCTTGGCGGAGTCCAACCCTCACTTGAAACGTGTCCGACTTACTGCCGGCAATGCGGACCAAGCTCTGACACTGATCGTACAGGGAGCGGACCGCCACAATCAGACAGTCCGTTACCCCATACTCTCTGAGCACTCCCCACAGGACTTCCCGGGGTACACGGTCGAATGCCTTCTCCAAGTCCACAAAGCACATGTAGACTGGTTGGGCAAACTCCCATGCACCCTCAAGGACCCTGCCGAGAGTATAGAGCTGGTCCACAGTTCCACAACCAGGACGAAAACCACACTGTTCCTCCTGAATCCGAGGTTCGACTATCCGGCGTAGCCTCCTCTCCAGTACACCTGAATAGACCTTACCGGGAAGGCTGAGGAGTGTGATCCCACGATAGTTGGAACACACCCTCCGGTTCCCCTTCTTAAAGAGAGGAACCACCACCCCGGTCTGCCAATCCAGAGGTACCGCCCCCGATGTCCATATGTTCTATTTATTTTATTTATTTATTTTTTATCGTGCTCTGTTTGTGTTGTGTTGTGTTTGCTCGGTTCTCGTATTATCTTTTAACCTGCCCATTGTACAGCACTTTGGCTACCCCTGTGGTAAATTTTAAATGTGCTTTATAAATAAAGTTGATTTGATTTGATTCTGAAGGAAAGTTCAGTATACTTTTGACCCAGCAGATTTCGTCACATTTTCAGTAGACCCATAATAAATTCATAAAATAACCACACTTCATGAAGTATGTGCTCCAGTCACTCTATCACAAAAAAATAAGAGTTGTAGAAATGATTGGAAACTCAACACAGCCATGACATTATGTTCTTTACAAGTGTATGTAAACTTTTGACCACGACTGTATATGCGTATACAAAAGCTTTATCAAGACTGTGAAAATGCTCCTTATTAAAGCCTTCATTAGGCTACAGCGTCATGGCTCCAAAAGTCTGGTGGAGCTTGATGTTCACCTCCAAAAGAAATCTAACGGGGATACGAGCTGTGATTTGTCAGCGGTTTTTAGTCCTGTGAGAGCGCCCTTCTTTAAAACAAACATCTTCTGCACCGCCCCTAGCATTTTGGCAAATAATTGCAAAATTTCAGTTCAACAGGACCAAAGCGCCATCAGAAGGGGCGGCTGTAGCGTAATGGAGCCTTACAGTATTCTCAATTACATCAGCTTTGAAATGGTTTGCAACTGGCCTTCAAAAACACATGTTGTGCAAAATATCCTCCTCTCACTGACCAGTGCTTCCAGTGCAGACCACCTTGCTACAATAAACACATTTTTCATACTTGGTTAATATTCAAGGCACGAAATGTAAATAGAGTATTGTTGGCGGTTTTTGAATGGTTATTTATTGGATTTTATGGGCAAAATAGTGGAACTCCCATTGGCGCCGCTTTAAGCGGACCTTTATTAAAAATTATTTAATATTTAGAATGCATTAAAAAAAATCCATCCGTCATCATGTCTTTCAAAAAGATTGTGAACGATAGGCAAAATTCCCAAAATAGTGCAGCTCCCCTTTAAGTATTGACCGATACCGATATTGAGCCGATAGAATACCAACAGGATGAAGAATGTTTGGTGAAATTAGTCAAACAGAGAACGAAGTTAGGTATGAAAAACATTATACTATTTATTATTAATCTTTAATTTGAAGTGGAGTGCTAATTCATTAAGTTAAGATCATTACGTAGCAAGTTCAATGATGCGGACACACTTGTTACTACATCTCTACTTCAATGGCCTAGTGGTTAAAGTGTCCGCCCTGAGATCGGTAGGTTGTGAGTTCAAACCCCGGCTGAGTCATACCAAAGACTATAAAAAATGGGACCCATTACCTTCCTGCTTGGCACTCAGCATCAAGGGTTGGAATTGGGGGTTAAATCACCAAAAATGATTCCCGGGCGCGGCCACCGCTGCTGCCCACTCCTCCCCTCACCTCCCAGGGGGTGATCAAGGGTTATGGGTCAAATGCAGAGAATAATTTTGCCACACCTAGTGTGTGTGTGACAATCATTGGTACTTTAATGCGCTTGGAGTCTGTATTTGTACGCATTATAAACTATAATTATTTGATACTTGTTTATGTTGACAAATGTAGTATTTTAGAGTGCAATATTGTTCAATTAAGGACACGTTTTAGGGATGTTTAGCTTGTGTGCTATCGTGTGTTTAGCTGTTGTGTAGCGGCTGGCTCCCAGTAGCTGACATGACAGTAAAGACTATCATGTTTACTTTTTGTAAATGACTTGACTAAACTACCAAGAAAAGACTTAACTTGTGTGCTATTTGGAGGACATTTACTGTAGATGTGAGCTGGCTGTCAAGCTTTACACAACTTAACGCACTGCAAGAGTGCTTGTATTGAAGCGCTTTTATTGGCGATTTTAACTTAAGCTGATATCATCCGATATTTGCTTCTTTTGCTGATGTCACACAGATAACCTACATCAATATTGGATCAGAAAACCCCGAATTTTACAAACCCCGTTTCCATATGAGTTGGAAAATTGTGTTAGATGTAAATATAAACGGAATACAATGATTTGCAAATCATTTTCAACCCATATTCAGTTGAATATGCTACAAAGACAACATTTATGATGTTCAAACTCATAAACATTTTTTTTTTTGCAAATAATCATTAACTTTAGAATTTGATGCCAGCAACACGTGACAAAGAAGTTGGGAAAGGCGGCAATAAATACTGATAAAGTTGAGGAATGCTCATCAAACACTTATTTGGAACATCCCACAGGTGAACAGGCAAATTGGGAACATTTGGGTGCCATGATTGGGTATAATAGTAGATTCCATGAAATGCTCAGTCATTCACAAACAAGGATGGGGCGAGGGTCACCACTTTGTCAACAAAAGCGTGAGCAAATTGTTGAACAGTTTAAGAAAAACCTTTCTCAACCAGCTATTGCAAGGAATTTAGGGATTTCACCATCTCCGGTCCGTAATATCATCAAAGGGTTCAGAGAATCTGGAGAAATCACTGCACGTAAGCAGCTAAGCCCGTGACCTTTGATCCCTCAGGCTGTACTGCATCAACAAGCGACATCAGTGTGTAAAGGATATCACCACATGGGCTCAGGAACACTTCAGAAACCCACTGTCAGTAACTACAGTTGGTCGCTACATCTGTAAGTACAAGTTAAAACTCTCCTATGCAAGGCGAAAACCATTTATCAACAACACCCAGAAATGCCGTCGGCTTCGCTGGGCCTGAGCTCATCTAAGATGGACTGATACAAAGTGGAAACGTGTTCTGTGGTCTGACGAGTCCACATTTCAAATTGTTTTTGGAAACTGTGGACGTTGTGTCCTCCGGACCAAAGAGGAAAAGAACCATCCGGATTGTTATCGGCGCAAAGTTGAAAAGCCAGCATCTGTGATGGTATGGGGGTGTATTAGTGCCCAAGACATGGGTAACTTACACATCTGTGAAGGCACCATTAATGCTGAAAGGTACATACAGGTTTTGGAGCAACATATGGTGCCATCCAAGCAACGTTACCATGGACGCCCCTGCTTATTTCAGCAAGACAATGCCAAGCCACGTATTACATCAACGTGGCTTTATAGTAAAAGAGTGCGGGTACTAGACTGGCCTGCCTGTAGTCCAGACCTGTCTCCCATTGAAAATGTGTGGCGCATTATGAAGCCTAAAATACCACAACGGAGACCCCCGGACTGTTGAACAACTTAAGCTGTACATCAAGCTAGAATGGGAAAGAATTCCACCTGAGAAGCTTAAAAAATGTGTCTCCTCAGTTCCCAAAGGTTTACTGAGTGTTGTTAAAAGGAAAGGCCATGTAAAACAGTGGTGAACATGCCCTTTCCCAACTACTTTGGCACGTGTTGCAGCCATGAAATTCTAAGTTAATTATAATTTGCCAAAACAAAATAAAGTTTGAGTTTGAACATCAAATATCTTGTCTTTGTAGTGCATTCAATTGAATATGGGTTGAAAAGGATTTGCAAATCATTGTATTCCGTTTATATTTACATCTAACACAATTTCCCAACTCATATGGAAACGGGGTTTGTAAGTGTGAAACACAAAATAACCTAAAGATAAATTTAATAAAGTCCCCATCCTTTGGCGGGCCAAACAAAATGACTCAACGGGCCAAATTTGGCCCACGGGCCCCACTTTCGGCACCCCTGCTCTAATGTATTTGTGATCCCACGAGATGAATTGTTAACACAGGTTAAAAAAATGTGTAAAGTTGGAAAGTGGTACGGCATACATCTCTACCGGCTGCTCAGTACCGCTCTAAATAAAAATTAAAATAATGTAGGGCAGGATCTGTCCTCGACAGTTTTGTACTCCACTTCGTCATCAGTCTCTTCTCAAACACAATTATCTCCTGCTGTTGCCAACAGTCACGAGTCAAGAAGTAAATACTGTAATGAGACCCTTATTTTCCTCCATCAGTATTGATACCGAATAGTATTAATCAAGTTTCAATCTTCTAAATGTGTCTATTCTTAAGCATTGAGGTTGGTTTGCAGATTAAACCTTTCCCCATTTTAAATGCTACTTAAAATGAAACGTACAGTCTTCTCTTTAAAGTACACAGAAGATGTACAGTGTCGTACACAGAGAGGGGATAAAGATAATCAGTCATTTCTTGAGCAGGTAAAAACGTTATTTCACTGCATACTGCGCATGGTTCTAGTCTATGGTGAGCTTAGCCGTTGCAGGTATGTTTTTTTTTTTTATACAGCAGACAAATTCTTTCCACTTTGCAAAGCAGTGAGTTTACACATGAAGTATGATGATGTGTGTATCAGAGCACTACTGAGCTTTGCTACAACTTTGGCACAGTTGACTGTACAGGTGGTCCTCACGCTACGAACGAGTTCCAGTCCTACGACTAACTCAGTCACACTAGGCAGAATAATTAAAGCACATTTGAAACATTGTAATAAAAAGATTATATACAAGAACTGAATTAAATAGTGATTTAAAAAAAAAAGGCAGGCCAACTCCTTACTTTTTCCCCTGTGGTTGTCTTGCTTACTTGGTCGGAGAGACGGGTTTATTTGAGGAAGTCTCAAAAATGAGTCCACTACACTATTTTATAATAGAAGTTCCTTTCACATGTCCAAAGATACTTTATGATGGTTGTGGCATTTTTCTGGCTTACCTACTCAGTAGTCTAGTGGTTAGAGTGTCCGCCCTGAGATCGGTAGGTTGTGAGTTCAAACCCCGGCCGAGTCATACCAAAGACTATAACAATGGGACCCATTACCTCCCTGCTTGGCACTCAGCATCAAGGGTTGGAATTGGGGGTTAAATCACCAAAAATGATTCCTGGGCTCGGCACTGCTGCTGCCTACTGCTCCCCTCACCTCCCAGGGGGTGAACAAGGGGATGGGTCAAATGCAGAGGAAGAATTTCACCACACCTAGTGTGTGACAATCATTGGTACTTTAACTTTAACTTTAAACCAAGCATGTCTGATTTCTAGGGCTGTCAAAAATAACAACTTGTGATTAATCACAAAAAAAAAAAATCTTGCATTAATCATGTAATTACGCAAATTAAATCACACCATTTTAGTTTGAGCTTAGATGCTCCTTTACCTTAACATGGTTACCTGAAAGGTGTGTGTTGTTATACGGTCAGTGACCAGGTCAATGCATACGTCCGACTCCGACTGGTGTACCAACTGGCAAATTTCACTTTAGATAGAACTGTTATCAAGTTTGGTCAAGTTTTGAGCATATATTCACGTAAAACATTTAAAAAATGTTCCTGCGTGACATTCTGACGCTAAAATTGCATCTGTGTCCAAATATTAGGGTCTTTTTTAAGTTAATTTAATTTATGCAAGCAAGTAACAACCTGTGATGAATTATGAGTCATCTAAGAGTCAATAGTGTGTAATCCTATCTAAAAAAAAAAAAAAAAAATGACGTTCCTTTTTTTTTTTAAACACACTGCCCCCAGAAGGGTCTGCCTCATGCTGGAGATTGAAGTCAAAAGGTCAATCAAAAAGAACAAAAGTGACATTGTCCTTTCTCAACCTTTGTCCTTTAGCAAGCACGACTACGCATTTACTCCGTGTACATCCTCTTCCACCACGCGCCCGGAACTAGTTATTTTCCTTTTTGTATGGTATTTTAATAATGCAAGAAAGTGCGTTGGTAAACAGGGAAATTCATAACACAGGATTTCGTCAAACGAGGACCCCCCTGCAGTGATGTGTGTTGTATTTCAATTGGTCACGTGACATTGATTTGAGTCGGCTCATGCTCAGGCTGGAGACCATGAAATTCGACACGCTGTCCTCACCCTCACTCTGTCGCCATCTTCTCAATGTGGTCAGTTAACAACTTGTACTGCTCTGCAAAGATCAACCACACACAAATGAGATATTAGTATTCAGCTCCAGCAGGGGAAAAACTGTTTAAAACAATCATTCAGTATCTGCCACTTTTGGTTGTTTGCAGTGTTATTATAAAAGTGTGGATATGTCAGACGTAAAGTATGTTTATAGCTCTAAAGAGCATTCAAAATACCCACGTCCATTTTTTTGCCCCTCGAAAAATAACATTAAGTGAAATTAATAGTTGATGTGTAGTCATAAGATGTCTGATAACTCCCCCTTGTGGAAACTCTACAGTTTGCTAAAATTAAGAACAAGTGTTAAATGTCACAAAAAATATGTTTTTACCTTTGTTCAGGTTTCCAATGACAGCCTGCTTCTTCAGAAAATCTTTGCACAGTTTTTTACTGAGCCCAAATGCCAGCATGTTGTGAGTAAACGTCCTGCAAAAACAAACCCATTCATAAGTTTACTCCATTTACTTATTTACTTAAGTTTACACCATATAATAAAATAAATAGCTTAAGGAATAGATACGTCACTGTACTTTATTTATGAGGCACAGTCTACGTATAATTTACATGTGAAAAAAGCAAACTTGTTATTTGAAAATATTCTAATACCCAAAAGAGAACAAAATATCAATTAAAAACACAAGTTGATTTGAGATTCTTTTCTCAAAAGTGATTTAAAAGGAACAATTTGTTAGCTATCTAAAACTATGTTGTTCAACGTTCAAATGTAACATTTTGTTTATTTTAAATACGCTTAACAGTGTTGTACTAAGCAACATTACATGTTTACACGTGCACTATTCAACCCGACTAAAAAGCAGCAGTAAGAAGCATAGCTTATTTAAACTGCAAACCTCAGCAATTACGGTCTGTTTACTTTCTATTTGTTCACCTCTTCTTTTTTTTTACAAGAGAAAGAAAATAATACAAAATGTGCAATAAATAAGTAAACAGATTGATTTTGTATATTAAACAAATAAATACGGAATATATTATACTGTAAATAATACCCTAAAGGGGAACTGCAATCCATCCACAATCTTTACGAGCGACAAGAACATGTTTTAAAGCATTCTAATTTGTAATAATCGTCTCGTTTTAGGGAGCTTGCAATGCAGATAATTGGAGCTATCCCTTCGGCTTCTACATCCCTCCAAAAAATGCATCCAAAACCTGCCAACAATACTTTCTTTGCGTCCCGTATACAAACCCTGTTTCTATATGAGTTGGGAAATTGTGTTAGATGTAAATATAAACGGAATACAATGATTTGCAAATCATTTTCAACCCATATTCAATTGAATGCACTACAAAGACAAGATATTTGATGTTCAAACTCATAAACTTTATTTTTTTTTTGCAAAGAATAATTAACTTAGAATTTCATGGCTGCAACACGTGCCAAAGTAGTTGGGAAAGGGCATGTTCACCACTGTGTTACATCACCTTTTCTTTTAACAACACTCAGTAAACGTTTGGGAACTGAGGAGACACATTTTTTAAGCTTCTCAGGTGGAATTCTTTCCCATTCTTGCTTGATGTACAGCTTAAGTTGTTCAACAGTCGGGGGGTCTCCGTTGTGGTATTTTAGGCTTCATAATGCGCCACACATTTTCAATGGGAGACAGATCTGGACTACAGGCAGGCCAGTCTAGTACCCGCACTCTTTTACTATGAAGCCACGTTGATGTAACACGTGGCTTGGCATTGTCTTGTTGAAATAAGAAGGGGCGTCCATGGTAACGTTGCTTGGATGGCAACATATGTTGCTCCAAAACCTGTATGTACCTTTCAGCATTAATGGCGCCTTCACAGATGTGTAAGTTACCCATGTCTTAGGCACTAATACACCCCCATACCATCACAGATGCTGGCTTTTTAACTTTGCGCCTATAACAATCCGGATGGTTCTTTTCCTCTTTGGTCCGGAGGACACGACGTCCACAGTTTCCAAAAACAATTTAAAATGTGGACTCGTCAGACCACAGAATACATTTCCACTTTGTATCAGTCCATTTTAGATGAGCTCAGGCCCAGCAAAGCTGACGGCGTTTCTGGGTGTTGTTGATAAACGGTTTTCGCCTTGCATAGGAGAGTTTTAACTTGCACTTACAGATGTAGCGACCAACTGTAGTTACTAACAGTGGGTTTCTGAAGTGTTCCTGAGCCCATGTGGTGATATCCTTTACACACTGATGTCGCTTGTTGATGCAGTACAGCCTGAGGGATCGATCGAAGGTCACGGGCTTAGCTGCTTACGTGCAGTGATTTCTCCAGATTCTCTGAACCCTTTGATGATATTACGGACCGTAGATGGTGAAATCCCTAAATTCCTTGCAATAGCTGGTTGAGAAAGGTTTTTCCTAAACTGCTCAACAATTTGCTCACGCATTTGTTGACAAAGTGGTGACCCTCGCCCCATCCTTGTTTGTGAATGACTGAGCATTTCATGGAATCTACTTTTATACCCAATCATGGCACCCACCTGTTCCCAATTTACCTGTTCACCTGTGGGATGTTCGAAATAAGTGTTTGATGAGCATTCCTTAACTTTATCAGTATTTATTGCCACCTTTCCCAACTTCTTTGTCACGTGTTGCTGGCATCAAATTCTAAAGTTAATGATTATTTGCAAAAAAAAAACGTTTATCAGTTTGAACATCAAATATGTTGTCTTTGTAGCATATTCAACTGAATATGGGTTGAAAATGATTTGCAAATCATTGTATTCCGTTTATATTTACATCTTACACAATTTCCCAACTCATATGGAAACGGGGTTTGTATATACTGTATATATTATACAATGTATATATAATATATATTATAATTATTAACCTATCTCTGAGTAGGTACTCCTTTTTGAACAACTGCAGGCATCAATGCTGCTTCATACATTTAGTATGTTAGTGTTATATATATTTCTGCTAGAGGCACCACTGGTGATCTTGGCCACAGACACTGTCTGTCACCTTTTCTGTACCAGTGTGACTGAATAAAAAAAGTGATGTAGATCCAAGGTGTGGCATTTACCGCACAGCAAAGTTTACTGAAGAACTGATATGACACTGTATCAAAAAGCCCAATGTTCCTGTTTTACTTGTCAACCCCATACTAAATAAAGTGGTAGTCTACTTTACCCCAGCTGGCCAAAAGCAATGTTTTCATCCATTTTGGAGCGGTCGTCCCTTTCCTGCTGGGTCATGTGACACCACCTCTCCCTGTTGACAGAAAAACAAAAAAAGAATTGTTTGCGTTTGATTTTGACATATACCATGACTTCTCCAAAAAGACCAACCAGGAGTGGATGTCAAACAAACATCTGCTTCAAAAATAAACAACAGCTTTCAATTTAACTTGTTGCATAGATGTTTTGTGGGTTGGAAAACATTTCAAAGACACCCACTCTTGTACCTGATCAATTTGACAGCAAATGAAAAAGACAACAAATGACTAATTCACATTCACAAACATTAAACAGGTAGCATGTTAAAAAGTTGCAAATCAGACAAAACAACAGTAAATTAAAGCTGAAAGCAGCGATGGACGGGACCGACTTTGACGGCACATAAAATCCAAACCGGAGCAGAAATTAAAACTCTTTGGTCAAATTTTAATCAGAGGGATTCAATCTCTCTCCTGTGCTAGTTTGATGCCGACACGACAAACACGCTCAGAGAAGATAATGTTTGAAAAAAGGTGACCGGTTTTTTGAAGGGGGAATTGCAAACTTCCTGTTGATTTTTGCTGGGGGTTGTCAATATATGAAATGTAGGTCTAAGTGAGACCTACATAGAGGTTTTTGTTTCATGTCTCTAAGACATTCCTACTGGAAGTTACAGGCAGATTTGTCAGAGTTTTCTTCCTAGGAGCAGTTGTGTCTGTGTTTTCTTCCTAGAGGGCGCTAGAGCGCAATTTTGAGTTTTGGGGTTGGGTTTTTTTATTAGATCCCAATTTTTGCCAGTCCTGATGTGTGTGTCCCGTTTGGTGAGTTTTGAAGCATGTTAAGAGGGTCAAATTACAGCTCAAAGAGGCAAAAGTGACTGTTTTTACAAAACATTTGTTTTGAAGGGGGAGTTGCCAACTTCCTGTTGATTTTAGCTGAAGGATGTCAATGTATGAAATCTAGGTCTAAGTGAGACCTACATAGAGGTTTTTGTTTCATGTCACTACGGCATTCCTACTGGAAGTTACAGGCAGTTTTGTCTGTGTTTTTTTCCTAGGGGGCGCTAGAGCGCATTTTTAAGTTTTGGGGTTAGGTTTTTTATTAGATGGCAATTTTTGCCAGTCCTGATGTGTGTGTTAAATATGGCGAGTTTTGAAGCATGTTAAGAGGGTCAAATTACAGCTCAAAAAGGCGGCGGTATAATAATAATAAAACTTTTTTTTTTGAAGGGGGATTGCAAACTTCCTGTTGATTTTTGCTGGGGGTTGTCAGTGTATGAAATGTAGGTCTAAGTGAGACCTACTTAGATGTTTTTGTTTCATGTCTCTACAAAGACATGCACCTGGGGATAGGTTGATTGGCAACAATAAATTGGCCCTAGTGTGTGAATGTGAGTGTGGATGTTGTCTGTCTATCTGTGTTGGCCCTGCGATGAGGTGGCGACTTGTCCCGGGTGTACACCGCCTTCCGCCCGATTGTAGCTGAGATAGGCTCCAGCGCCCCCCGCGACCCCGAAGGGACTAAGCGGTAGAAAATGGATGGATGGATGGGTCTCTACGACATTCCTACTTGAAGTTACAGGCAGTTTTGTCTGAGTTTTCTTCCTAGGAGCAGTTGTGTCTGTGTTTTCTTCCTAGGGGGCGCTAGAGCGCAATTTTGAGTTTTGGGGTTTTGCTTTTTTTATTAGATCGCAATTTTTGCCAGTCCTGATGTGTGTGTCCAGTTTGGTGACTTCTGAAGCATGTTAAGGGGGTGAAGTTACAGCTCAAAGAGGCAAAAGTGACTGTTTTTACAAAACATTTGTTTTGAAGGGGGAGTTGCCACCTTCCTGTTGTTTTTAGCTGAAGGATGTCAATGTATGAAATCTAGGTCTAAGTGAGACCTACATAGAGGTTTTTGTTTCATGTCGCTACGACATTCCTACTGGAAGATACAAGCAGTTTTGTCTGTTGTTTTTTTCCTAGGGGGCGCTAGAGCGCATTTTTAAGTTTTGGGGCTAGGTTTTTTTATTAGATGGCAATTTTCACCAGTCCTGATGTGTGTGTCAAATATGGTGAGTTTTGAAGCATGTTAAGGGGGTCAAATTACAGCTCAAAGAGGCGGCGGAATAATAATAATAAAACACACGAAATACAATAGGGTCCTCTGTCCTAAAGGGACATTGCGGTCCCTAATAACAAAGCAAACATAGGACAATAGAACTGTAGAACTAAAGTAATAAAACTAAATCCGTATAGGTAATGTCTCTATGTACTAACTTCAACTGATGGAAGTATACATCCTTAGCTGTCAAATGATGTTTTAAAAATCAGATTAGTCACACTTCTGAATTTGGATGAATCATGATCAGGTTATTGCTCACTTGCATATTTTAAGTCAAATTGAACAAAGTGCCAACATTTCGACAAAAATGCAATGTTATTGTCAGAATGTCATCCAATGCACGACATTCATTTGCTCAAAACTTGGTGAGAGTTTTATCTTAAGTTCCACCGGGGTGTATTTTGATGTGAAATTAACCAGCGAGCACACCGATCTGAGTCCCCTCACTCATCTTTGCACAGATGTATGCAATGACCTGATTACTGAGTGTCTAACAACACACACCTTTTTGGTAACACTACATAGTTTACAATGTACAGTCAAATAAATTAGGTGATTAATCTGCGATTAGAAATAATTAATGCGATAATTTGCTATTTTTTATGCTTAATCACAAGAGCTAACTCATTATTTTTGACATCCCTAATTCTTAGTAATCCTGGTATAATTACGGGTTTTCATAATACATGTGTGCGTTAAGCAGGCAAATAAGGAAAAAAACTAATCATAATTTCATCATTTGTTGCATGTGACGTCACCGACTCGAGCACTTAAAGGCCTACTGAAATGTGATTTTCTTATTTAAACGGGGATAGCAGGTCCATTCATACTTGATCATTTCGCGATATTGCCATATTTTTGCTGAAAGGATTTAGTAGAGAACATCGACGATAAAGTTCGCAACTTTTGGTCGCTGATAAAAAAGCTTTGCCTGTACCGGAAGTAGCAGACGAGTAGCGTGACGTCACAGGTTGTGGAGCTCCTCACATCCGCACATTGTTTACAATCATGGCCACCAGCAGCGAGAGCGATTCGGACCGAGAAAGCGACGATTTCCCCATTAATTTGAGCGAGGATGAAAGATTTGTGGATGAGGAAAGTGAGAGTGAAGGACTAGAGGGCAGTGGGAGCGATTCAGATAGAGAAGATGCTGTGAGAGGCGGGTGGGACCTGATATTCAGCTGGGAATGACTAAAACAGTAAATAAACACAAGACATATATATACTCTATTAGCCACAACACAACCGGGCTTGTATTTAATATGCCACAAATTAATCCCGCATAACAAACACCTCCCACTCCCGTACATATAACCCGCCAATACAACTCAAACACCTGCACAACACACTCAATCCCACAGCCCAAAGTTCATACAGCACATATATTTCCCCAAAGTCCCCAAAGTTACGTACGTGACATGCACATAGCGGCACGCACGTACGGGCAAGCGATCAAATGTTTGGAAGCCGCATCTGCATGCGTATTCACGGTACCGTGTCTGCGCATCCAACTCAAAGTCCTCCTGGTAAGAGTCTCTGTTGTCCCAGTTCTCCACAGGCCAATGGTAAAGCTTGACTGTCATCTTCTGGGAATGTAAACAATGAAACACCGGCTGTGTTTGTGTTGCTGCAGTCGGCCGCAATACACCGCTTCCCACCTACAGCTTTCTTCTTTGCTGTCTCCATTGTTCATTGAACAAATTGCAAAAGATTCACCAACACAGATGTCTAGAATACTGTGGAATTTTGCGATGAAAACAGACGACTTAATAGCTGGCCACCATGCTGTCCCAAAATGTCCTCTACAATCCGTGACGTCACGTGCAGTCGTCATCATACCGAGACGTTTTCAGCAGGATATTTCGCGCAAAATTTAAAATTGCACTTTAGTAAGCTAACCCGGCCGTATTGGCATGTGTTGCAATGTTAAGATTTCATCATTGATGTATAAACTATCAGACTGCGTGGTCGGTAGTAGTGGGTTTCAGTAGGCCTTTAAGAATATTAATATTGGAATAGATGTATGTAGCGCTTTTCTAGACATTCAAACAGGGGCGTAGGAACGCGTTCAACGTTGGGGGAGGGGGGGACGCAGGCATGCACACCCACATCCATACACAATGTTCCCCAAACAGTGTCTGTTGATTGTGTGAGTGTTGAGTGTGTCCCAAACGTTTTCACTTTTGATACGATACCGATATTACTACGATCCGATAACAGCAGGAATCATAAGTATTTATATCATTTAGTAGTGTGGAATGTTAGAAAAGGTTTGACCAAGGGAAATGAGTCAAACAGAGAACAATGGTAGGTATGAAAAACACTAACCTATTTGTTATTAACGTCTGGAGTGGATTTATGCTGTCTTCAAGTTGAAGGAAAGTGGCAATTGTTTTTGGCGACACCTAGTGATCACGAAAAATTGTTAAAGTAAGCTCATGAAAGTAAGTTGAAGGATGCGGACACGTTTGTTCCCGAATACTTTCTAATACGCTTCTGCCTTTGAGACTTTGTACGTGTAAGTAATATGCAACTACAATTATTTGATACTTGTTTATATTGATAAATGTGCTTTTTTATTGTTCTATGATTGTTACTTATGTATAGCTTGTGTGCTATTGTGTCCATAGCTGTTGTATAGCTGCTATCTCCAAATTGCCTATAGCAGGGGTGCTCACACTTTTTCTGCAGGCGAGCTACTTTTCAATTGATCAAGTCGTGGGGATCTACCTCATTCATATATATCATTTATATTTACTTATTTATGAAATATATGTTTTTGTTAACAAGTTAGAGGTGTTTAATGATAATGCAAGCATGTTTAACACATATAGTTAATATTGTTAATAAATTAAAGGTGTTTAAAGATAATAAAAGCATGTTTAACTCATATAGTTAATATTGTTAAAAAATTAAAGGTGTTTAATGATAATACAAGCATGTTAAATACATATAGTTAATATTGTTAAAAAGTTAAAGGTGTTTAATGATAATACAAGCATGTTTAACACATAGTTAATATTGTTAAAAAATTAAAGGTGTTTAATGATAATACAAGAATGTTTAATACATATAGTTAATATTGTTAACAAGTTAAAGGTGTTTAAAGATAATACAAGCATGTTTAACACATATAGTTAATATTGTTAATAAGTTAAAGGTGTTTAAAGATAATACAAGCATGTTTAACACATATAGATTCCTTTCTTTCATGAAGACAAGAATATAAGTTGGTGTATTACCTGATTGTGATGACTTGCATTGATAGGAATCAGACAGTGGTGCTCATAACGTCCGCATTTTTGAATGGAAGAGAAAAAAAGTCCTCCTTTCTGTCCAATACCACATGGAAGTGGTTGCTTTTTGGCATCTTATTTATCCAGCTTCCGTACTCCTTTGTATACACTTTACAAGAAATACATTGTCGGCAAACTCCGTAGCTTGCTAGCTTGTGCACGCCAGCTTTCTGAGACTCCTATTTTGTTAGCGCAACTGTGCAACTGTGCAGTCGGTCTTTGGAGTTTTGACGACAGGTACGGCGCCAGAGTCTGTTGAAATAAAGTGTTTCTCGCCTTCCAGTCGGTAATTTTAATGAGCTGGCAGCAGCCAGCGTCATCTCAGAAGACCCTCGGGTGCCGTGAATGTCAATCAAGTGACGAAAATGACGTCATTGTGAAGATTTATGATCGCTAATTTTTAGGACTATTTTTTTAATGCCTGGCTGGTGATCGACTGACACACCCTCCGAGATCGACCGGTAGCTCGCGATCGACGTAATGAGCACCCCTGCCCTAGGGTAAACTGGGTGTAACACACGGCACACTGATAAAGCTTAACCTATTGTGACTATAACAATCTACAAGGTTAATGTAGGTTGCTTCTCTTTCTCCCCTTTCATTTTTCTGCATTCTTTCGTATCTCAAGTTATCATTACGTATATGTATTGTTGCATTTGAACAACTGTATTGTTGATAATAAAGGTAAATTATTGGTATTGTTCATTATCAATAGCGCTATTTCTATTGGTATTTGTATTGATCATTTGTAGTGTAATAATGCTCATTGTCATTTCTGTATTATTTTTTATTTTTCGCTAACTGCTTATTTGCTATTACTTTTACCATCATATTTGTACATGTCGTATTTGCTGATGTTGCTCTATTGTTGTTGTTGTTGTTGTTGTTATTTGCTGTTGTTGTTTTTGTCTCTCTGTCTAATCCCCCTCTTGTCCCCACAATTTCCCCCTCTGTCTTCTTTTTTTTCTCTTTCTATCCCCTCCTGCTCCGGCCCGGCTGCACCAAATGATAATATAAATACATTTAATAAAGTCAAATACAAATAAGGCAACAAGAGAAGTATCCTACACTTCTCTTTTGTAAAGTAAATCTGAACAGCCGAAATGGGCATCCACATCAACTATATGATTTGCCTGAGAAGCTGGACAGGACACACAAAACAAAACAAACAAAAAAAAAATTTTTTTTTATTTTTTTTAAATAATGTAATGCTACCAATACTGCTGCCAATACTACCTTTGCGATCGACTGGTAGATCGCGATCGACGTATTGAGCACCCCTGGCCTATAGCGTAGCATATTCACCTTTTGTAAATGAGCAAAATAGAAGAAGTGGTATGCTAATTGGAAGACATTTAGATGTTAACTGGCTGTCCAGCTTTCCACAAGTAAACAGGCTGCAGGACTGCTTGTATCGCACATGATATCACACACAAGTAAACACGCTAAAGGACTGGTTGTATCGCACATGACACCAAACACAAGTAAACACGCTACAGGACTGATTGTATCGCACATGATATCACACACAAGTAAACACGCTGCAGGACTGCTTGTATCGCACATGATATCACACACAAGTAAACACGCTACAGGACAGGTTGTATCGCACATGACACCAAACACAAGTAAACACGCTGCAGGACTGCTTGTATCGCACATGATATCACACACAAGTCAACACGCTGCAGGACTGATTACATCGCACATGATATCACACACAAGTAAGCATGCAGCAGGACTGGTTGTATCGCTCATGACATCACACATGAATAGACACGCAAGCAGGACTTCTTGTATCGCACATGATGTCACACACAAGTAAACATGCTGCAGGACTGCTTGTATCGCGCATGATATCACACACAAGTAAACATGCTGCAGGACTGATTGCATCGCACATGATATCACACATGAGTAAACATGCTGCAGGACTGCTTGTATCGCACATAATATTACACACAAGTAAACACGCTGCAGGACTTTTTGGACCGCACATGATATCACACACAAGTAAACATGCTGCAGGACTGCTTGTATCACACATAATATCACACACAAGTAAACCCGCTGCAGGACTGCTTGTATCGCACATGATATCACACACAAGTAAGCATGCAGCAGGACTGCTTGTATCGCTCATGACATCACACATGAATAGACACGCAAGCAGGACTTCTTGTATTGCACATGATGTCACAAAAGTAAACATGCGGCAGGACTGCTTGTATCATGCATGATATCACACACAAGTAAACGTACTGCAGGACTGATTGTATCGCATATCACATCACACATGAGTAAACATGCTGCAGGACTGATTGTATCGCACATAATATTACACACAAGTAAACACGCTGCAGGACTTTTTGGACCGCACATGATATCACACACAAGTAAACATGCCGCAGGACTGCTTGTATCACACATAATACCACACACAAGTAAACGCGCTGCAGGACTGCTTGTATCGCACATGATATCACACACGAGTAAACATGCAGCAGGACTGCTTGTATCGCTCATGACATCACACATGAATAGACACGCAAGCAGGACTTCTTGTATCGCACATGATGTCACAAAAGTAAACATGCGGCAGGACTGCTTGTATCGTGCATGATATCACACACAAGTAAACACGCTGCAGGACTGCTTGTATTGCACATGATATCACACACAAGTAAACGTGCTGCAGGACTTTTTGTATCGCACATGATATCACACCCAAGTAAACATGACATCTACAGTACTGTAAATTAAAGCTGTGTGTATTTGCTGCTTCCTGTTTAAACAAATATGTAGGCTACCATTGTTTGTGTCAATGTGAACTTCCTCACGCAGCAGGTGTCTACATGCTTACTGCTCAGAGAACACAATGAAATGGATAGAATTTAAAAGAACAGGGGGAACTGATGAATCCTGGTTAGTTAGTCGGTACTTGAAAAAAAACACTACTATGGAGTGTGGGCAGTGCTGTTGAGTTTCTCTGTGTAAATGAGTGGAGATTAGAATACAGAAACTTTGAGGCATGAATCAGCTGACCTCATGATAAACTATTTTAAGGATAATATTTTGTATTTTTCATCAGAGGACTGTATTTTTCTATGTTGTAAATATTATGTGTGAAGTCTTACTTAAGGTTAAAATACATTTAATAATTAGGCCATCAAGTTAAGATAAATGTTGTGATGATTGATAAGTGGATGAAGGATACTTTATTTTTACTTTAATTCTGTTTTTTTTTTTTTAGTTTCCTCCCTGAGGGATTGCCTCCTTATTGTGGTCAGGGGGCTGCGTACCTCAGTGACCTTAAGAGCTACCATCAGGAGCTAAGTCTTCGAGTGGGACACCCAATTGTACAGGTGTGAAGGTCGAGGCCTGACAAAGTGCAATCCACTTCTCCAGGTTAGAGTTGGACACACACTGTAGCGAACAACCACATCTAATTAAGAAAACAATGTTGATACTGTATTAGCACAGGTAAAAACTGCTGTAGCATAATGCCTCTTCCATATTTCTGAATGCCCCCTCATATATGCCTGCCTAGAACCGGCCTTGCTTCCACGGTATATTTTTTGGGTGGGACAAATGCGTCTTTCTGCAATATTGGGGAGGAGATGTCCCCCTGGTTCCAACGACCCTGCATTCAACACGCCTTACAGTGAGAAGTGAAAACCCATTACTCATTCAGTCCACTTTCATACACACACAAACACTTGGCGGGCAAACGAGCGTATTCATATAGCAGGCTGGCCATAGGCATACTTGGCAACCCTCCCGATTTTCCAGGGAGACTTCCGAATTTTAGTGCCCCTCCCGAAATTCTCCCAGGGCAACCGTTCTCCCGAATTTCTTCTGATTTCCAACAATATCGGGGGCGTGCCTTAAAGACACTGCCTTTAGCGTCCTCTACAACCTGTCGTCACGTCCGCTTTTCCTACATACTAACAGCGTGTCGGCCCATTCACATAATATATGCAGCTTTTACACACACACAAGTGAATGCAACAGCCATACAGGTCACACTGAGGGTGGCCGTATAAACAACTTTAACACTGTTACAATTATGCGCCACACTGTGAACCCACACCAAACAAGAATGACAAACACATTTCGGGAGAACATCCGCACCGTAACACAACATAAACACAACAGAACAAATACCCAGAACCCCTTGCAGCACTAACTCTTCCGGGGCGCTACACTATTCACCCCCGCTACCACCAAACCCCACCCCCCCAACCCCGCCCACCTCAAACCCGTCACCCCCAACCCCCCTACCTCAACCCCCCCATCTCCCGAATTCGGAGGTCTCAAGGTTGGCAAGTATGCCTATAGGTAATGTTGCAGTTTTTTCGTGCCAACAAAACAAGCATGCCTGATATAAAAGCGTTTAAAATTAAAGATCCAGTTTATCAAAATGTCATAGCTCGATGCTAATTCGCATTGGATATTCCATATACATGCTCCATATTAGCATTTCCGAGTCTACGTGGCGATTGTAACATCTCCAAATTTGGTAACGGAAACTACTGATAATTGTCACATTATACTAGAGTAGACCTGGGCAAAATACGGCCCGTGGGCCACATGCGGCCCATTAAGATTTTTAATCCGGCTCGCTGGACGTTCTACATAATTTTTTTAGACCTTTAACATCAAAACCGCCATTGTGATGTGCAGTGCTGTTTTTAAATGACCGTCAGTCTTTTGGGTGTTATGGGAGTTATTACGGTAATCTACGTCACAGCAGCTCAGACGAGGAACAAAGCAGAGTGGGCGGGGTTTGTTTTCAGAGCAGCCAGCTCAAAATGCGTATGTCAGAAACAGATGCGGAAGCAGATTTTTACAAAAAAGTTCTGCATAAAAGTGATAATATATCATATTGTAGGTGTTTATTACACATTTCATTCATATTTTGCTGTTTGATACATTTTTGTTGTGTTTTGCTTGATTGTAAAAGATACATAACTATGGAGGAGCTGGTCTGAGAAGTAAAATGTCAAGCTTGGTAAAAAGGATAGGACTCAGATGCAGAGTAGGGAACTTCGACAGGCTTTTATTTTGACAGCTTCCTTTCACCTCCAAAGTCAAGGAATTCCAATATCTATATTAACCAAAAAACTAGTCGGCGAAAATGGTTCCAAAAAATAGAAACAACCGAAAATCACTCCGAACGGAGGAAAACACAAAAGCAAAGACAAACTATAATTGGCGCCGTATATGCTATAAAATGTATTAACACAAAAAAACGCTCCAACAGGAGGAAGAAACAACGTCTATGAAAAATTCTACACTTATCTAATGTAATAAAGTTGAACAAAAATTGTCACTCAAAAATTTGAGGAAAGAATGAAAAAAAACTGATAACTCACCACTTCGGCTTAATAAACTAAATAACAAAAATTCACTCTGCTGAGGAGGAAGAAAGGAAAACTCAAAATAGCAACGAAGGGATTCAGGATCAAGGAACAGAAACACAAGACGAGGCAAGGCAAGGCAAGGCATGGACATGGAACCTAGCGAGGCACGAATACACGAGACAATCTGGCACAGAACAAAGGGAGGAGTGGGCTTATAAGACACATGAGGGTCATAGGGAACAGGTGGAAACAATCAGGGAACAGGGATGACGTAAGACTGATGACACAAAAGGAAGGGCAAATGACCTGAAACGAGAGGAGAGTTACTTTTCAAACTAAAACATGCAAATCACAAGACAGAAAAAAAAAGACAAGACATCCCTCACCGCGGTGTGACACAAAAGAGGAGTGACGTTCATATGTTGTTAATATTCAGTGTTTTATTGTTCATAGTTAATATTGTAAATCCCACTTTCTTTATTTTAATGTACATTTTGGGTGTCCCTTCAGTAAAAAACTGTAAATTTCCATTTCGTTTTTAGAGATGGTCTGTCATAATGTTTTTAGAACTCATTGTGACTTTTGGTATTAGTGTTCCTGAAAAAAAGGGACCCCAACACACATACTGTACAGCAGATTTTTACAAATAAATGTGTATATATAATTCATACAGACATACACATTGGCCCCCACAGAAACATTTTCTTCTCTCAATGTGACCCCCCGAGTCAAAATATTTGCCCAGCTCTGTCCTAGAGTATGCATCTGGCATACTACTGTATAGCTAATGTGTCAATATTTACTGGTACATACATTTTTAAGGTATTGTACCAACACACAGCAAGTTTTGTCAACAAAGCCTACCCAACTGTATCTCTTAAAATACACTGCTCAACAGTAAATCCGTAGAAAACGGAATCATCAAAGTATGACTCCAAGGCTATTACACTTCTAGGATATCAACCTGATATCAAAACCTCGGAGATCAAATGTAATCTTCTCTGGCTGACTTGTACCATCAATTATTTGCGGTTATCTCCCTGCACAGCATCAAGAGTGGGGGGGAGCACAGGTGTAGAGGGCAAGAGTAGGGAAATATCCCAGCAGCATGGGTGCTGCTACTATTTGCTCAGTATGGAGCATTGATACAGCCCAACAAATTACCTCCAGAAAACATGTTTACTATGTCAGCAACACTGAGGGGCCAAAGTCCACAAGGGGCCTGTGTTCCTAGTAAAATCCCATTCGGCATATGTAAGAGAACATCTGAATTAGCACATTTGCCGTTTCCTCCCAGTTCTTGTCACGAGCAGGTTTACACTGACGACGTGACATTTTTGAATGTCCTGCTGCCTGCAACATGCCTCCAGGGGTGGCAGTGACGTTCCCCAAAGTGGATTGACGGACCACACTGGCCTCCACATGCTCATCTAAGGCAGTGTTTTTCAACCTTTTTGAGCCAAGGCACTTTTTTTGCGTTGAAAAAATCCGGAGGAACATCACCAGCAGAAATCACTAAAAAACGAAACTCAGTTGACAGTAAAAAGTCGTTGTCGCAATTGTTGGATATGACTTTAAACCATAACCATCAATATAGCTCTTGTCTCAAAGTAGGTGTACTGTCACCACCTGTCACAGCACGCCGTGACTCATTTTGAGTTTTTTGCTATTTTCCTATGTGTAGTGTTTTAGTTCTTGTCTTGCGCTCCTATTTTGGTGGCTTTTTCTCTTTTTCTGGTATTTTCCTTTAGCAGTTTCATGTCTATCTTTGAGCGATATTTCCCGCATCTACTTTGTTTTAGCAATCAAGAATATTTCAGTTGTTTTTATCTTTCTTTGTGGGTACATTGTTGATTGTCTTGTCATGTTCAGACGTACATTGTGGATGCCATCTTTGCTCCACAGTAAGTCTTTGCTGTCGTCCAGCATTGTGTTTTTGTTTACTTTGTAGCCAGTTCAGTTTTAGTTTCGTTCTGCATTGCCATCCCTAAGCTTCAATGCCTTTTCTTAGGGGCACTCACCTTTTGTTTATTTTTGGTTTAAGCATTAGACACCTTTTTACCTGCACACTGCCTACCGCTGTTTCCGACATCTACAAAACAATTAGCTACCGGCTGCCACCTACTGACATGGAAGAGTATTACACGGTTACTCTGCCGAGCTCTAGACAGCACCAACACTCAACAACAACACATCATTTGCAGACTATAATTACTGGTTTGCAAAAAACATTTTTAACCCAAATAGGTGAAATTAGAACATCTACCGCAGCACACCAGACTGTATCTCACGGCACACTAGTTTGCCATGGCACAGTGGTTGAAAAACACTGGTCAAAGGTACCCTTAAGCACCGAGTTGAGATCCTTAGTCTCATAGTCAGACTCTTTGCTGGTGCAGTGGCCCTGTGGATTCAGTTGCAAAACAATGTCTCAGCTGTTCCTGAATGTAAATTTATTTACCGGCACATGTGCATCTTCTTTGCCAAGAGCGATCTCTGGCTAATTTACAATATGGGTGCAGAAACTCTCACACATAGCATGCAATGTGATTGTAAGGATATTTAGACTAGAGCAGGGGTCGGCAACCTTTTTGCACCAAAAGAGCCTTTTGGGACGGTTTCTACTATATCAAAACCCGCTTGGAGCCACAATACGTATTTGATCACTATATGGAAGTTACTGCTACATTAACAGTTTCATTTAACGTATGGTCACGTTCCTGTCTTGTTCTTTTTTCCCCACCGTATTTTCATGTTGCTATTCTGGATCTTTGTTTTATGACCTGTTGTGTTGTCACCACTGTTAGGTAAACTACTTTGAAAAGTAATGAATTAAAGTTTATACTAGTGTTGTCCCGATACCAATATTTTAGTACCGGTACCAAAATTATTTTGATACTTTTCGGCACTTTTCGATACTTTTCTAAATAAAGGCGACCACAAAAAATTGCCCTATTGGCTTTATTTTAACCAAAAATCTTAGGGTACATTAAACATATGTTTCTTATTGCAAGTTTGTCCTTAAATAAAATAGTGAACATACAAGACAATTTGTCTTTTATTAGTAAGTAAGCAAACAAAGACTCCTAATTTACCTGCTGACGTATGCAGTAACATATTGTGTCATTTTCCGTTCTATCATTTCGTCAACATTATTAAGGACAAGTGGTAGAAAATGAATTATTAATCTACTTGTTCATTTACTGTTAATATCAGCTTACTTTCACTTTTAACATGTTCTATCTACACTTCTGTTATAATGTAATAGTCATTTATTATTTTGTTGTTTGGATGCTTTACAGGGTATCAATCCGATACCAAGTAGTTACAGGATCATACATTGGTCATGTGTCCAGGGACATATTTCCTGAGTTTATAAACATGATATACATTTTAAAAAAACAAAAGAAGATGCTGTGATGCCAAAAAATATTGACGTAATCATAGTAGTATCGAATAGATACGCTCCAGTACTTGGTATCATTACAGTGGATGTCAGGTGTAGATCCACCCATGGCGTTTGTTTACATTTTGACGCCGGTGAGCTACGGTGTGTAGTGAAGCATGTTTAGCTATTCATCGTCCTGCAGGGATGATACTTGTAAGAAACTCACTTTATTTGTTGCTATGGAGGCGAGGATTAGTGATTTAGAAGTAGCTAAAACACTGCCGACTGCGGCTGGACGTTAGCTGCTAGCTAGGTAGCTAGCCATGTCTTAAAGCACCTCTTCTGGTGGCCGTTTCAGTGTTATAACTTCACCTTTATCGTTAGTTTTTAAGCCGAAATGCGTCTGTTCTCCCCTTTCTGTCTACACACTGTGTCTGCTTGTAAGTACTCTGTGATTATGCGCTGCCAAACATGCTCGTCTGCCCGTAAACCAGCAATGACACAAGGTGACGACGACAGGGGTCGCAGGGGGGGTGGCGGACCGGTACTTTTCAGAGGCGATATAGTACAGAATATGATTAATTAGTATCACGGTACTATATTCGTACAGGTATACCGTAGAACCCTAGTTCATACAGGGATTAAATGTACTTTGGTGGCTGCATCTCTCCTTGTCCACAAATAGGGTATTGTGGGATTACATGATTATCATTTCATTGAATTGTTGTTAAATATTTCCCAGGGGTAGTTAAAGTTGTGTGTGTGTTAGTAACACAACATTATGCCTAACACTGGTTGTCACACATCTCATTTTCTTCCATGTTTCTCCTTTACTAGGTATTTCCATGCTACTGTACTTTTGCTCTTTTCTATCTGTAATTTGTTTATGCTGCTGTATCAAGGCAAGCTCTGTCGTCCCCTTACAAATCCCCTTGTGGAGCGTGACTTAAGCCTAAAATACAGTCTAACCTTGCATGGCAGCGGCGTGGCAAAGGCTGTAATTGGTTGTCTTTTAGTACCTATCCTTTGTTGATGTGATTCAATCATGAGGCATACTGCCCACCTTTGCAAAAATGCCTTCTTTGTTTGCAATTCAAGTATTGTAACACAGCATCAGTTCCAATAACACTCAACCCCTCTCTAGTTACAATTGTTTATTGGCAACAAAGGAAGCAAACAAGCTACATCATGACAAGTAAAGAGTCATGGTTTCTCACCAGAAAACACTGCTCCCATAGTATTGAATGGCTCGTGCAGAACTTTGAATGACTCATGACAGTGCCTCCAAGGACAGAGTTGTGACGGCAGTAAACAGAAGCATAAACTAGCTGGAGGCACAACACAGGGATAAAAGAGCCACAGATTGCAAACCACTGGATTAAAGGCACTGACACTGCCTCAACCTCTCTCGCATTGAAACCAATATACACTATATTGCCAAAAGTATTTGGCCACCCATCCAAATGATGAGAATCAGGTGTCCTAATCACTTGGCCCAGCCACAGGTGTATAAAATCAAGCACTTAGGCATGAAGACTGTTTCCACAAACATTTGTGAAAGAATGGGCCGCTCTCAGCTCAGTGATTTCCAACATAGAACTGTCATAGGATGCCACCTGTGCAACAAATCCAGTCGTGAAATGTCCTCGCTCCTAAATATTCCAAAGTCAACTGTGGGCTTTATTATAAGAAAATGGAAGAATTTGGGAACAACAGCAACTCAGCCACAAAGTGGTAGGCCACGTAAACTGACAGAAAGGGGTCAGTGGATGCTGAAGTGCATTGGGCAGAAAGTCTTTGTACTGTCAGTTGCTACAGAGCTCCAAACTTCATGTGGCCTTCCAATTAACCCACGTACAGTACGTAGAGAGCTTAATGGAATGGGTTTCAATGGCCGAGCAGCTGCATCTAAGCCATACATCACCAAGTCCAATGCAAAGCGTCGGATGCAGTGGTGTAAAGCACGTTGCCACTGGACTTTAGAGCAGTGAAGACGCGTTCTCTAGAGTGATGAATCACGCTTTTCCATCTGGCAATCTGATAGACGAGTCTAGGTTTGGAGGTTGCCAGGAGAACGCTACATTTCGGACTGCATTGTGCCGAGTGTGAAATTTGGTGCAGGAGAAATTAGGGTGTGAGGTTGTTTTTCAGGAGTTGGGCTTGGCCCCTTAGTTCCAGTTAAAGGAACTTTGAATGCTCCAGGATACCAAAACCTTTTGGACAATTCCATGCTCCCAACCTTGTGGGAACAGTTTGGAGCGAGCCCTTTCCTCTTCCAACATGACTGTGCACCAGTGCACAAAGCAAGGTCCATAAAGACATGGATGACAGAGTCTGGTGTGGATGAATTTGACTGGACTGCACAGAGTCCTGACCTGAACCCGATAGAACACCTTTGGGATGAATTAGAACGGCGACTGAGAGCCAGGCCTTCTCCACCAACATCAGTGTGTGACCTCACCAATGCGCCTTTGGAAGAATGGTCGAAAATTCCTATAAACACATCCCTACTTGTGGACAGCCTTCCCAGAAGAGTTGAAGCTGTAATAGCTGCAAAAGGTGGACCGACATCATATTGAACCCTATGGATTAGGAATGGGATGGCACTGCAAGTTCATATGTGAGTCAAGGCAGGTTGCCAAATACTTTTGGCAATATAGTGTACATGGTAGAAGATAAAAATGCATTGCTCTCCCTTAAAATGATAACAAATAAGCCACAGAGACAAATGGTATTCATCAAAATCTACAACAACTATTTATATTTAAAATAAAGACACTTTGAAATTATTGGACGAAAGCTCACTTTACTAATCTAATCTAATTTATAGTAGTAAAAAAAAAAAGTAAGCTCTGTGCAAATCAACACCATTCCACAAAAAAAAGCTCTGAAAACACAAATCAGGGACCTCCAATTTTCATCACTATATAAGAGCTACACTGACAAAAAGGACGAGGTGAACTATTTGTGTTTTATTTACATGACTGGCAACATTTCAAATGTACTTCTACAAAGCAGATCCCTACTCAAACAGGTTATGGTCTTTTTCATATTTTGTGGTAATTTGTCATTAAATAGAGGCATAATGAACAGTTTAAAAATATTAAAGTTGCAGCAAATGTTCTTTGAACATTTGGTGAGCTACTCAAAATCAGGTGGTGCTTTTGGACACCCGTGGGTTAAATCAACCAAAAATCCTTTAATTAAAAAAAATAGTTAGAAATCACAGCTAGCCATGCTGCAACACAAGACAACCACGACAGAAGCAGGTTTTTTTTTTTTTTAAACCTCTTGCCCTTCTTTTTCCCTAGGTTGATTTGAGGGCAGCAGACAAAAGGGAAGACAGACCTTTTATCTTTGTCTTCATCTTGCGTTCCCCTGCTATGCAGCACAAGAAAACAAAGGGTTAAAGTCGACATGCAGAAAGAGAGGCAACCGAAGAAAGAAGAAAAAACTTCGCCCCCACACATTAAAGCGCACGCCTGTGTATTAAATTGTTCTAATATTTTTTACAAAACATTCAATGTTAGATTATTTGAGGAACCACGATCAACAATAAGGTCATTTGTTCCACAGGTGCCCAATGGATTCCTAGAACAAGAATTCTAGACTCACCTTGTAGTTGGTGACCTTTTGTTCCTCTCGCAATGAACTGCATCAAAGAATGCAGCATTCCAGAATCGCAATGTGTGCCTGACAGGTCAAACAAATATGAAACACATGAGTCAAACAAGTGTTTCGATCGGTATTTGTAATATATATTTTTTTACTTTTCTTAGGGCCAGGTTTTCTGCAACAATTAGGACAGTGGTTCTGAAACTTTTTTCTCCAAGTACCACCATATAGACCAGGAGTCCCCAAACTTTTTAACACGGGGGCCTCATCGGGTTGAAAAAATTTGGCCGTGGTCCCGACTGTGTGTGTGTTTGTATATATTTTTATATATATATATATATATATATATAAATATATATATATATATATATATATACATATATATATATATATATATATATATATACAAACCCTGTTTCCATATGAGTTGGGAAATTGTGTTAGATGTAAATATAAACGGAATACAATGATTTGCAAATCATTTTCAAACCATATTCAGTTGAATATGTTACAAAGACTACCCCGCCTTCCGCCCGATTGTAGCTGAGATAGGTCCAGCGCCCCCCGCGACCCCAAAAAGGGAATAAGCGGTAGAAAATGGATGGATGGATGTTACAAAGACAACATATTTGATGTTCAAACTGATAAACATTTTTTTTTTGCAAATAATCATTAACTTTAGAATTTGATGCCAGTAACACGTGACAAAGAAGTTGGGAAAGGTGGCAATAAATACTGATAAAGTTGAGAAATGCTCATCAAACACTTATTTGGAGAATCCCACAGGTGAACAGGCTAATTGGGAACAGCTGGGTGCCATGATTGGGTATAAAAGTAGATTCCATGAAATGCTCAGTCATTCACAAACAAGGATGGGGCGAGGGTCACCACTTTGTCAACAAATGCGTGAGCAAATTGTTGAACAGTTTAAGAAAAACCTTTCTCAACCAGCTATTTCAAGGAATTTAGGGATTTCACCATCTACGGTCCGTAATATCATCAAAGGGTTCAGAGAATCTGGAGAAATCACTGCACGTAAGCAGCTTCGATCCCTCAGGCTGTACTGCATCAACAAGCGACATCAGTGTGTAAAGGATATCACCACATGGGCTCAGGAACACTTCAGAAACCCACTGTCAGTAACTACAGTTGGTCGCTACATCTGTAAGTGCAAGTTAAAACTCTCCTATGCAAGGCGAAAACACCCAGAAACGCCGTCGGCTTCGCTGGGCCTGAGCTCATCGAAGATGGACTGATACAAAGTGAAAAAGTGTTCTGTGGTCTGACGAGTCCACAGAGACCCCGGACTGTTGAACAACTTAAGCTGTACATCAAGCAAGAATGGGAAATAATTCCACCTGAGGAGCTTAAAAAATGTGTCTCCTCAGTTCCCAAACGTTTACTGAGTGTTGTTAAAAAGAAAAAGGCCATGTAACACAGTGGTGAACATGCCCTTTCCCAACTACTTTGGCACATGTTGCAGAAATTAAATTCCAAGTTAATTATTATTTGCAAAAAAAAAAAAAGTTTATGAGTTTGATCATCAAATATCTTGTCTTTGTAGTGCATTCAATTGAATATGGGTTGAAAAAGATTTGCAAATCATTGTATTCCGTTTATATTTACATCCAACCCAATTTCCCAACTCATATGGAAACGGGGTTTTTATATATATACATATACAATACGGTATGAGTAGACTGAGTTATATGATTATGATATAAATATGAGCAGTTTTAGAGTAACATGTACAGTAAATCCCCGCATATTCCCGATTTATAAAAAAAAAAGTGAGACTTTTTTCCCTTCAAAAATCAGCAGTTTTTTTTACACTAAACACATCTCATTCACTCTAAGCCGATAATAAATAAAAATATGTAATACATCATAAACTGTTTTGTTGTTGTTGCAGCATACATTAAGTAGCTCCATACACTGTAATAACGTGCTTGTCAGTCCGAGATGGCGGATGCTTGTTGTGTGTGTTGCTGCACAACACTATGTCCCAAAATCTGGCCTTAAAACTAGCAACGAGGTGAACATAACTGGAACTAAACTGTCAGGCTTGCCCCTGACAGTTTGGTTGTGTTTTAGTTTTTCCTCTGTGTGTAGTATTTCCTGTCAGCGCTCTTGTTTTGGTTCTGTTTCCTGTTTGTCTCCCTGAGTGCTGTGTCCCCTCAGCTGTGGCTGATTGGCACTTGGCCACACCTGGTGTCAATCAGCCAGCTGCTATTTATACCTGCCCTACCCTAAAGTCACTGCTGGATTATTGTCATTGTCATTGTCACCACTACCTGTCTTAATACTTGTCGTTGTAGCTCTGTCTACTTTTGTTTCACTCTGCTCATATCCTAGTTCCTTCGTGTCACAGTAAGTGTTTTTGTTTCTTGTCCACAGTTAGCCTCTGTGCTATTTTAGTTTATAGCCAAGTTTGTTCTCCGCCTTGTGCGCGCCTTTTGTTTGTTCCCTTTTTTTTTTTTTTTTGCTATAGTATTAAATCATGTTTTCTCGCTCAATGCCTGCCGTCATCTCTGCATCTTGGGGTTCGTCACCAACACACCCTGACATAATAATCCAGCCAAATTCGAACCTCGCAGAGATGTCCATGGCGGAGAGGCTTAACAAGGCTTAGGAATTAATGGCTAAATTAAAGAAAAGTTCGGCCTCATTCCAAGCCCTCTCCCACCCACCCCTGTCGTCTGTGGGCCTATCTGGTGACGTCTGGGATCCGTCCCCAGGGGGGGGGCTATGAGTAGCTGTGCAGCTGGGGAGGCACAGCTACTTCCCACCCCAGTGGGTCTGCAACAGATGCCACCATGCACTCCGGTGGGCCAGCAGACGCCGCCACCATGCAGTCCGGTGGGTCTGAAACAGACGCCGCCACCATGCAGTCCGGTGGGTCTGAAACAGACGCCGCCACCATGCAGTCCGGTGGGTCTGAAACAGACGCCGCCATCATCTCCGGTGGGTCTGAAACAGACGGCGCCACCATCGTCTCCGGTGGGCCAGCAGCAGAGGGCGCCACCATCGTCTCTGGTGGGCCAGCAGCGGAGGGCGCCACCATCCTCGTCTCCGGTGGGCCAGCAGCAGAGGGCGCCACCATCCTCGTCTCCGGTGGGCCAGCAGCAGAGGGCGCCACCATCCTCGTCTCCGGTGGGCCAGCAGCAGAGGGCGCCACCATCCTCGTCTCTGGTGGGCCAGCAACAGAGGGCGCCACCATCCTCGTCTCCGGTGGGCCAGCAGCAGAGGGCGCCACCATCATTCTCTCCGGTGGGCCAGCAGAGGGCGCCACCATCATCCTCTCCGGTGGGCCAGCAGAGGGCGCCACCATCATCGTCTCCGGTGGGCCAGCAGAGGGCGCCACCATCGTCTTCGGTGGGTACTCCCACACCGGCGGACGAGCCGCCTCGCCAATTGCGGCGGCGTTCAACTCGCCGTCGCCACCTAACTCTTCCCCGCTGGTTGCGGGGACACTTGGCCTGGTGGCCCACCTTCTTGTCCTCCCTCCACCCTTCCGTGACTTTGGACTTTTTTTGGGGGGGGGGCGGTGGGGGGATTTTCTAGAACGTCTGGTATCCGTTTTGGGAAGGGGGGCTACTGTCAGGCTTGCCCTTGACAGTTTGGTTGTGTTTTAGTTTTTCCTCTGTGTGTAGTATTTCCTGTCAGCGCTCTTGTTTTGGTTCTGTTTCCTGTTTGTCTCCCTGAGTGCTGTGTCCGCTCAGCTGTGGCTGATTGGCACCTGGCCACACCTGGTGTCAATCAGCCAGCTGCTATTTATACCTGCCCTACCCTCCAGTCACTGCTGGATTATTGTCATTGTCATTGTCACCACTACCTGTCTTAATACTTGTCGTTGTAGCTCTGTCTACTTTTGTTTCACTCTGTTCATGTCCTAGTTCCTTCGTGTCACAGTAAGTGTTTTTGTTTCTTGTCCACAGTTAGCCTCTGTGCTATTTTAGTTTATAGCCAAGTTTGTTCTACGCCTTGTGCGCGCCTTTTGTTTGTTCCCTTTTGTTTGTTTTTTTGCTATAGTATTAAATCATGTTTTCTCGCTCAATGCCTGCCGTCATCTCTGCATCTTGGAGTTCGTCACCAACACACCCTGACATAAACAGGCAAGCAATGTGGATGACGGAGCCATGACATTGTGTTAGGTGGCACAGCTGTGTGTGGCGAGCCATTGTTGCTACTTGCTAGCTGTGGCACGGGCTGCTGTAGTCAATCCCCCCCCCCGCCCACAGCCCTATCCACCATCAATTTCATGCATTAGTGGTGAGTACCTATACAGTACATTTTATCATTTAAAAAATGTTAATAGGAATGTGAGTCATACTTGGGGCCTACACGTGGTGTGTGCACTTAGCTTGTTAACTTCTGTCACTACATAAATAAAGGTAGCAGGGTGATTTGGAGGTGTAAGAGTGAATCATGTGTCAAATTGTCTGATTTTCGCTTTTAGTGGATGGTCAGAGACCGTAACTCCAGCGAATTGTTGGAATCTACTGTACAATAAAAGTGGCTGGTGTTCCACATCGATTAGTTGCAGTTCCAACAATAATCTCAGTGGATGTTCAAACCCCAAATCGTAAATAAAAACAAAATGCGATGATTTGCTAATCCTTTTCAACCTATATTCAATTGAATAGACGGCAAAGACAAGATACTTAATGTTCGAACTGGAAAACGTTGTTATTTTTTGCAAATATCATCTGTGAAGGCACCATTTATGCTGAAAGGTACATACAGGTTTTGGAGCAACATATGTTGCCATCCAAGCAATGTTATCATGGACGCCCCTGCTTATTTCAGCAAGACAATGCCAAGCTACGTGTTACAACAGCGTGGCTTTGTAATAAAAAGAGTGCGGGTACTAGACTGGCATGCCGTAGTCCAGACCTGTCTCCCATTGAAAATGTGTGGCACATTATGAAGCCTAAAATACGACAACGAAGACCCCAGACTGTTGAACAACTTAAGCTGTACATCAAGCAAGAATGGGAAATAATTCCACCTAAAAAGCTTAAAAAATTGGTCTCCTCAGTTCCCAAGCGTTTACTGAGTGTTGTTTAAAGCAAAGGCCATTAACACAGTGGTAAAAATGCCCTTGTGCCAACTTTTTTGCAACATGTTGCTGCCATTAAATTCTAAGTTAATGATTATTTGCAAAAAAAAATATATTTCTCAGTTCGAACATAAAATATCTTGTCTTCAATTGAATATAAATTGAAAAGGATTTGCAAATCATCGCATTCTGTTTTTATTTACGAATTACACAACGTGCCAACTTCACTGGTTTTGGGTTTTGAAATTGTTAACTCCTACAACACAGAACGCTAAATAGCTACTTAACGAGAGTTGTGGTTGCTCAAAAAAACAAACACTGCCCCCAGCGTTTTGTTGAAAAATTGCAAGTCAAGGGCTTTGAATAGTAATAGCAGGATCAAAACCATCAATATCTACAGACAGAAATATATACACACGTTGCGAAAATAATACATCTGCTAAACATGGTTTAAGGACAATAAATACCAGATGGGTTGCTGCTTCAGGTGGGTGTACAAGTACACCTTTTCTCCTTTGGTTTCCTCTGGAACCTCAGACACTAAGATGAGAATATTGTATTTGTTATGTGTTGTCAAATGTCATGTTGAAATAATGATCAATGGAGCAGGAAGAAAGAAATCCTTTAATGAAATAGACAACGTACGCGTTATGGCCTTTACCTGATAAATTAGATTTTGTCTTAAATTGACTTTCACCATCCCTAGAATGGATGCAGCCAAGAAAGGACACATTAGATATCAAACAATAAGTTCATGCAATAGACTTAAAGAAGAAAATGCATTTGCTCACTCGGTCTTCGGAGTCACTGAGTTTCTCAACTTGCTTTCAAGGCCTCCAAAAAAGCCTTTGACGTCAGTCTTCGATGAGTTTTTGAGGAGTCGCTCAGCAGCGTCTTTCTTATCAGACAGCCAGGAGTTGGCCTTGTTTAGGTACGAGTCCTGACCAGCAGGTGGACCACCACGGTCAAAGAGCTCTGCAGGAGACGGCTGGGACTTTCCTATAAAAAATAAATGATTTAAAAAGGATGATTAATACTAATAGAATACCTGTAATTGAACATTTTTATTCAATTATTTTTACTTTAAAGTGAGGATTCACTGGAAAATCAAACAACTGAAGCATTTACCTATATAGTAGTATGTAAAGCACATAGTCATTAGGTTTTTGGCTGGGCTGTAGTCATCCATTTGGTGACATCTGAAAACAAACAGACCCAAAATAACAATTTAACCACAGCAATAATGTTGCATCCATGTTTCTTTGTTTTGTTGATTCATGTGTTTTATTCAAATATTCCCAGTGCTAAAAATGGTACACATAGAAATAAATGTAATGAAACGTACTCAAACAATACGACAGCAAAAGACTGGACCAGTCTGTAGAAGGTGCCTTCACTCACACATTTAGATTGGCAGCGCTGAGACAAAGCAGGGAAAACTATGTGAGAAGGCGGTTTGTAGCAGTAATAGTATTTTAGTCAGTCATCATACACAACGCACAATACAACAAGTATTATTCATCATAATTATATAGTTCACCTGTGCACTGACAAATTTAGCAAACCACTCTCTGCCTTTCCCGTTTTCGCCGCTGCACAGCTCTCCAAAACGAGATTTCTCTTCTTGGTCCAAATCCTGCCTGTGGAAATATTGTGCAGCCGTTAATCATCAATAAACCATTAACCAATGTAACAATGCACACATAAATCTACTATAAAACATTAAGCGACCATTTAGTATTTATCAAATTACAAGTGTATCTAGCTAAATGTATCCACATTAAATACATACACTAAACCAGTGTTTCATAACCATAGGGCCAGGGCCCATTGTGGTACTCAGTTGTAATACACTTTTCCACCACTTATGCCAGTCATGACAATCTCAAACAAACAGAAGTCTGGAGCTTTAAATAATTTTCTTAAGCGTAAAAATAATGAATAAAGTGGTGAAGCGGTATTTTCATTTGCACGTAAATTTTTTTGACAGTTTATTTAAGAAGCATATATTATTATTATCATTATTATTCATTATTAGTTTATTTATAATTTATTTTAAGACTGCGTAATTGTTTGTACATTTTTTCTTTCATTTTAGAGTCTTTTCTTATGCAGTATATTTGGTTAGTACTTATTTTTGTAATCAGCCTGACTTAAGCCTAAGGATTATGTGTTAAAGAAATATTAATCTTTGTGTTTAAAGGGGAACTGCACTTTTTTGGATTTTCACAGTCATTATGAGAGACAAGATCACACATCTTTATTTTTTTAGGATTTTAAAAAGATGATAATGTAGTTATATGTAGGGGATAGGTTGATTGGCAACACTAAATTGGCCCAAGTGTGTGAATGTGAGTGTGAATGTTGTCTGTCTATCTGTGTTGGCCCTGCGATGAGGTGGCGACTTGTCCAGGGTGTACCCCGACTTCCGCCCAAATGCAGCTGAGATAGGCCCCAGCACCCCTTGCGAACCCAAAAAGGGACAAGCGGTAGAAAATGGATGAATGGATGGATAATGTAGTAACCATTGTAGTTTTCAAAGCCCTTTAAAATAACTTAAAATTCCTCCATCAACATTTTATATACACGCTGCAAGTATATATAACCTTGATAACAATATGTAATATGTACAATATTTATCATATTTTGGTCATTTTATGCATTACTGGAACTTCTTTCCTTAACCCATTTATTTCCGTTTCCATAGCAGCGCACTTGACTTCTGGCAACAAATGTGTGTCCCTACTTCCGGATACAAAAGCGAGTGCGTTCTAATCATGGCAGACTTGGTAACAGACAACAAAGATGACTATTTTTGGACTAATGAGGATTCACAATCTTATCTTTATGAAGCTGTATACACGAAGGATGGACTACTGCTTTTAGAAGCGGGCACGAAGAGAGGCTGAAACGTTTGTCGTTGCAAATGCGGAATTTGGAGCCAAGCTATACCGACATAAATGGAATGCTTACCGAAACTAAACCGTAAAAAATGTCCCCTATCCATCGAGTGACTCACTATAATATTGATCATGATACATGCAGCACTTCATGCTTGTTATTACAACTACAGTACATACACTATCGAGCTAGCTGTGTAGAAACAAAATATGAAATAATACTTTGCAGACACTGTAATGACTATTCATGTTTTTCAGTCAGTACAGACTGTGTTGTGCATTACAAACTCAAGTGTGTGTGTGAGACAATCATTGGTACTTTAACTTTAAAAGCCATTCAGCTGCTGATGTAAAAGCTAGCTCATGGCTAATGCTGCAGCATGCTGTTGCAAGGCAATGTGTTACTACGCTACAAAACGAGTTCCTCTGTGTTCGCTCATACAATAACAATGTCGTTACAGCTTGGTTATTATACAGGTTAAATACTGTATTTTTGGCATTTCTTAAAGTGAGTTAGAGGCAGGAAGGATTGCTCACATTACCTGCATTGTTAGCCACCTACAACAAACCTATTATTACAAATTAGAATGCAAAAAAACCCAAAACCTTTTGTCTTCTTGTCTCTCACAAAAATTGTGAACGATAGGCAAAATTCCCCAAAAAGTGCAGTTCTGCTTTAACAAATTGTTTCATATCATTTGACAAGGTTTATACTATTCAACTGTAAGTAAGTTAGAAATAATTATTGTATTGGATTAAAATTAATCATAAAATTACTAATTCAGTGTTAATATTTGAGTAGGCCCTGTGCCCCTCTGTAGTGGAAAAGTTGGGCCCCGAGATCAAAAAAAGTTAAGAACCCCTGCACTATACTATCATTTTAGAATGCACTATGTCTAAAAAGAAAGGATGGTTCATTATCACTTTTTCATGTTCCATACTGCAACGTTGTATGTCTCCTAATACAGACGCCAACCCTCTTCTCCATTCTTGTTATACTACTAAAGTATTTGTATGCTTATACTTTTGACTTAATACAGACATTTATAAAAACATGTTCAAACTACAATATTTTGCTCTCCTAAAGAAAGAAATTAAATTGCCCAAGACATGACAAAGTTATGGAATACGTTTTCTTCTGTTTTTTATTAGAATTTTAAAGACACAGATTTTTTTCAGCTCCTTTCTAAACACAAGTAGAGTCTTCAATAACAGATAACAAATATAAAGATTCTATATTTTACTAATAAAACATCACTGGAAAATATTGTAAAACTCTACATATCAACTCAGATCAACGGAATGAAAGTTGAAAAATGCACTGGACTGCTACCGCAATGAACATACTTGCCAACCTTGAGACCTCCGAATTCGGGAGATTTGGGGGGGTGGGGGGTGTGCGGGTAAGGTGGGCGGGGTTAAGGGGGGAGGAGTATATTTATAGCTAGAATTCACTGAAATTCAAGTATTTCTTATATGTATGTATATATATATATATATATATATATATATATATATATATATTTATATATATATATATATATATATATATATATACATAAAATAAATACTTGACTTTCAGTGAATTCTAGCTATATATATGTATTTTATAATATAAAAACATATAAATAAAATAAATACTTGAATTTCAGTGTTCATTTATTTACACATATACACACACATAACACTCCTCTCTACTCATTGTTGTATTTGAAAGTGCAATGCTTTGCAGCCAGTAGCACAGCCTTTGAAGGAGCATAGGTATGGGCAGTGTAATATTCTGGGTTGGAGTCAATAACCAGGCGAGGTGTTGAAGTTACGTCTCTTCATACTTCAGAACCGACTCCCACACTTGCCGTCAGGGTGCGCAATACAACGTAAACCGTTGGCCAACCAAAAAGTAACCACAGAACACTATACGTAACCACAGAACACTATACGGTATAGTGTTCTGTGGTTACTTTTTGGTTGGCCAAGCGGACGTGACGACAGGCTGTCCTCACTCAGGTCTGCACGGACCTGGAGGGGGCGTGCCTGTTGTCCGGCTGGAAATCGGGAGTAATTCGGGAGAATGGTTGTCCCGGGAGATTTTCGGGAGAGGCACTGAAATTCGGGAGTCTTCCGGAAAATTCGGGAGGGTTGGCAAGTATGACAATGAATGAGAAGCTGTCCTGAAAGTAGCTGATTCTAAACAAGAGTTGAACACATTCTAGCGTATATTTAATGAATAAATGTAAACACAAATGTATATATTTAACCACTTAAAAGCCTACTGAAACCCACTACTACCGACCACGCAGTCTGATAATTTATATATCAATGATGAAATCTTAACATTGCAACACATGCCAATACGGCTTACTAAAGTGCAATTTTAAATTTCGCGCGAAATATCCTGCTGAAAACGTCTCGGTATGATGACGTCAGCGCGTGACGTCACGGATTGTAGAGGACATTTTGGGACAGCATGGTGGCCAGCTATTAAGTCGTCTGTTTTCATCGCAAAATTCCACAGTATTCTGGACATCTGTGTTGGTGAATCTTTTGCAATTTGTTCAATGAACAATGGAGACAGCAAAGAAGAAAGCTGTAGGTGGGAAGAGGTGTATTGCGCCCGACTGCAGCAACACAAACACAGCCGGTGTTTCATTGTTTACATTCCCGGAAGATGACAGTCAAGCTTTACCATTGGCCTGTGGAGAACTGGGACAACAGAGACTCTTACCAGGAGGACTTTGAGTTGGATACGCAGACACGGTACCGTGAGTACACATGCAGCTGCGGCTTCCAAACATTTGATCGATTGCCCGTACGTCCGTGCCGCTATGTGCATGTCACGTATGTAACTTTGGGGACTTTGGGGAAATATATGTGCTGTATGAACTTTGGGGAGGTGAACGGTACTTTGGGCTGTGGGATGGAGTGTGTTGTGCAGGTGTTTGAGTTGTATTGGCGGGTTATATGGACGGGAGGGGGGAGGTGTTTGTTATGCGGTATTAATTTGTGGCATATTAGATATAAGCCTGGTTGTGTTGTGGCTAATAGAGTATATATATGTCTTGTGTTTATTTACTGTGTTAGTCATTCCCAGCTGAATATCAGGTCCCACCCGCCTCTCACAACATCTTCCCTGTCTGAATCGCTCCCACTGCCCTCTAGTCCTTTACTCTCACTTTCCTCATCCACGAATCTTTCATCCTCGCTCAAATTAATGGGGAAATCGTCGCTTTCTCGGTCCGAATCGCTCTCGCTGCTGGTGGCCATGATTGTAAACAATGTGCAGATGTGAGGAGCTCCACAACCTGTGACGTCACGCTACTCGTCTGCTACTTCCGGTACAGGCAAGGCTTTTTTATCAGCGACCAAAAGTTGCGAACTTTATCGTCAATGTTCTCTACTAAATCCTGTCAGCAAAAATATGGCAATATCGCGAAATGATCAAGTATGACACATAAAATGGACCTGCTATCCCCGTTTAAATAAGAAAATCGCATTTCAGTAGGCCTTTAATTGTTTGACATAATAAGGGAAGCTGAGCTTCCCTTCCACTTTTAGAGCAATAACCACTGCCGCAAACCCTGCACTAAAATAAATAAAGTGTGCAAAAATTTAAACCAAGTCTTAAAACAAATAGGGGAATAGGGAACAAGACAGTGAGTTATAATTTGTGTGTATATTGAGATACTCAATGTGGCCTAAAAATCAATGGCACAAAACGAGTCGCAATGTTAACCAGAACTTGAATAATAATAATTTGACATAAATAGCATACCCACTTGAAAATATACAATGGAAAACTGTACCTGGCCTCTTAAGACACTAAAATAGTACATTCAATCACTTCAACATGAGGGGCTGATTATTCTTCAGAAAGATGTCATCTGTCATTCTGCTTTCATAGATAAAAATGGAGGCTGTGCTGAAGAGCCCTTTTGCTCTCCACGGTCCACATTGTTGAAGGACCACAAAGAAACGTAGTTGGTGTGACTGCCAGTGGACTCCTGACTTGTTGTGGCTTATCTTTAGTTCAGCAATAGGTGTGTGTAAAAACTCTGCATACTTCCTACCATGATACTTTTGCAAATGTTTTATCAAATTTGTGGTGTCGCACAAATTGTACTCAGCTGTTTTACGTTTATCTTCTTCGAGTTGCAGCCGCTGCATCTCTGTTTAATGCACGTTGTGCAATCTTGACCATTAATGTGATGGTTTGGGCTTTTGGATCGGCCATGTTGGGTGCTCAAAAAAATTCACAAAATTAAAGTTTGAATTGCGATTTTTTTTTTTTAATTACGATTGTAAATTGATTTATAATTTTCAAAAATCGATTAAAAAAAGTTGAAATTCTTTTAAGAATCTATTTTTAAAAGGACATTTTTTAGGCCATCCTTGCGTCCCTGGGTGTATACTAGGGCTCAAATTTTTGGGTGTCCCACGATTCGATTCAATATCGATTCTTGGGGTCACAATTCGATTCAAAATCGATTTTTTTCGATTCAACGCGATTCTCGATTCAAAAACGATATGTTCCCGATTCAAAAGGATTCTCTATTCATTCAATACATAGGATTTCAGCAGGATCTACCCCAGTCTGCTGTCATGCAAGCAGAGTAGTAGATTTTTGTAAAAAGCTTTTATAATTGTAAAGGACAATGTTTTATCAACTGATTGCAATAATGTAAATTTGTTTTAACTATTAAATGAACCAAAATATGACTTATTTTATATTTGTAAAAATATTGGACACAGTGTGTTGTCAAGCTTATAAGAGGCGATGCGAGTGTAAGCCACTGCGACACTATTGTTCTTTTTTTTTCTTTTTTATAAATGTCTAATGATAATGTCAATGAAGGATTTTTAATCACTGCTATGTTGAAATTGTAACTAATATTGATACTGTTGTTGATAATATTCATTTTTGTTTCACTACTTTTGTTTTGTTCTGTGTCGTGTTTGTGTCTCCTCTCAATTGCTCTGTTTATTGCAGTTCTGAGTGTTGCTGGGTCAGGTTTGGTTTTGGAATTGGATTGCATTGTTATGGTATTGGTGTGTATTGTTTTGTTGGATTGATTAATTAAAAAAAAATAAAAAAATAAAAAAATACATTTTAAAGAAAAAATCGATTTTTTAAAAATGAGAATCGATTCTGAATCGCACAACGTGAGAATCGCGATTCGATTTTGAATTGATTTTTTCCCACACCCCTAGTGTATACGTCATCATCAGCAGCCGAGAGAAGCGTTTATGACCTCTAGTCTGTTTTGAAAAGGTTTTATTATAATTTTTAACCAAATAAGGTATTGAGGGAATCGATTTAAATTGAGCCTTGTGTTGAACCACGAAACAATTCTGAATCTAATGGTCAGAATCGATTCGAACCGTGAGATGTGAGTTTCACATCCCTAAAAATGTTTTCCTACATTTTGTTCGATAAATTTGGACCGTATCGTTAGTGGACTGTCAAGGACCGTTCCCGAGCATCAGATCAAACCATCCCTAGTCATTTTTCCAGATGGCCCAATGCAGGTGGACCATAACAGCAACATTCATACAATACTGTAAGTAATGGGTACTTTATTGGTCCACATGATTCTGCGCTCTTTAAAGTGTAAATTGGTTGTGTAGTTTTAACATACAGCAGCGATAAATCATATTAAAGATTGAACTTGCCAACTGACTAACCTTGCATATATTGTATATTAGGGCAAATAAACAGGTGGTACAGGGGCTAAACCCGGCCTGGAAATGACACCACACCAGACATGCCTCTCGAGTTCAATTCAAACCATTTTTACAACAAATTCCTATAAACACTAGAGCGCTAACGTTGTGTAGAGGAACTTGGACCACTGTAAACACATCGGAAGATCATTTTAACATCCTGAAAGGACAGCATTCCACAGCATTGGATAATTGTGTTTTGTATAACAGGAAACATTTTTCTGAAATGTGTTACTCTGACAAAAGAAATAGATCAAAAACTAATGTTCACTAGAGAGGCTGCTGGTTTTCAAAATAACAATACTAGTGAAGGGAGAAGTCCAGCCCCCGGCCTTAAGACAATTTAGTTGAATAGTCCTGCTATATGGGGCATTCTACTACTTCACTGCTACTTCCTCCGAAAAAAATCTCCCGCCGGTCTTTCTTTGCTTTAGACCTGCATCCATCCCGATACATTCTTGGTAGTAGCATCATGTATGTAGCGCAATTCAAGATCTTTTCTTGATTGTGGTTGCTATTTAACATCAGCATAGCCATTAGAGACGTAATATTTGTGCCAATATTACAGTGAACATTATGTCAGTATGACGCTCTATGCCATGGGTGCTCACACTTTTTCTGCAAGCGAGCTACTTTTCAATTGATCAAGTCGTGGGGATCTACCTCATTCATATATATAATTTATATTTACTTATTTATGAAATATATGTTTTTGTTAACAAGTTAAAGGTGTTTAATGATAATGCAAGCATGTTTAACACATATAGTTAATATTGTTAATAAATTAAAGGTGTTTAATGATAATACAAGAATCAGGGGTGCTCACACTTTTTCAGCATGCAAGCTACTTATAAAATTATCAAGTCAAAATGATGTACCTACTACAAAAATGCAAAACATATATTTATTTCTAAATATATTGAGGATTCTTTATATCTACAATGTATGTTGATGTACATGCATAACCGCATGAGCCAATATTGCACAACACAACACAATTAACTATGTACATTTTTTGTCATTACCCGAGTTTACTCTGATGACTTGCACTGAATTGAATCAGTCAGGGATGCATAGTCCAGACAGCAGCTGCTGACAGCCAGCCTCAAGTACACTTCCAAATGTTCATCAGTTATGGTACTTGGACTTAATGATCTTCATGTGGGAAAAGGCTGACTCACATAAATAAGTGGAGCCGAATAATGCAGTCAAGGAGGTAGCACATTTCCTGATGTTGGGGTACTTTACCTCTGTGAGTAAGTTCCAGAACTGTCCATGAGCTCTGAACTTCAGCTCAATGTCGGCTTGCAGTGTCAAAATCTCATCTTCCACTCCAGAAGAGTTCAGGTGAAATAGTGTTGCAATTTTTGATGCGAGTGAATCAACCTCAGCATCTTCCCGAAAAGGATAGCACATGAATGTAGCGACTGGCTCGAGCAAAGAAAAGTCTTGAAAGCGTTTGTCAAACTCTGACAGACAATTGTCAATCTGCTCTGTGTAGCGTGCACTGTCAAGTTGCACACAGGCCTTCCCTTGCATCTCCAGCTTTGACGCCAGGTTCTGGAAGTTTGCCAAATCATGGCGCTGCAGCTTTGAGGAGAGATGCTTCATCTTTTGTTTGAAAGCATTAACTGAGCTGATCATATTGATCACTGTTTTGTCTTTTCCTTGCAGTTCTAGATTAAGATCATTCAAAATGTTGGTCAGATCGGTTAAAAATGCCAAGTCTAACAGCCACTGACCGTCATTTAGTTGCGTGTATTCTGCATGTCCAGCTGCTACACGGAAAAACTCCTTAATCTCTGGACAGAGCTTTCGAAATCTTTGCAGGAATTTCCCTCGACAAAGCCATCTCACGTCAGTGTGCAGCAACAACTCAGAGTGGTCGCAGTCAGCCTTCTCCAGATGTGCACGAAATAACCGTCTTTGAAGAGATCTGGCGCGAATAGAACAGGCGATCTTCATTGCAACATCCATGATCTCCTTCATGTTGAGCATTTTAGCGCATAACGCTTGTTGGTGGATTATGCAATGGTAATTTAGGAAGTCCGGGAAATCATCGTCCTGCCTGCACTTCGCAATAAATCCATTCAAGCGGCCAACCATTGCGGGAGCTCCATCCGTGGTGATAGACATCAGTTTGTACACTGGGAGCTGAGTTTTCTCCATAAAGTTTTTAAACGACTGAAATATGTCCTCTCCTCGCGTCTGTTCTTTCATGGGCAGTAAAGTTAATAGCTCTTCTTTTGTAGTGATATCACTAAACACCATACGAATGGAAATGCACATCTGGGCTGTGTCACACACGTCCGTAGATTCGTCCAACTGCAGTGAGAAACACTCGCAATCTCCGATGTCCGTCCAAAGTTGCTGGGTTAAATCCTCAGCCATGGCTTCACAGCGCCGTGTAACTGTACATCTTGACAGCTGGAGAGCTTTGATCGAAGATAATATTTCTGCCTTATTTTTAAAGCCTCGGAACAATGAGTCAGCTGCTTCAACGAATGCCTCCTTTACCATCTCTCCGTCTTGGAAGGACTTCTTGTTATTAACGATGATGTGACTCACCCGGAATGATGCTTCTGTGGCGACTTTCGCTTTTGAAGTTTGTTGTGTGAAAAATGACTGCTGTCCGGACAACTGGGATTTCAGTTCCTTCACCTTTCTCTTTCTCAGCTCGCTTTTCAGCGGGAAGTCGGTGTCATATTTTCCATGAATAGTCCGAAAATGCCGCTCCACATTTCCCTTCTTTGGTATTGTGATGGCAGATTGGCAGATGAGGCAAACGCACTTCGAAAATGTCATCGTGGGAAAAAAAAGTCCTCCTCCCATTCCGTATGAAAGTGATAAGTTTTTGTCTTCTTACTTGGTCCAGCTCCCCCACTCATTTTTATACCCTTAAGAGAAAAAAACCGAGGGCTGAAAATTGGCGGTAACTCGCAGACAAGCTCGTTTGCTTTGCTGCACTGAGCGCCGTTGTTTGCGCATGCGCAGTGACCTAAGTGTCAGAAAAACGAAGATGTCATCTGACTGGCTGCCCTGTTTATCAATCAAAAGACGGGATGGATGATAGGCTGGTGTCCAATTTTTTTAATGTAATGCAAATTTTTATTGATTGATTGATTGATTTTTTTAATGTAATGCGATCTACCGATACTACCTTTGCGATCGACTGGTAGATCGCGATCGACGCATTGAGCACCCCTGCTCTATGCGCTAGTCATCACAAGAAATGTGGTCTTCTTCTGGCATACTTGCCAACCTTGAGACCTCCGATTTCAGGAGGTGGGGGAGGGGGCGTGGTCGGGGTGGGGCGGGGCGTGGTTGGGGCGGGGGGCGTGGTTAAGAGGGGAGGAGTATATTTACAGCTAGAATTCACCAACTGGAGTATATTATTCATATATGTATATATATATATATATATATATGTATGAAATACTTGACTTTCAGTGAATTCTAGCTATATATTTATTTTATTATATATATATAAATAAAAGAAATACTTGAATTTCAGTGTTCATTTATTTACACATATACACACACATAACACTCATCTACTCATTGTTGTACTTGAAAGTACAATGCAATACAATTTTTTTAATGTAATGCGATCTACCGATACTACCTTTGCGATCGACTGGTGGGCAATGGCACCTATCAAATACACAGTAATGAAAACACAGTTGTTCTACTAACTGTACTGTGTGTTATGAGAGTAGAGTATGTGTGTGTGGCCCTTTAATAGGTGACAGCATGTGAGGGAGCATAGCGTGAGTGCGGGGAGGGACTAGTTGGTTTTGTGTTGGATTGGCTGTGTGCAAGCAATCAATAAAGCAAGATTTGCAACTAATCGCTGGACTCATCATTCACCCTTAAGTCGTCCGCTGTGGAGACCCACTGCTGGGTAAAGTGAAAGGTGTTGCCCCGAGCATACATCGGCCCTGGAGAAGTGTCTCCCCTGCGCTCTTAGACTATGGTCTCGTTCTTCTGCTTCGTCTCCTTGTGTGCGCACACTGGACTCAGGTCTGCATGGAGCTGGAGGGGGCGTGGCATCCAGCTGCGGCTGAATTCCGGGAGATTTTCGGGAGAAAATTTCTTCCGGGAGGTTTTCGGGAGAGGTGCTGAATTTCAGGAGTCCATCCATCCATCCATTTTCTACCGCTTATTCCCTTTGGGGTCGCGGGGGGCGCTGGAGCCTATCTCAGCTACAATCGGGCGGAAGGCGGGGTACACCCTGGACAAGTCGCCACCTCATCGCAGGGCCAACACAGATAGACAGACAACATTCACACACTAGGGCCAATTTAGTGTTGCCAATCAACTTATCCCCAGGTGCATGTCTTTGGAGGTGGGAGGAAGCCGGAGTACCCGGAGGGAACCCACGCAGTCACGGGGAGAACATGCAAACTCCACACAGAAAGATCCCGAGCCCGGGATTGAACCCAAGACTACTCAGGACCTTCGTATTGTGAGGCAGATGCACTAACCCCTCTGCCACCGGAGTCTCCCGGAAAATCCGGGAGGGTTGGCAAGTATGGGTTCTGGCAAAACACTACCTCTTTGGTGCCGCCAAAATCAACCAAAACGTAAAAGTTCTTAAGTGGGGCTTTAAGTCATCCAGCAGCAATAAAATTATAGATTTAAATTGCTGAATAGACGGTATGTCTAATAAGCACTTATCCTGCAGCCGTTTGTGTAACTGTCAGTTTGTATGTCCTTCCGACACATGCTAAATAAAACGCCAAATACAGGTAAAAGCCAGTAAATTAGAATATTTTGAAAAACTTGATTTATTTCAGTAATTGCATTCAAAAGGTGTAACTTGTACATTATATTTATTCATTGCACACAGACTGATGCATTCAAATGTTTATTTCATTTAATTTTGATGATTTGAAGTGGCAACAAATGAAAATCCAAAATTCCGTTTGTCACAAAATTAGAATATTACTTAAGGCTAATACAAAAAAGGGATTTTTAGAAATGTTGGCCAACTGAAAAGTATGAAAATGAAAAATATGAGCATGTACAATACTCAATACTTGGTTGGAGCTCCTTTTGCCTCAATTACTGCGTTAATGCGGCGTGGCATGGAGTCGATGAGTTTCTGGCACTGCTCAGGTGTTATGAGAGCCCAGGTTGCTCTGATAGTGGCCTTCAACTCTTCTGCGTTTTTGGGTCTGGCATTCTGCATCTTCCTTTTCACAATACCCCACAGATTTTCTATGGGGCTAAGGTCAGGGGAGTTGGCGGGCCAATTTAGAACAGAAATACCATGGTCCATAAACCAGGCACGGGTAGATTTTGCGCTGTGTGCAGGCGCCAAGTCCTGTTGGAACTTGAAATCTCCATCTCCATAGAGCAGGTCAGCAGCAGGAAGCATGAAGTGCTCTAAAACTTGCTGGTAGACGGCTGCGTTGACCCTGGATCTCAGGAAACAGAGTGGACCGACACCAGCAGATGACATGGCACCCCAAACCATCACTGATGGTGGAAACTTTACACTAGACTTCAGGCAACGTGGATCCTGTGCCTCTCCTGTCTTCCTCCAGACTCTGGGACCTCGATTTCCAAAGGAAATGCAAAATTTGCATGGTTGGGTGATGGTTTGGGGTGCCATGTCATCTGCTGGAGATTTCAAGTTCCAACAGGACTTGGCGCCTGCACACAGCGCAAAATCTACCCGTGCCTGGTTTACGGACCATGGTATTTCTGTTCTAAATTGGCCCGCCAACTCCCCTGACCTTAGCCCCATAGAAAATCTGTGGGGTATTGTGAAAAGGAAGATGCAGAATGCCAGACCCAAAAACGCAGAAGAGTTGAAGGCCACTATCAGAGCAACCTGGGCTCTCATAACACCTGAGCAGTGCCAGAAACTCATCGACTCCATGCCACGCCGCATTAACGCAGTAATTGAGGCAAAAGGAGCTCCAACCGAGTATTGAGTATTGTACATGCTCATATTTTTCATTTTCATACTTTTCAGTTGGCCAACATTTCTAAAAATCCCTTTTTTGTATTAGCCTTAAGTAATATTCTAATTTTGTGACACACGGAATTTTGGATTTTCATTTGTTGCCACTTCAAATCATCAAAATTAAATGAAATAAACATTTGAATGCATCAGTCTGTGTGCAATGAATAAATATAATGTACAAGTTACACCTTTTGAATGCAATTACTGAAATAAATCAAGTTTTTCAAAATATTCTAATTTACTGGCTTTTACCTGTAGTGCTTGCAAAACAGTGATGAGTGTTGATAAATCACACTGTGCATGATAAATTATTAAATTAGCTTTTTCTCCTCCCAGTATTGTAGGTGTTTTGATGATCAGCATATATTTTGCATATAAATGAAGACAGAGACACAAAATGGATGGTCCACCTTATTCTGCTCATGTAACAGACACAATCCACTTTGCACACCTTTAGTAGATCAGCTTAGCATGTGCTATCAGGTTTGCACATGTTTTAGTGCACGTTAACCTTTAGAAAAATCAGGCCCTAGGGTTTAACAAAAAAAGAAAGTACCAATTGAGTTATCAACTAAAATGTAATCCTAATTACACTAAAATTAGCCCTAGTGTGTGAATGGTGTGTGATTAAATATATGTTCAATTTCATAAATCATTAACTATCACTAACTTTACATTTTAGAAAAAACGATTGGACTTCAATTTAAAGAATTTTATAAATTGAAGAAAGAATATTTGTTGAAAAATTATGTTTTTTGGATTTTATTACAAAAAAAGTCTTTTTTTTTTCTAAAAATAATCTTTACACAAGGGAAGTAAACATAATCCTCACAAGATTATATTATTTTTTTATTTGTAATTAAATATATTTCGGTAGTGACAACTTTGGGGAGAGGAAAACCATTCCCAAACATTCTGAAAATACAAAATAAAAGTTGACTGTTCTTTTTTTAGAAATGTGTACTTTAGGTATTTCACAATATATCTAGGGCAGTGGTTCTTAACCTGGGTTCGATCGAACCTTAGGGGTTCGGTGAGTCGGCCTCAGGGGTTCGGCAGAGCCTCCGTCGCAGCGGTCAAAACGCACCAGACTCATGAATTGATTAGTGTGGACCTAGACTTAATTAAACAAGTTGAAAAACTTATCCGGGTGTTAATATTTAGTGGTCAATTGTACGGAATATGTACTGTACTGTGCAATCTACTAATACAAGTTTAATTCAATCAATCAATCGTGTAAATAAAAACTTCTCCCTATCGGCGTATCTGTACTGTAAAGTTAACATTTGAATGACAATAAAAAGGAAGTCTAAGTCTAAGTACTATGGATACTCCCAAACAATGTTCCCTCTAATTTTCCATCTGATTTGCAAGTGTGTAATTTGTTGTGAGTTCATGCACTGTGTTGGTTTTGTTCTTTGAACAAAGTGATGTTCATGCACGGTTCATTTTGTGCACTAGTAAAAAAACATATAACTTTGTCTTGAATTTGAACAAAAAAAAAATAAAACATTTTATTTTTTACTAAAGAAGGGTTCGGTGAATGTGCATATGACACTGGTGGGGTTTGGTACCTCCAACAAGGTTAAGAACCACTGATCTAGGGACACAATTTGGGGAATAAAACTTACAAAATTTGAAACTATTTCCAACCTCACTTTGAAGCAATTCTGTAGAATGGTCCGTGTATGCTCAACAGAGCTAATAACTTCTGTCTTACCTTCCATGAAACACTTTCTCCACATACGTCTTCATGAACTCCCTTCTCTCGACTGCTTCAGCATCATTGTCCTCAGCACTATGAGAGGATGACGATGACGAGCGTCTTAGTTCCCACACGGTTGAGGCCGGGTCCATGTCATTCTCACTGTCTGCGGACTCTGTTGCATCGCTCACATTTCCATCCTCATCTTTGTAATGGTGATGGGAGCTGGACTTGGTGGGGGCCATGGGTTCAGGGAGTGAGGGCTGCAGAGCCAACCTCGAGGACAGTGGCTCTGCGGAGAAAATGTCTGAATGGCTCGAAGGGTTGTCTCTCAGTGTAGCCTCAGATGACATGTTGAAGTCTATTAGGTTGTCCATTGCCAAAGACTCCAAGTTGGCTCCTTAGTCTTAGAAGGAGGTATTCAGTGCTCCACAGGAACAAGCATGTGGCTGCAGAACAGGTGGCATGAGGTTTCCCTTGTCTTGACTGCACTCATACATCTGTAAAAAAAAAAAAGAAAACATGAGAACAACTGTTGTAAGCTTTAATTATTACTTTGCTTTGAGCAAAACGTTATTAGCAGAATGCTCATGTGTTCACAACAGCAACAAGTAACTAAATATGGCACAGACTGATACAAAACAGTACATGCATTTGCATTACTAAAAAGACATGAATGTGTTCCATATACATTTGTTTGTCTTGGTAACTAACCATTTCATCAATTCCTCTGCTAGAGATTATATTTCACTGCAAACAACGTGCTATGTCATAATCATAAAGTAGAAGCAATAAGTACTAACAGGATGTGGGTTGCAGCCTGTATGCCACAATCCATTTGTTCGTGCTCAATAGCTAACACATTGTATGCTGTAGATCAAAGTTATATTTCCTGCAAGCTTTCTCTTCTGATAGGAGAGATAGGTTAGATCAAGTGTGTCAAACGTACGGCCCGCGGGTCTGAATTTGCTAAGTATAACAAAAATGAGCTGACATTTTTGAATGAAAGAAACTGCTGTTCTGAATGTGTCTACTGGTTGTCGCAATAGCAATTCTTTGAATCCCCTGCAGGGAGAGTGAACATAACTTCAGAGAGGGCGAAGCTTTGTGCCATGTTAAGACAGGAAAAGCAACAGTACGTACTTACGGTGCTTATTAGTGGTATTAATGATACAAAATGTGGATTGTTACGTTCATGCCTTGATTTTCAAATATGTTGTTGGTAAATTAACCTGTGACATTTCAAACCCCGAGCCGAGTGTGAAGCGACTGGGATGAGAATCAGCACCTCCAATTCCGAGTCCATGGTTCTCGCCCGGAAAAGGGTGGAGTGCCATCTCCGGGTTGGGGAGGAGACCCTGCCCCAAGTGGAGGAGTTCAAGTACCTCGGAGTCTTGTTCACGAGTGGGGGAAGAGTGGATCGTGAGATCGACAGGCGGATCGGTGCGGCATCTTCAGTAATGCGGACGCTGTATCGATCCGTTGTGGTGAAGAAGGAGCTGAGCCGGAAGGCAAAGCTCTCAATTTACCGGTCGATCTACGTTCCCATCCTCACCTATGGTCATGAGCTTTGGGTTATGACCGAAGGGACAAGATCACGGGTACAAGCGGCCGAAATGAGTTTCCTCCGCCGGGTGGCAGGGCTCTCCCTTAGAGAAGCTCTGTCATCCGGGGGGAGCTCAAAGTAAAGCCGCTGCTCCTCCACATCGAGAGGAGCCAGATGAGGTGGTTCGGGCATCTGGTCAGGATGCCACCCGATCGCCTCCCTCGAGAGGTGTTTAGGGCACGTCCGACCGGTAGGAGGCCACGGGGAAGACCCAGGACACGTTGGGAAGACTATGTCTCCCGGCTGGCCTGGGAACGCCTCGGGCGGGAGGAGCTGGACGAAGTGGCTGGGGAGAGGGAAGTCTGGGCTTCCCTGCTTAGGCTGCTGCCCCCGCGACCCGACCTCGGATAAACGGAAGAAGATGGATGGGATGGATGGATTTCAAACCCCTCCTATAAAAATGCTTTTGATAATTAGAACATTTTGTGTTGTACTTCAGACACATTTTCTGGGTGCACATTAATATGCTGAAATAATGTGTATCCCCTTCTAACTTCATGTGTGATTAATGAAATGAGTCCAAACTCACAAGTTTTGTTGTAGATGATGCTACATATGTACAGAATAAACCACATGTTAGTACATTAGTTGAGTGTACAGCTCCACTAATGGACATTGGAGTGTTACTTTCAAAGGCAAAATTAAAGTATTGCTAGAAACATAATTTTATATGGGACTTTATTGTATTATATGTATAGTACATGTTCCAAAAAGAAAAAAAGCATAAAACACAGTATATTTAAATATACTAAATGTAAAAAAAGGGAATAAATATTCAAAATAATCTAGTTTGGTTACGCCATCATGAGCGCAACACAAGGTTGTAAAAGTTTCAACTACAATTCTAAATAAGATGTCAAAAGAAAACTGAAATCAAATACACACAGCTTAAAGATTGATCAATACCTATTTATGATGATTTATCAAAATATAAAAGAAATATACCTGAACAGAACGCTCATGATGGTTACACCAAAAAGTAACGCTATGAATCGCGTTTTTACAAGTTTTTGGGGCATTTTTATGCTATTTCCAAGCATCTTCTTTTTATTATTGTTGATTTTAAATGGTCAAACTAATGCATATTAGAAATAAATGCCCTAGTAAACAAAAAGAAAAGTCATATTTATTTTGATTGTTACATTTTGAAGTACATTTGTGCAGGTGGGTGCGAATATACCAATTACCAGAGCTGTACACTTGAGGACAATTAGTAAATTAAAATAATAACATACTGTAATTTGATTAGGATATTATTATTATTAATTTCATTTTCCGATAGAATAAAAATTAACACCAATGGAAGCATTTTAAAACTCTGCCAGACTCAGTCCCACCTATTATTATGATGAACATTATCACATCATTTACTCAGAAAGTATAAATAACGAGAAATTAAGATAGAATACTATTAACCGCGACATGTAAGCATAAAAAAAGAAAAAAACATAATTAGTACATTTTCAAACAAGGAAAACAATCTGAAGTTGTTTTTGTTTTTAAGTTACCATGCCATGATTTTACCAGATTGGCCCACTTAGGCCCAATATGTTTTCCTTCATGTGGCCCCTGAGCTGAAATGAGTTTTACGCCAATGGGTTGGATAGATTAATCATTAGGACACCTTTAGTGTATTCAAAAGTACAACATATGAATTATATGTTTCACTTTGTGCAGTAACTGGAATTCAGTAATTAGAATCAAACTACCTGTTGTGGTGCAGTATACATGTGCGGGGTGTATTATATTACCGGCCAGGCTATGTCTGGTTCTGTTTTCAAAAGGTGAGGCCTTTGAGGGTCTCCCCGTTGACCTTTTATAGCACAAAATAAACAAGCTCCCATGACAAACAGTAATTTGGACAGCATATGAACTCTTTAAACCTGGTATGTGCTTTGACAGTTGTCTTATATTACAAATGACATGCAAGAAATTTTTTTCATGCTATTGGACTTTGTAGTCATCATTTAGGGACTACTGTATATGTGTTTTGTGGTGCACTTCCAAGGTAGTTTAAGAATTGAGAACAAAAACAGAGGTTTTCACAAAATATACATGCACACTTTTTTTATATCAGCTATTACTGCTTATGTCTGACTAATATTTCTGACTATAATAGATAATATCAAACATTATCATATGTATACAATTCTGTTCAGACCAGCACTGCAATCGCAGGGTGTGACAACTTAACAGCATCACCTACTACACGATACAAGTGTGACAATCAGAAGTGGCTGACTGTGGATAAGAAAGGTGTAGTTGAGGTTGACCAATGATGGGCTGTATCACCACGGGCAAAACCCCCCACTAAATTTGACTACTAAGCACCAAGAGGAAAGTGTAATTTTCTGTAGTTAAGTCTTATTAATTCCATGCAACATGAAGCATAGGGTACACCTGCACCATAACTAGAATCAATTATAATTTCTGTATCAAAAAAGTCAGCTTTACAAAGTATTATTGATAAGTTTTGCCGAACGTTTACCATTATAATTGAAAGTATTTTGTTGAGGTGGACAACTACACATAATATTCTATTAGAACGCATCAAAACATTTATTGGTAAGCCAGGCTTAGCTTTTTCTTGGTTTAACTCCTATCTTACTGACAGGATGCAGTGCGTCCCCCATAATTATCAGGTGTCCACAAATCAGTTTCCATGGAGGATTCGCTAGCTGTTCCAAGTCGAGACACAGGGTGGACCACTCCTCTGTGCATCAGTTGGTAAAGTCTCTGCGATGCTGACTTGCCTGCATACAAGAGGATCCCCCGCTGGCCTCCTTATGGACTGGACTCTCACATTAAAAAGTTGGGACCCAGGGTGGACCACTCCTCTATGCATCAGTCGGTGACGTCTCGGTGCTCCGACCTGTCTACATACAAAAGGATCCCTCCTGCCTACCCCCTCTATGGACTGGACTCTCACATTATTAACCGTATCCACTCGGCATCCATTGCATCGGTCACCCAGGGGGAGTGTGAGGGGATAGGGGTCCCCAGTCCAATGTTCCCTCTAATTTTTCATGTGTGTGAGCAAACGCAAAAACTCCCTGAGCATTCAGTGGAGCCCATGTGAGCAACATCAGACGTGCACACTGTGGCTACACCAGCAGCACACCTGTCCCAAACCTGACTAAATAACAAGTTCAATCTCCATCCATCCATCCATTTTCTACCGCTTGTCCCTTTCGGGGTCGCTGGAGCCTATATCAGCTGCATTCGGGCGGAAGGCGGGGTACACCCTGGACAAGTCCCCACCTCATCGCAGGGCCAACACAGATAGACAGACAACATTCTCTTATTATTATAATCAAATGACAGCAGTCATTTCCATTTCTAATATAAGAGTTTAGGCCCACTTACAATGAAAATAACAAAAAATATTGTTTTTCATGAACTGTGTACTTGTATTGTTTGTCTGGGTGGAGGTCCTGCTTTGGAAATAATTGGTATCCCTTTCAGACAGTGCATTTAGTTCCCATTAAAACATTCACATGTTGCACAATGAGATGTAAGCAGGGGATCATGTGTACATTCCTGCAACTTCCTGTTGGTAAAAAATATATTTTTATTAGTATTTATTTAATATACTAACATTTCATGATTAATATTTATAAATTAAGATTCCTAATAAATGACACTAGAATAAGCACACATTTGATTGGTAAATCATAGTGTAACGACCTGGAATGGCACTTTATGTGTGGTGTTGGAATTGTCCGACTTTTTGTGTGGCTATAAACGCATCACTGGCTAAGTGCCATATGTGCATGTGTTGGCGCAAGTGAGAAAGAGCGAGCGGCTGCTGTTGAGATAACAAAGTTCGTTTTGGTCTGGTTTGTACTGCAGACAATGACTAGTTTTGCTAGATATCATTTTTTTACTAATGTTTTGGTGATGTGTTTATGGCCGACAATAAAGAGTTTTGCTCAGTAAAGTGATCGATGGAATTCATGTCCTCAAAGCGTCTCGACAGACGTTACAATATTTGAACAATGATGACGAAAACTGTTTTCTCTGTCGTGTTCGTGTGTCGAAAATTGTTATGCGCTTATTTTTTTATTTGATTTTGTGCGTGGCATAGATTTGCCGTGCGCAGAGGACGCTTGAGCAGTGCGCAATTGTACAGGCGCGCACCTTAGAGGGAACGTTGGTCCCCACATCTGCCGTCCCTTCCAAGGTTTCTCATTGTTCCCATTGGATTGAGTTTTTTCTTGCCCAAATGTGAAATCAGATGTTGTTGTGGTTTGTGCAGCCCTTTGAGGCATTTGTGATTAAGGGATATATACAGTAAATACACTTTGATTGATTGATACACTGTACAAAACATACTCATTTTCAAAAATGCTGTAGGACAAGTACAGAATATTTAAAACCGTTTTTTGTTTGATACTTGAATTTTACACATCAGCAATCAGAACTACTGGAGAATAACAAACACACTGTTAAATTTAGACCTCTCTGACAGTGTCAGTCAAAACTGAGCCTTGTTATTTTGCGCAGGTCTATGAAATGGTGTGGCCTGTGAGTACTAAATATGCGTTATGAAACTAAGTAAAGCTGTATTCTTAAAACAACCACAGTCAAAAAAGATTAATGAGGGCAGTAAAAGGTCAAATAAAAATGTGAATAAACAACTAGATTTATATATAGTATTGCCTTGCAAAAGACCCAAGGATAAATATAATCGAATAGGACAATTGGGCAATACTAATGCTTTGACCATTTCTTGAAAAACATATCTCTATCTTGAACTGAATAAAATAGACAAATGTTTTTCTCAAAATCTGAAATTAAATCAGACTAAACTTATTCAGCAAGAATGGGCAAATTCCAGCTATCTATTGTGAGATGCGTGTGAAAGTGTGCCTAAAACACTTGACCCAAGTCATAAAGTTTGAAGGCAATGCTACTGAATACATTTGACTTTGAAGTAAGCAATAGAAAAATATTTAAAATAAACTCTCTCTCTACTCATTGCAGTGTACAGTAAATATAAATCATTTTGGTAATCCTAAATGACCAAAATGCGAGTGACCGGTTTCCTATTCAGGGATTAAGCTCTAATTCTAGACCAGTGGTTCTTAACCTGGGTTTGATCGAACCCTAGGGGTTCGGTGAGTCGGCCTCAGGGGTTCGGTGGAGCCTCCGCCGCGGAGGTCAAGACACACCCGACTCATCATGTAAATAAAAACTTCTCCCTATCATCGTATTACGGATACGGCAACAGCAGAAGTCACACTGTTCTTCAGGTGTGTAATTTGTTGTGAGTTCATGCACTGTGTTGGTTTTGTTCTTTGAACAAGGTGATGTTCATGCATGGTTCATTTTGAGCACCAGTAAAAAAAACATATTAACTTTTTCTTGAATTTGAAAAAAAAAAAACATTTAATTTTTCACTAAAGAAGGGTTCGGTGAATGCGCATACGAAACCGGTGGGGTTCGGTACCTCCAACAAGGTTAAGAACCACTGTTCTAGACTAAAAAACATTGTAAACCAGGATTAACTGAAAGGTGTTTTTAGACATTGATTAAAATAGTCTCAGACTTGTCCTAGTTCGAGTTAAATAATCTTCTTTTTAAAAAGGGAGGCTAGAGCTAATTCATGACAAAAATCAAGACTTAAGTTAAACCTGTACAGATGCAGGTTTAATTTAAAAGTAAGGCTGTATTTGATGGGGTGCATGATAAAGATGGATTACCTTAATTACCTAAATGATGCTAAAACAAAAGTAACCTCTATAAATTTGATGATACAGATTTGAGACCATCTTTGTACGTCCAAAGACAAAGCAACTGAAATCCTTTGTTTGAGGGAAACACCTCTACATCTTTCCTTACTTATTTATCACATTGAGATTTGTGTCATATGGAAACGTTCATGTTGAAACAGTGGATTTATGTGGTGTGAGTGAATCAACAGTTTGTAAAAGTGTGCACAAAGTCTGCAAAGCAAATTGTGAACTGTGAAACGATTACATCAAGTTCCCTGATGTGGTTAATCAGAATATAAGTATGGAGTTTATTTTTGGAATTATTGGCAAGATTAAAATGCTAATGGAGATTTGAACCTTCAAAATGTGAGAGTCCAGTCCACTGGAAGGATTATGAATAATTCAATAACTGTACCCACATCGCATCCATTACTGCCGGTCACCCAGAAGTGGGGTGCCTACATCATCCAAAGGTTTCTTCTTTTTCCCCATTCTGGGTTTTTGAGTTTTTCCTTGCCTAGATGCGGGTTTAGATCAGGAGTTGTCGTTGTGAATTGTGCAGCCCTTTGGGGCTAAATGAACTTCGATTGCTTGATTGAAACTCCAAATTGTGCAGCCAACATGTTAACCACTAAGGTATATGAGTTTTACTCAGGCAAAATTGCAGTTAATACATTTCTTATTTTGTTTTCTGTAGTTGACTCTTAAAGTTTGTTTTCAATAATGGGATACTTTAAAAGCATTTGATTTAAAAGTTTCATTCTGCTTTGCTTTTTGAACAATTTTCTTTTCCTTTTGCCATTGTAGATTAGGACGGTGTGGTTTGGTTGGTCGAGCGGCAACATGAGGGTTCCTGGTTCGATCCCCTGCTTCCGGCATCCTAGTCATGTTCATTGTATCCTTGAGCAAGACACTTCACCCTTGCTCCTGATGGGTCGTTGTTAGAGCCTTGCAGGGCAGCTCCCGCTATCGGTGTGTGAATGTGTAAATAGCGTCAAAGCGCTTTGAGTACCTTGGCGGTAGAAAAGCACTATACAAGTATAACCCATTTAAATAAGAGTCAAACTCCAGTTCTACACACATACACACTGCTGAAATGTGTACTGAAAAAATCCATCCCAGATTTTCAGAAGACCCTTACCTTAATCGAATTTAATCTTCCAAAACATGATCTTCATTGTTGTTGACTACCTTAGTCTGAGACTCTGTAGTCTGGAACTAGTTAATCTAATCTAAAGTTAAGTGACATCTCAGAAAGGATTAGTGTGGATTCATTTGAACCAGATTATCTAATTTCAGGTTTTATTCATGCACTGAATGTGAAACCAGGCTGAGAGGTTTAGTCTGATTTAAGTTGTGAAAAAGCTTGAAAATAAAGTTTCTGTGTCTTTTTACACAGTCCACAGTATGCAATGATCTGGTTTGAACTATATACTGTATATAACTGTGATTTCTTTATTGTATCCTGAGTGGAAAACAGTATCCAGGAAACAAATGAGACAAAAGATAGGCTAACATTCAAGAACAACCTCAAACTCATAGTACACAGTATAGCTAAATAAACAGCTACAATATCAATAGATACAAGGAGGAAAATCCCTTCTGTGCAAGCTCTGATAATGGCCTTAACCAAGGTGTGTTATTAGATAGGAGCTATTATCATAATTTTGTATTCCTTCAAAACAATTACCTTTTTTGTGATCTCAGTGGACCAAATAAGGCTCTCAGTTAAGCATAAAGTCACGCCTTGATTGGATGACGTATGTATAACGTGTACATTGTCTGATGACCACTATGGAAGTATTAATGTAGTAAAACTACTTGCAAATGCATAATTAAATTTTTGCGTCTGTAATCCAATTCACGTGTCCGTGTATTAATTTGTGTGTCTGTATATCAATTTGTGTGCGTGTAATCAGATCCATGTTCGTGTTCCTGGCTTAAATCTTTGAGTGTATGTCCTATAATAATGTCTATGTATAAAAACACCATTGTTAAAGGTCAATTATGTTCATGTTGCTGCTGACATTTAAACATATCCTCTTAAACCAGGGCACTTTATTTTACATGTTGTTCTTTTGTGTTTTTGTTAGCTGAATAATTGAGCATAGCTAAGTGTTTTTTTGTTTTTTAAAGAAGATTGAAGATTATATTTGACTTTTCTTATATTATTGTCAATGTTTTTTCTTTTTTCTTTACTCAAAACACCTTTTAAGTTGGAATCCTATTATGCAAAACTTACTTTTCTTACTTTTTGGTACCTGTTTTTTAGAGATGTCCGATAATATCGGCCTGCCGATATTATCGGCCGATAAATGCGTTAAAATGTAATATCGGAAATTATCGGTATTGTTTTTTTTATTAGCGGTATCGTTTTTTTTTGTTTTTTTTATTAAATCAACATAAAAAACACAAGATACACTTACAATTAGTGCACCAACCCAAAAAACCTCCCTCCCCCATCCACACTCATTCACACAAAAGGGTTGTTTCTTTCTGTTATTAATATTCTGGTTCCTACATCATATATCAATATATATCAATACAGTCTGCAAGGGATACAATCCGTAAGCACACATGATTGTGCGTGCTGCTGGTCCACTAATAGTACTAACCTTTAACAGTTACTTTTACTCATTTTCATTAATTACTAGTTTCTATGAAACTGTTTTTATATTGTTTTACTTTCTTTTTTATTCAAGAAAATGTTTTTAATTTATTTATCTTATTTTATTAATTTTTTTAAAAAGTACCTTATCTTCACCATACCTGGTTGTCCAAATTAGGCATAATAATGTGTTAATTCCACGACTGTATATATCGGTTGATATCGGTATCGGTTGATATCGGTATCGGTAATTAAAGAGTTGGACAATATCGGAATATCGGATATCGGCAAAAAGCCATTACCGGACATCCCTACTGTTTTTGTGTATTTGGGATCCCCATCAGTCCCAAAAATTTTAAATCAAAGTATGGTGGAAATTCAAAAGTTTTTTCAAAGGATATTTCCATGTATGGGTTAGTTTATTATTTTCTGTGCTACTACTTTTTTCCATTTAGTAGCACTGGTGCCACAGGTGAAAAAACTAAGCCTACAGCACTCTTAGAATGTGGATACATTCCCGTTTGGATGAAGAATGACTCATAATCCCCGCAAAGAAAAAATTGGGTTGGAACCAAGTGTCTTTTTGTGTCTTTCTTGTCATTTACGGGTCGAAGTTGGCTGTCAAAGTGTACCAACTTCTCAGTTTATGATCATTTTACTATCCAGGTAAGGGGCGTGATTTATGATTTAGAATGAACTTTGACGAGCTCAGAGGCTATAAAAGCAGCTCACCAGCTCATGATGTCCATACAGAAACATCAGGAAGTTACCTCTCTCTGATCAATGCGCTGCTAAATGTAGGTCCTTAACGTTAGCGCTTATAATAACAATATCGCTAATACTTAGGTCACAAAATTTTAATGGGGTATTGTTGGCGCTTATTATATATTGGTGAGATAGACATAAAAGACGCAATGACGTCATGGCTGCCGTTGGCGCCATTGTAAGGGGACTTTTATTTACGTTTAATCACGGGTTAGAATGCAGGGAAAAGAAAAAAAAACAGTGTATTTTTCTCTCATAAACGTTGTGAATTACAGGCAACATTCCAAAAGTGCAGCTCTCTTTTAAAGCCCTCCTGTGTCAAGGAGCTTCTTTCCTGAGTTTGTCAAGAACAACAAAAACAGCAAAACATGTTTTGATGATAAAATATATCGTTCTAATCACTGTAATATCGACCTATACTGACATTTTATATCACGTATATATATATATATACTATCGTATGAAAGTTGAGATGCCGTATTTTAATTTATTTTTTTAAGCATGCATTTTTTTGCAAAGCCCCCCAAAGATCCATCACACTTCTGGGCTAAACTCATCTTTTTTAATCTTAAATCCACCCATGCATATTTTACTGAGAGCATCATTTAGTCCAAACTTTTTAACTCAGGGGCCGCTTTGGGTTAAAACAATTTGGCCGAGTGGCTTTCATGATGGTTTGTATGTTGTATGTATTTTATGTATTTGTACCTTGTTTTACTGTTGTACCGTGTTTTTACTGTTGTACTTCATTTTTACTGTTGCACCTTGTTTTTTACTGTTGTACCTCGTTTTACTGTTGTACCTTGTTTTTACTGTTGTACTTCATTTTTACTGTTGCACCTTGTTTTTTACTGTTGTACCTTGTTTTACTGTTGAACCTTGTTTTTTAATGACTACTGCTGCAAACCAAATTGTCCCTCGGGGACAATAAAGATTTTCTAAGTCTAAGTCTAAGAGTGATTGGAGCACTTACTTGTTGGTCACAAAAGCATTCATGAAGTTTTTTTTTTTAATGAATTTATTATGGGTCTACTGAAAATGTGACCAAATCTGCTGGGTCAAAAGTATACATACAGCAATGTTAATATTTGGTTACATGTCCCTTGGCAAGTTTCACTGCAATAAGGCGCTTTTGGTAGCCATCCACAAGCTTCTGGCAAGGTTCTGGTTGAATTGTTGACCACTCCTCTTGACAAAATTGGTGCAGTTCAGCTAAATTTGTTGGTTTTCTGACATGGACTTGTTTCTTCAGCATTGTCCACACGTTTAAGTCAGGACTTTGGGAAGGCCATTCTAAAACCTTATTCTAGCCTGATTTAGCCATTTCTTTACCACTTTTGACATGTGTTTGGGGTCATTGTCCTGTTGGAACACCCAACTGCGCCCAAGACCCAACTTCCGGGCTGATGATTTTAGGTTGTCCTGAAGAATTTGGAGGTAATCCTCCTTTTTCATTGTCCCGTTTACTCTCTGTAAAGCACCAGTTCCATTGGCAGCAAAACAGGCCTAGAGCATAATACTACCACCGCCATGCTTGACAGTAGGAATGGTGTTCCTAGGGTATTAAAGGCCTCAACTTTTCTCCTCCAAACATATTGCTGAGTATTGCGGCCAAACAGTTCCAATTTTTGTTTCATCCGACCACAGAACTTTCTTTCCTCCAGAAGGTCTTATCTTTGTCCATGTGATGTCAGATGAAACAAAAAAGTCCATGTCAGAAAACCAACTAATTTAGCTGAACTGCACCAATTTTGTCAAGAGGAGTGGTCAAAAATTCAACCAGAATTGCTTACATGTCCCTCGGCAAGTTTCACTGCCGAGGGACATGTAACCAAATATTAACATTGCTGTATGTATACTTTTGACCCAGCAGATTTGGTCACATTTTCAGTAGACCCATAATAAATTCATAAAAGAACCAAACTTCATGAATGTTTTTTGTGACCAACAAGTATGTACTCCAATCATTCGGCCAAATTATCACAACAAAATAAGAGTTGTAGAAATGATTGGAAATTCAAGACAGCCATGACATTATGTTCTTTACATGTGTATGTAAACTTTTGACCACGGCTGTATATATAATTGACTAAAAGAGTGCGCACTTGCTGCAAGCTTGCCCGATACTGCGATGCGAGCGCGATGAAGTCACGTTATTGATGGGAAAATGCATTTTTTGACATTATGATTTGCCTGAGCGGCTAGGAGACCCCGAGAGTAACAAGCGGTAGAAAATAGATTAGAAAGGACACATTTAAAAAAAAAAAAACTTGAGACTTCCCACGGGCCAGATTTTGGATGCTGTCAGGCCGTAGTTTGGGGACCACTGATCTAAACTTTACCGCTGCCGGGTATTTTTTTCTATACTTTTATTGTAATATTTTCAGAATGTGTTTGTTCTATTTTTGGCCAAAGACAATAAATCAATCAATCAATGTTTATTTATATAGTAAGACAAAGAAAACTATCTAAAGTTGTCTTTATATTTTAGTTTTAATGCCATGATTTTAATAGTCCGGCCCTGCGTGTGCACAGATTTCCCTCTATGTGGCCCCTGAGCTAAAATTATGTACAGTATTACAGTATATGTAACAGTTGCAGCATAAAATACAGAGCAGATCCAGCAGAAAAGAGACATTATAAACAAAGAGAGGTAGCTAACATAGAAGCGATCGGACAAATTAAAACAAAAAACTTCAGACTTCCCGCGGGCCGGATTTTGGATGCTGGCGGGCCGTAGTTTGGGGACTGCTGATCTGAGCTTTACCGCTGCCGGGAATTATTTTATAGACTTTTATTGTAACATTTTCAGAATGTGTTTGTTGGATAGATAGATAGATGTTGATAGTCCAACTCATACTGACTGGTACACACAAGCTATGGAGATGATATCAGTAGAAAAAACTGCATTTAGTTTAGATAATAATGAGTCATATATTGGAATATGGGATTAATTATTTAAATATGTTTTAACTCTTAAATGAACCAAAATATGACTTATTATATCTTTGTGGAAAATATTGGACACAGTGTGTTGTCAAGCTTATGAGATGCGATGCAAGTGTAAGCCACTGTGACACTATTGTTCTTTTTTTTTTTTTTTAATTGTTTTATTAATGTTTTTACTGATAATATCAATGAGGGATTTTTAATCACTGCTATTTTGAAATTGTTACAAATATTGATACTGTTGTTCCGTGTCATGTTTGTGTGTCCTCAATTGCTCTGTTTATAGCTATTCTGAATGTTGCTGGGTCAGGTTTTTTTTTGGCCAAATTAAGACAAATAAAACAATTTGAAGTTCTCTTTATTTTTTAGTTTTAATGCCATTAAATATTACCTAGATGAAATATTTTATATTGCTACTATGTTACATTTTTAGTCTACCTTTTACCTGCATTATCCTTCCCATCCTTACCGTTTCCATCATTTGAAAAAGACCTACTGTGTGGAACAATTTCCCTTGTGGATCCATAAAGTGTGAGTAAAACAACTTGCACTGAGCCTAGCCTATAAAATCCGCTACACCTCCCTGATACCGAAGTACATGTCAAACTACCGTATTTTTCGGAGTATAAGTCGCACAGGAGTATAAGTCGCACCTGACAAAAATGCATAATAAAGAAGGAAAAAAACATATGTAAGTCGCACTGGAGTATAAGTCTCATTTTTTGGGGAAATGTATTTGACAAAATCCAACACCAAGAATAGACATTTGAAAGGCAATTTAAAATAAATAAAGAATAGTGAACAACAGGCTGAATAAGTGTACGTTATATGAGGCATAAATAACCAACTGAGAACGTGTCTGGTATGTTAACGTAACATATTATGGTAAGAGTCATTCAAATAACTATAACATATAGAACATGCTATATGTTTACCAAACAATCTGTCACTCCTAATCGCTAAATCCCATGAAATATTATACGTCTAGTCTCTTACGTGAATGAGATAAATAATATTATTTGATATTTTACGGTACTGTTGTCAATAATTTCACACATAAGTCGCTTCTGAGTATAAGTCGCACTCACGGCCAAACTATGAAAAAAACTGCGACTTATAGTCCGAAAAATACGGTACTTCCTTAACGTAAATGACCGCCATAACCACAACACCAGGGGGAGCTCCACTAACCACGTTAAACCCAGATTCCGATCTAACAAAGGTCTTAACTCATTCTCTTTCTATGCCACATCAATGTGGAATGCGCTCCCAACGGGTATAAAAGAAAGGGCATCTCTATCCTCCTTCAAAACCGCAATAAAAGTACACCTTCACGCAACTTCAACCCTAAACTAACATCCTCCCCGGATTGTTAATAATCAAATGTAAATAATCAAATGTAGATACTTTTTCTTATGCCTTCTGATCTCTCTCTCTCTATGTCCACTACTTGCTGTACATATCCTACCAAGTCAGACCTTCACTGTTCCAATATCCATTTCTCTGTTCTCAATTGTTGATGACTGATGATAACAACCAAACCTAACCCCCCCCCCTCCACACCCCGAATTGTAAATAATGTAAATAATTCAATGTATACACCCTGATGATTATCTTGTGTGATGACTGTATTATGATGATAGTATATATCTGTATCATGAATCAATTTAAGTGGACCCCGACTTAGACAAGTTGAAAAACTTATTCGGGTGTTACCATTTGGTGGTCGATTGTACGGAATATGTACTTCACTGTGCAACCTACTAATAAAAGTCTCAATCAATCAGTCTGAGTCTAAGTCTAATGATTTTAATAGTCAGGCCCGTGTGTGCGCAGATTTCTCGCCATGCGGCCCCTGACCTACAATGAGTCGGACACCCCTGATGTACAGTATTACAGTATATGTAACAGCAGAAAATAGACATTATAAACAAAGAGAGGTAGCTAACATGGAAGCGGTCGGACAAAAAAAAAAAAGAAAAAAAAGTGAGACTTCCTGCGGGCCGGATTTTGGACACTGGTGGGCCGTATTGGGCCCGCGGGCCGTAGTTTGGGGACCACTGATTTAGTCCATTGACTAAAATATAAGAGCAAACACAAACCAGCAAATTGATAGGAACCACAGTACCGGACAACAATTGTAAACAAGTGCTGTTTTAAGACCAAAACTATACAAACAGCTTAAGTGAGACGTCATATGACAACATTGAAAGTTATAACTGTACGCACGGCTGTTGACAAAAAAAAAAAAACCTGACATTTCCTGGAGGGTTTCTGAAGGAAATATGATAAGCGCCATTTTACGAAATGTAGCAATTAGCCATTTTACGCAATGTAGTAATAACTCTTCTTTATAAAGACAAACACCGTTTAAACCGATTCATAATAAAAACTACTGACAGAAAGCCTTGACAACACGGCGCTGGTCTGAAACTGAAACCATTCAAATAAACGGACAAGAAACGGAAACGCTGCTTTCAAACAGTCAGTATGGAAGTAAAGTATATATATATATGTATATAAAATATAGGACATAAGGTAGAGATGTACGTACAAGTGGGAAGTCTTGTTGGAGGAAAAGGGGGCTGCTCCTCTTGTTTCTGCTGCTGGTAGGACGATAGCCGAAGTACGCATGCGCAAATATCAATGACGCAGGAGAACCCCACTGACGTCACATAGCACTTCAACCAATCAGCTGTGCCGTAGTTAATTTACTCTAAAAAATTAAGCTGCGCGGTCGTGGAAGAACATGATTAGTATTTAAAGGTTACAACCACTAATGTGAGGTGTAAAAAAATGTATTTGGAAATTGCGCTGAAAGACTACATTAATTGTGTTTTTCATCCATCTTTGTTGGCCCTGCAATGAGGTGGCGACTTGTCTTTCCGCCCGAGTGCAGCTGGGATAGGCTCCAGGCCGCCACCCCCCCCCCCCCCCCCCCCCTCCGCGACCCCGAAATGGACAAGCGGTAGAAAAATGGGTGTATGTAGGGATACAGTATATTATCAAGTTGACTCACTTCACACAAGTAGTTATTCAATTGGGCCCTCTAGTGGCCATTACACAGCACTGACAAATACACGTGCTCTTAAATGCCCTTGTCTTTATTTATGTTATCATCTGACTACACATTTATGCTATTATTAAAACATATACACCAGGAAAACAAATACTAGATGACTGTCAGGCTCATGGAGACCACTAAAAAGTGGTAAAAACTGGTCTTTCAAGAAACAACCCTGGGAGTATCAGTACATAAACACAAGCCTTCTGCTTTCATCTTCCAGTACATATTCCGTAAAATCATCTTTCATCTGCTTTCATCTTTGGCCGCTAACTTTTCCAATTTCTTGGGTAGGGTGACTGTTGCAAAATGGACTCTGTCCTCCCTCAGTTTCTGTCTCACCGACTGTTTCAGGCCGAAGGCCATGTACTCTTGCTTCTGCCTGTCGTACCGAGGCCAGGGGACCACCCCTGGACCATTGGGAGAGCTGGGGAGCAAATTCAAAAATGTATTACATTTTGTGCCCATATTCCCTTAAGGCATTACCTAATAATAATGAAAACACCATCAAAGGCATCAAATCATAATAGCAATAATATAGAGTTCTCTTTGTATCAGTTCTTACTCACCCACTCCGGACAAAATTGGCCCAGTATTTCATCATGGTTAAACACTGTCTATCATCCTCTTTGGTAAAATTGCCTGGAAATATGTCAGATCACTCATTCATTCATTCATCTCAGCAAAGGGGCCTTACAGTACTAGTAATATATAATATCCAACATACCAATAATTTGGACAGTTCCACCCCAGAAACATCCTCCAAACACAAAGGTGGCATCATCCCCGTGATCTGCCTTCACAAAAGTGGGCCTGGTGTGTTTGTACATGTCAGCACGATATCCAAACTCATACATGTAAACTGGAACACCCGCATCTAAACATGAAGAAGAATGTGAATACTCCATAACAAATGCATTGACAAGGTGAAAGGATAGTGTCATCGTCTGTATACATCAGAGGTACCTAAAGCAGTGGTTCTCAAACCACCTCAGAAAAAACACTTGACTCTCCAAGGACCACCATAATGACCAACTTTAAAATACAGTAGGTCTAAGTATTAATTAAAAACAAGGCAGAGGTCATATAATAAATAATCAAATGTATATACTTGTTCTTATGCTTTCCAAGCTCACTATGTTCACTGCTCACTGTACATATCCTACGAAGTCAGACCTATACTGTTTCAATGTCCACTTCTCAGATGATATTATTGTTGATGACTGAAGTGCTGATATCAACCAAACCTAACCCCCCTTCCCCCCTCCACATCCCACCCCCCGGATTGTAAATAATGTAAATAATTCAATGTATATACTCTGAGGATTAACTTGTGTGATGACTGTTTTATGCTGATAGTATATATTTATACCATGAATTGATTAACGTGAACCCCGACTTAAACAAGTTGAAAAACTTATTCGGGTGTCACCATTTAGTGGTCAATTGTACGGAATATGTACTGTACTGTGCAATCTACTAATAAAAGTCTCAATCAATCAATCAATCAATATTGAACACATATATGTAATATGTTGGCCTCTGTAACATCACACAGTTTGAACAGTAACATTGTGTTTGAATATTTAATTAAGTGATTCTTTGGCGTACCGCTAGTGCAGAGGTCGGCAACCCAAAATGTTGAAAGAACCACATTGGAGCAAAAATACCCCCAAAAAATCTGTCTGGAGTCTTAAATTAAAAGCCTTATATAAGTGCTTAAATGAAGGCAACACATGATGTACAGTAAGTGTCTATATTAGCTATATTTGCCTACGATCAAAGGCTGACGCAAATCTTCGTTGACAGAAATGTTGCATTTTAATTTTTATTGTACACATTTTTGCAACATTGGAAATCATTAGTAACAGGATGAGATAACTTCTGGAATTTACTGGCCCAGAATGGCCAAAGGTAGAGATGTGTGTGTCCAAGTTTAAGGAAATGGCAGGCTGTTTTCTTCTAATGGATTTATTACAATCTTTGCAAGCTGGGTAACATTTGCTGTGGTCTGGAGCAACATGGCACACAAACAACTCTGAGAAATGCAGCCAATATTACATTCAGATAATGTGTCATGAGACATGCAAATATAAATTAAACACACAGAGGACATAAGTAAAGGAAATCAAATATGCTCAAATATACCTACAAACGAGGCATAATGATGCAATATGTACATACAGCTAACCAAAATAGCATGTTAGCATCAATTAGCTTGCAGTCATGGATTGACCAAATATGCCTGATAAGCACTCCAGCATATCAATAAAATCAACAAAGCTCACCTTTGTGCATTCACGCACAGCATAAAATGTTTGGTGGACAAAATGAGACAAAAGAGTGGCATAAAACTTGTCTTTCTGTGGCCGCATCGGAGAAAGTTATACATGTAAACAAACTACGATGAGTTCAAGGATCGCTGAAATTAGTAAGACAAAACTGTGCTGGCCAAATACTCTCATCAGTGAAGCATGTGTAACACAAACAGTGGGATTTCTAACAATTAGGAAAGTTTGTTCTCCTACAGAAAATATATGAGATCGCAAAAAGCCGCTGCCTGACCAGGGCTCAGAAAATCTGCAGAGACTCCTCCCACCCCCACAAGGACTGTTTTCACTGCTTGACTCTAGAAAGAGGTTCCGCAGCCTCCGAAGCAGAACCTCCAGGTTCTGTAACAGCTTCTTCCCTCAGGCCGTAAGACTCTTGAACGCATCATAATTAAATGGATTAACTCGCTGGAATATAAAGACAATATAACATACATCCATAAACCTGGATGCATATGCAATAGTGCAATATATTTATCTGTACAGTAATCTATTTATTTATATCTGCACCTTATTGCTTTTTTATCCTGCACTACCATGAGCTAATGCAACAAAATGTTGTTCTTATCTGTACTGTAAAGTTCAAATTTGAATGACAATAAAAAGGAAGTCTAAGTCTAAGTCTAAGTCTAAAACAAACAAAAAAAAAAATTCTTCATCTTTTATCCATTTTCACACATCTCTGGAAGAGGTCCAGGGAGCCACTAGGGCGGCGATAAAGAGCCGCATGCGGCTCTAGAGCCACGGGTTGCTGACCCCGCACTAGTGGGACACGTACCACAGTTTGAGAATCACTGACTTAAAACATATTAGCTTAACTTTCCTTTTTCCAGATATAAAAAAAACTTCATTTATTCATTCATACTTGATCTGCAGCTGGGATCTACTTGATCCCAGCTGCAGTCAATACACAAGAAAATATAAACAAGTATTAGTCTCCAGTTAACCTGACATGCATAAAAACTCGGGTATCCTAAACCCACATAAGTGCAGGAAGAACATGCACACTTCACGCAGAGAGGTGCGAACTGAAACTCCAACCAGTTTCGTCTCTAGGCTTTTTGTGGCTCTAAACAAGATTTTGGTTGGGGCCCCATTTCAGGTCTGACTGCAGCCTAGTGAGTATTGTCATACAGTAATCCCTCACCACATTGCACTTGAAGTGTACGGCTCGCAAAGGGGAATATGTGGGTGTTATTTCATGCCTAGAGGCCTTTTGTAATGTTAAAAACTATATTTAGAAAGTTGTAGACAGTTTTTAATGCTCTAACTACGTAATTCTCACTTCGTGGAAATTCATTTACAAAACCCAAAACCAGTGAAGTTGGCACGTTGTGTAAATGGTAAATAAAAACAGAATACAATGATTTGCAAATCCTTTTCAGCCTATATTCAATTGAATAGACTGCAAAGACAAGCTATTTAATGTTCGAACTGGAAAACTTTGTTATTTTTTGCAGATATTAGCTCATTTGGAATTTGATGCCTGCAACATGTTTCAAAAAAGCTGGATTAGGTGACAAAAAAGACTGATAAAGTTGAGGAATGCTCATCAAACACTTTTTTGGAATATCCTCCAGGTGAACAGGCTAATTGGGAACAGGTGGGTGCTATGATTGGGTATAAAAGCAGCTTCCATGAAATGCTCAGTCATTCACAAACAAGGATGGGGCGAGGGTCACCACTTTGTGAACAAATACGTGAGCAAATTGTCCAACAGTTTAAGAATAACATTTCTCAACGAGCTATTGCAAGGAATTTAGGGATTTCACCATCTACGGTCCGTAATATCATCAAAGGGTTCAGAGAATCTGGAGAAACCACTGCACGTAAGCGATGATATTACGGACTTCAAGCGATACTGCATCAAAAAGCGACATCAGTGTGTAAAGGATATCACCACATGGGCTCAGGAACACTTCAGAAAACCACTGTCAGTAACTACAGTTTGTTGCTACATCTGTAAGTGCAAGTTAAAACTCTACTATGCAAAGCGAAAGTTATCCATCAACAACACCCAGAAATTCCGCCGGCTTCATCTAAAATGGACTGATGCAAAGTGGAAAAGTGTTCTGTGGTCTGACGAGTCCACATTTCAAATTGTTTTTGGAAACTGTGGACATCGTGTCCTCCGGACCAAAGAGGAAAAGAACCATCCGGATTGTTCTAGGCGCAAAGTTCAAAAGCCAGCATTAGTGCCCAAGGCATGGGTAACTCACACATCTGTGAAGGCACCATTAATGCTGAAAGGAACATACAGGTTTTGGCGCAACATATATTGCCATCCAAGCAACGTTATCATGGACGCCTCTGCTTATTTCAGCAAAGCCAATGCCAAGCCACGTGTTAAAACAGCGTGGCTTCATAGTAAACGAGTATGTGTACTAGACTGGCCTGCCTTTAGTCCAGTACTGTCTCCCATTGAAAATGTGTGGCGCATTATGAAGCCTAAAATACCACAAGGGAGACCCCCGGACTGTTGAACAACTTAAGCTGTACATCAAGCAAGAATGGGAAATAATTCCACCTGAAAAACTTCAAACATTAGTCTCCTCAGTTCCCAAACGTTTACTGAGTGTTGTTAAAAGGAAAGGCCATGTAACACAGTGGTAAAAATGCCACAGTTCCAACTTTTTTGCAATGAACTGCTGCCATTAAATTCTAAGTTAATGATTATTTGCAAAAAAAAAAAAAATGTTTCTCAGTTCGAACATTAAATGTCTTGTCCTTGCAGTCTATTCAATTGATTATAAGTTGAAAAGGATTTACAAATCATCGTATTCTGTTTTTATTTACGACTTACACAACATGCCAACTTCACTGATTTTGAGTTTTGTATATACAATTAACAGTGATAAACGAGGGTTTACTGTATTTCTCGTTTTTTTGGTTATGGGTGCCTGAGTGTGTGCATAAGAGATGCGACCAACAAAAAACACAATAAATGGGGCAAAATGTATGAAAAAAAAAGTTCTTTAAAAATATATATATTTAAGAAAAAGTTTTAGCTACAATATAAAGTCAAATAGTAGGTTAGTTTGAAAAATACAGCCATATATATTGAAATCAATGCTAAATTAACAAATATCTCTATGGGCTTTTAAGTGGACGTGACCACGATGCTGCCCAAGCAAAATAAAACCATCACAATGGACATGCTGACTCACCACTGAATAAAAGTGGTGAGTCAATGATCAGCTACAATCGCCACAATCATATTGCCCCTCCCCCTCAGTCGTTGGGGAACTAAACAACCGCAAAGAGTGTTTATGCCATGGGCTGGCCCTGATTCCAACCCAAAACTGCAATGATGTATTTAAAAAATATTCTGACCTCTGTGGTAGTCTGCCACCTTTACGACAGGTATTGTCATCAGGAGGTCTCCCATAAGTTCAGTAAATCTGTCCCTAATATCTTCTGGAGTCTTGGCAGTTTTCAGGTATTCGTCTGCAATAAGGCTGTTGGCTGAAGAGGCCTACAGGTCAGAAACAGTGAGAGAATGTTGGCGCATTAGATTTGTTCTATTTTTCTTCACACATTAAACACAGATACCATATACAGTATACACAAAACAAATCTTACTGGCAATATAAACATTTAGCTTTCCTAAGATCATCTGATATAACCACTGCTCTTAGGTTGTTTTCCGATTTGCCAAATTCCCGCTGGATATTAGGTAGGTAATCTTGCTGTCATAAAAAGGCGTACTGTTGACTTTTTGTTTACATCTAAACCAAATGGTAAATGCTGGTGATATTTGCACATATATATCTATCTATATATATGTATATACAAACCCCATTTCCATATGAGTTGGGAAATTGTGTTAGATGTAGATATAAACGGAATACAATGATTTGCAAATCATTTTCAACCCATATTCAGTTAAATATGCTACAAAGACAACATATTTGATATTCAAACTGATAAACTTTTTTTTTTTTAAATAATCATTAACTTTAGAATTTGTTGCCAGCAACACGTGACAAAGAAGTTGGGAAAGGTGGCAATAAATACTGATAAAGTTGAGGAATGCTCATCAAACACTTATTTGGAACAACCCACAGGTGAACAGGCAAATTGGGAACAGGTGGGTGCTATGATTGGATATAAAAGTAGATTCCATGAAATGCTCAGTCATTCACAAACAAGGATGGGGCGAGGGTCACCACTTTGTCAACAAGTGCGTGAGCAAATTGTTGAACGGTTTAAGAAAAACCTTTCTCAAGCAGCTGTTGCAAGGAATTTAGGGATTTCACCATCTACGGTCCGTAATATCATCAAAGGGTTAAGAGAATCTGAAGAAATCACTGCACGTAAGCAGCTAAGCCTGTGACCTTTGATCCCTCAGGCTGTGCTGTATCAACAAGCCACATCAGTGTGTAAAGGATATCACCACATGGGCTCAGGAACACTTCAGAAACCCACTGTCAGTAACTACAGTTGGTCGCTACATCTGTAAGTGCAAATTAAAACTCTCCTCTGCAAGGCGAAAACCATTTATCAACAACACCCAGAAACGTCGTCGGCTTCGCTGGGCCTGAGCTCATCTAAGATGGACTCATACAAAGTGCAAAAGCGTTCTGTGGTCTGACGAGTCCACATTTCAAATTGTTTTTGGAAACTGTGGACGTCGTGTCCTCCGGACCAAAGAGGTAAGGAACCATCCAGATTATTATAGGCGCAAAGTTGAAAAGCCAGCATCTGTGATGGTATGGGGGTGCATTAGTTCCCAAGACATGGGTAACTTACACATCTGTGAAGGCGCCATTAATGCTGAAAGGTACATACAGGTTTTGGAGCAACATATGTTGCCATCCAAGCAACGTTACCATGGACGCCCCTGCTTATTTCAGCAAGACAATCCCAAGCCACGTGTTACATCAACGTGGCTTCGTAGTAACAGAGTGCGGGTACTAGACTGGCCTGCCTGTAGTCCAGACCTGTATCCCATTGAAAATGTGTGGCGCATTATGAAGCCTAAAATACCACAACGGAGACCCCCGGACTGTTGAACAACTTAAGCTGTACATCAAGCAAAAATGGGAAAGAATTCCACCTGAGAAGCTTCAAAAATGTGTCTCCTCAGTTCCCAAACGTTTACTGAGTGTTGTTAAAAGGAAAGGCCATGTAACACAGTGGTGAACATGCCCTTTCCCAACTACTTTGGCACGTGTTGCAGCCATGAAATTCTAAGTTAATTATTATCTGCAAAAACTAAATAAAGTTTATGAGTTTGAACATCAAATATGTTGTCTTTGTAGTGCATTCAACTGAATATGGGTTGAAAATGATTTGCAAATCATTGTATTCCGTTTATATTTACATCTAACACAATTTCCCAACTCATATGGAAACAGGGTTTGTACTTAAAAACAGCAATTTAGAAAGCATATTCAAAAGATATAACTTTGTTCGTGAATTACAATATTGAATATTTTTGAGCTTTTTTTTTTTTTGTCATTGTTTTTGTTATCATTATCAACTATTCTCTTGGAGCTTACCCCTTCAGGATGGAACATGTTCATCATCACCAGCACAGACTCTCTGGTCATACCGTTCTCCCAGCCAGGAAGAACAAAATTCTGCAAACCACATTTCACAAAGTGTAGATATTCAAATGATTTGTTAGGCATCAGTGTTAAGACATATTTCATCCATTTGAATACTTGCAAGGAAAGTAGTAAAAATGTATGACCGTAGGAAGAATCCATCCAAACTCATGGTTGGTTATTCCCATCATCACCGGCACCTGCATCACTTCTTTCCGTTTTAGCAGCTCCTCTGCAGTATCAGTCAGAAAGACGCCGTCGACCACGGCTCCAAGGTAAATTTTCATCTGAGCAAAACATACAGGACGACAGAAACTTATACCAGAGCATCTTTACATTCTTTCAACTCCTTTTACCTTTTTAGTCGCGTCAATTAACTCTTGTTTGCTTTTTCCTCTCAAACACTGAACCAGTATCTGTGACGTGATGTCGTAACACCCAGTCAAGTTGCCCACAATCTGTTTGCAAAAAAAAAGATGACTTGAAATACTACAAACACAACTAAATGTACCCTCATGCTGCAATTTGGAGACATATTAGTATTAGTGGATGATTCATTTATTTTGTCATTGTTTAGCATATAAATATACAGTATGTGTATGCCTCAATGTTGTCATGATCCATGTCCCGGATCATGTATTATGTTCTGTTAGTTTTGGACTTCATAGTTCCCTTTTTTTTGTGCACCCTTGTTTGTTTTAGTTACCATGGTTACTTATTATTTCCACCTGCCTTTGATTAGTGTTCGCCCGCTCACCTGCTGCCCGAGCACTAATCAGAGGCATTATTTAAACCTGCCTTGCCCTCCAGTCAGTGCTGGAGTATTGTTTGTTGTATGCTGTGGACCAGCGACGTGCGGTCACTGGAGGCAGGTAAGGCAGGGCCTCACCTGCCATCATGGAAAGAAAAAAAATGTAAAAAGAAAAACAATTAATTAAATTGTTATATGTATTCAGTGATTATACTATAAAGTTATTTTCCATTTAACTTCACCAGTTTTAGATTATTTTTATTCAAAATCGCTGAATTTTCACATTTGCCGTTCAAATACTGAGAAGAGACGGTGCGGTGAACAGCAGCCAGTTGAGGCACGTCACTCAGTTGTGCCTCAACATGGATTGCGCAATGACTCGGCTAACTGCTGGTCTGCTGTGCAGTGAGACCGTATTGCTATATGAATTATATTATACATTTCCATAGTTTAGTTAGCTGAGGTATATAATGTACAGTGTATTTTGTCAACAACTGTATGGGTGTAAAGTATTTCTTGTGCTGAGCAATCATAAAACTGCTGCGATGACGCACTGTGTAAGGTTCGCAGTAATCCCGCCTCCTGGTGCCGGTTAATGCACTCCCACCGCAGAATGCACCCCCCGACGGGAGCGCCACACCAACCAAAGCCCACAGCCAAACCCTCCACGTGCAAGACCGAATCCACCCAAAAAAAGTCACTTAACAAGAAGCCAAAAAGTGCAAAAACAACAATACTCGCGCCGGAGGAGCCGTGAACGACTGCAGGGACACAACATTAGGTACACCTGCAGACTGCAGCACGGATTTCATATTTCATTCATTCACAACTCCTCCAACACCAACACCACTGTTCCCGCACTTATAAGTAAAGGTTAGACCATAATAAAGTTTTTTTAAATAAATGTGCTTTTTTGTGTGCTACAGTTTGTATGTGTAAAGTTAATGATAATAATGTGACCTCAGACTATGTTAAGGTAACGTGTGGAGTTCCTCAGGGTTCGGTTCTTGGCCCTGCATTCTTTAGTATTTACATGCTGCCGCTAGGCGACATCATACGCAAATGCGGTGTTAGCTTTCATTGTTATGCTGATGACACCCAACTCTACATGCCCCTAAAGCTGACCAACACGCCGGATTGTAGTCAACTGGAGGCGTGTCTTAATGAAATTAAACAATGGATGTCCGCTAACTTCTTGCAACTCAACGCCAAGAAAACGGAAATGCTGATTATCGGTCCTGCTAAACACCGACATTTATTTAATAATACCACCTTAACATTTGACAACCAAACAATTACACAAGGCGAATCAGTAAAGAATCTGGGTATTATCTTCGACACACATTAAGAGTGTTACTAAAACGGCCTTCTTTCATCTCCGTAATATCGCTAAAATTCGTTCTATTTTATCCACTAGCGACGCTGAGATCATTATTCATGCGTTCGTTACGTCTCGTCTCGACTACTGTAACGTATTATTTTCGGGTCTCCCTATGTCTAGCATTAAAAGATTACAATTGGTACAAAATGCGGCTGCTAGACTTTTGACAAGAACAAGAAAGTTTGATCATATTACGCCTATACTGGCTCACCTGCACTGGCTTCCTGTGCACTTAAGATGTGACTTTAAGGTTTTACTACTTACGTATAAAATACTACACGGTCTAGCTCCGTCCTATCTTGTCGATTGCATTGTACCATATGTCCCGGCAAGAAATCTGCGTTCAAAGAACTCCGGCTTATTAGTGATTCCCAGAGCCCAAAAAAGTCTGCGGGCTATAGAGCGTTTTCTATTCGGGCTCCAGTACTATGGAATGTCCTCCCGGTAACAATTGAGATGCTACCTCAGTAGAAGCATTTAAGTCCCATCTTAAAACTCATTTGTATACTCTAGCCTTTAAATAGACCCCCCTTTAGACCAGTTGATCTGCCGTTTCTTTTCTTTTCTCCTCTGCTCCCTTCTTCCTTGTGGAGGGGGGGGGGGGCACAGGTCCGGTGGCCATGGATGAAGTGCTGGCTGTCCAGAGTCGGGACCCGGGGTGGACCGCTCGCCTGTGCATCGGCTGGGAACATCTCTGCTCTGCTGACCCGTCTCCGCTCGGGATGGTGTCCTGCTGGCCCCACTATGGACTGGACTCTTACAATTATGTTGGATCCACTATGGACTAGACTCTCACAATATTATGTCAGACCCATTCGACATTCATTGCATTCGGTCTCCCCTAGAGGGGGGGGTTACCCACATATGCGGTCCTCTCCAAGGTTTCTCATAGTCATTCACATCGACGTCCCACTGGGGTGAGTTTTTCCTTGCCCTTATGTGGGCTTTGTACCGAGGATGTCGTTGTGGCTTCTGCAGCCCTTTGAGGCACTTGTGATTTAGGGCTATATAAATAAACATTGATTGATTGATTGATTGATTGAAAGTTATAGTTAAGTTAAAGTACCAATGATTGTCACACACACTAGGTGTGGAGAAATTTGTCCTCTGCATTTGACCCATCCCCTTGATCACCCCCTGGGAGGTGAGGGGAGCAGTGGACAGCAGCGGCGCCGCCCCCGGGAATAATTTTTGGTGATTTAACCCCCAATTCCAACCCTTGATGCTGAGTGCCAAGCAGGGAAGAATGCTGGTATGAGCTTTTAAACAAAACCCGTTATTTGCTGCCAATCAAATGGTGAATAAGATACTCTTTAGGGTTCATATGTTTGTAAATCTGACTGTGATGAAGTCAGTACCTCACCAGCCATCAACCTCACCGCACGTCACTGATGTGGACTCCCTGTTTCATGCAATGCTCTGTTCATGCTTGTTTTCTGGAGATACCATAGTTCATGCTGACGATTTCATGCTTAGTTCATGCTGCTTGTGCCTTGCCAAGTAAGTTTTGTTTATTTATGCCACAGTTAGCGACTTTTTGTTTCATGTCCATAGTTCAGGCTAAGTGTTAGCTTTTGTTTCCTGCGTTAAGTTGTGCCTTCGCCCTGTGCGCCTTTTTGTTTTCACCTTTTTTTGAACATTAAAACCATGTTTTCTTGTACACCGCCTGTCATCTCTGCATCTTGGGGTTCGTCACCTCTTCATCGTGACAGAATACTCCAGCCCTGACTGGAGGGCAAGGCAGGTTTAAATAATGCCTCTGATAAGTGCTCGGGCGGCAGGTGAGCGGGCGAACACTAATCAGAGGCAGGTGGAAATAATAAGTAACCATGGTAACTAAAACAAACAAGGGTGCACAAAAAAAGGGAACTATGAAGTCCAAAACTAAAAGAACATAATACATGATCCGGGACATGGATCATGACAAATGTTTACTTATAAGGAGCAGGCTTGCGCAACATTCTGGATTAGATTGAGAATGCCTTCCGAATTCCAATTAAATTCCATGAATTTGAATTACATTTGAATTGAGGTCGCAAACAGGGAATAGAATTCCAATTCCACAAATTACTTTAAATTTTAATTTATTGTATTCAGATTCATGATTTACAGTAAATTTCATACACGACTGTTTCATGCATTGCATAGAAATATTGTGAATCAGCGCCAACAACAAGATTTTTGGTTTGCACCATGATTTACAGCAAGGGTGTCAAACTCATTTTACATCGGGGGCCACATGGAGAAAAATCTACTCCCAAGTGGGCCGGACTGGTAAAATAACAGCACGATAACTTAAAAATAAAGACAACTTCAGATTGTTTTCTTTGTGTAAAAATAGAACAAGCGCATTCTAAAAATGTACAAATCATAATGTTTTTTTAAATATATATATATACTTACATGTTGCTTTATTTGTCGTTATTTATACTTTCTGAATAAATTATGTGATAATGTTCATTAGTCAACTCATTGGTGTTAATTTTCAATCTATCAAGATAAAATAATATCAAAATCAAATTACAGGATGTTATTTATGTGGTTTATTTTTTTTTTACATATGTAGCATCATCTACACAGATACAAATAATTGTTATTGCGACATCTAGTGGACACATTTAGAACAGCAGTTTTTTTTCATTCAAAAATTTCGGGTCATTTTTATAGATAGCAAACTCATCCCGCTGGCCTGATCCGGACCACGGGCCGTATGTTTGACACCCCTGATTTACACCTTACACCGCACACTTACTAAGTCCTTATGAACTGACGTTACAAAGAACAAGTTACAATACCTTCACAAGTCCCAATGAAGCGCTGCTGGTGTAGGCTCCAACCATTGCAACGCCGCTTTGAAAAATTGCCCTATGAAACAATCCTTGAGCTTGTGGAGACAGAGTCTGGGGAAATAAGGTCAATAATTTATTAAAAGTGCTACATTATGGATGACATTACTGTTGCTCTTTTTTTTAAGTGAAGAGGAACTATGATGATTTTAATCTGCATTTAAAACACTTCCTTTCGGTCAGTGGTTCTCAAACTGTGGTACTCAAGCTCCATCTAGCGGTACACCAAAGAATCAATGAGGTGATTAGTGTTTTATTGTCCTATATTCAAACTGTGTGTAATGTTACAGTGGCCAAAAACATGAAATATACCTATATAATAAAACCAATGCCTTGTTTACAATGAATACTCAGGCCTATTACGCTACTGTATTTTAATGTTGGTCATTATGGTGTTACTTGGAGAGCCAAGTGTTTTCTGAGGTGGTACTTGGTGAAAAAAAGTTTGAGAACCACTGGTCTAGATAATATTTATTGGGATATACTTTGGTGTAAATTTTACGTACATTTTGCTACACAGTCATATATATAACCCACGTTCTGAGTTTCCGGTTCGTAGATCAGTGGTCGGGAACCTTTTTGGCTGAGAGAGCCATGAAAGCCAAATATTTTAAAATGTATTTCCGTGAGAGCCATATAATATTCTTAAACATTGAATACAACTAAATGCGTGCATTTTTAAGTAAGACCAACATTTTTAGAGTACCGTATTTTTCGGACTATAAGTCGCAGTTTTTTTCATAGTTTGGACGGGGGTGCGACTTATACTCAGGAGCGACTTACAGTATGTGTGAAATTATTAACACATTACCGTAAAATATCAAATAATATTATTTATCTCATTCACGTAAGAGACTAGACGTATAAGATTTCATGGGATTTAGTGATTAGGAGTGACAGATTGCCCTGCGATGAGGTGGCGACTTGTCCAGGGTGTACCCCGCCTTCCGCCCGATTGTAGCTGAGATAGGCTCCAGCGCCCCCCGCGACCCCAAAAGGGAATAAGCGGTAGAAAAAGGATGGATGGATGGAGTGACAGATTGTTTGGTAAACGTATAGCATGTTCTATATGTTATAGTTATTTGAATGACTCTTACCATAATATGTTACGTTAACATACCAGGCACGTTCTCAGTTGGTTATTTATGCCTCATATAACGTACACTTATTCAGCCTGTTGTTCACTATTCTTTATTTATTTTAAATTGCCTTTCAAATGTCTATTCTTGGTGTTGGGTTTTATCAAATAAATTTCCCCCAAAAATGCGACTTATACTCCAGTGCGACTTATATATGTTTTTTTCCTTTTTATTATGCATTTTCGGCCGGTGCGACTTATACTCCGGAGCGACTTATACTCTGAAAAATACTGTATAATAAGTCTCTTTTTCTTTTTAATAACAGTTATTCTGAAGGTAACCAATAATAAATAAAATACTTCTTACCATTAATGCGACTTCTGGTGCTGTATGGTTTTGCTGATGGCTTTGTAGTCTGGTTGATACATGGTTATTTTTAACACTGTGATTACCAGCGGAATTATTCATTACTTATCGTGTTAAGCAATGTCAGCTAGGATTTATCTGAGAGCCAGATGCAGTCATCAAAAGAGCCACATCTGGCTCTAGAGCCATAGGTTCCCTAACGCTGTTTTAGATTGTATATGAAACCACGCCCCACCGTCTCCAAAAGTTTCATAATGCATCTTTTGAAAATTAACACTGTCTGTTTAAATATACTGTATATCTTGAAAACAAATGTCACACTGTTTTTTTTCTGGACACAGTCGAAAATAAACTTCATAAACATTATATAGAATTATCCGGTCACAACATTAGGTAAACCTGCTGCATCGATACAGAGCCGCATAAAAAGACGCTGCAGGGCATAAGACGAGAAGTTATTTGGAATGTGTTTGCACTGTTAAATGAACCTAAAATACAAAACACAAAACCAGTAAAGTTGGCACGTTGTGTGATTCGTAAATAAAAATAGAACACAATGATTTGCAAATCCTTTTCAACTTATATTCAATTGAATAGACTGCAAAGATATTTAATGTTCCAACTGAGAAACTTAATTTTTTTTTTTGCAAATTATCATTAACTTCAAATTTAATGGCAGCAACACATTGCAAAAAAATTGTCACAGGGGCATTTTCACCACTGTGTTACATGGCCTTTCCTTTTAACAACACTCAGTAAACGTTTGGGAACCGAGGAGACACATTTTTGAAGCTTCTCAGGTGGAATTATTTCCCATTCTTGCTTGATGTACAGTTTAAGTTGTTCAACAGTCCGGTGTCTCTCTTGTTGTGTTTTAGGCTTCATATTGCGCCACACATTTTCAATGGGAGACAGGTCTGGACTACAGGCAGGCCAGTCTAGTACCTGCACTCTTTTACTATGAAGCCACGCTGTTGTAACATGTGGCTTGGCATTGTCTTGCTGAAATAAGCAGGGGCGTCCATGATAACGTTGCTTGGATGGCAACATATGTTGCTCCAAAACCTGTATGTACATTTCAGCATTAATGGTGCCCAGAGGTGGGTAGTAACGCGCTACATTTACTCTACTTGAGTAACTTTTGGGATAAATTGTACTTCTAAGAGTAGTTTTAATGCAACATACTTTTACTTTTACTTGAGTATATTTATAGAGAAGAAACGCTAATTTTACTCCACTCCATTTATCTACATTCAGCTCGCTACTCGCTACTGATTTTTATCGATCTGTTAATGCACGCTTTGTTTGTTTTGGTTTGTTAGACAGACCTTCAAAGTAGGATCTATAGCATGCCTGCGTTTCACCAATCAAATACAGTCACTGGTGACGTTTGACTCCGTTTCACCAATCAAACAGAGCCAGGCGGTCACATGACTCATGAACTCAACGTCAAATTTGAGGAAGCACATAGCGGTAAGTAACGTTAGTAGATATTTTGGCTGTCACCGTAGGCTGATGTTAGCTTCCCTGCTATGAATCACTGTCAAATGTACATCGTGTGGGGACATTTATTAACGCACTGCAGCCTCATAAAGGGACAGACAAAGGCACACACACACACACACACACACACACATGCATACAAACATCAATCAAGTGCACAGTGTGTTCTCAGGTGCAGCCCACACCTATCAGTTTATGGTTTGCGTAAAGGCTAACTTGTTATTTTCCTTTGTAATCTCTGCCTACTGAGCCTATGGTGCTGTTAAGTTATTGTGGCTCAATTTGCCTTAATTTTTTTTTGTTAATGTATTATTATTTAATATATATTATTGTTTTAGTTGCTTTGGAGATATTCCTGACTCTGAATTTGCTCATTGCTATTTTTATGTTTTTGTGCATTATTTGTTGCCGTCATCATTAAACGAACAGGTTACTCATCAGTTACTCAGTACTTGAGTAGTTTTTTCACAACATACTTTTTACTTTTACTCAAGTAAATATTTGGGTGACTATCCTTACTTTTACTTGAGTAATAAATCTCTAAAGTAACAGTACTCTTACTTGAGTACAATTTCTGGTTACTCTACCCACCTCTGATGGTGCCTTCACAGATGTGTAAGTTACCCATGCCTTGAGCACTGATACACCCCCATACCATCACAGATGCTGGCTTTTGAACTTTTTCGCCTATAACGTCGTGTCCTCCTTGGTCCAGAGGACACGACGTCCACAGTTTCCAAAAACTATTTAAAATGTGTACTCCTCAGACCACAGAACACTTTTACACTTTGCATCAGTCCATCTTAGATGAGCTCGGGCCCAGCAAAGCCGGCAGCGTTTCTGGGTGTTGTTGATAAATGGATTTCGCTTTGCAATAGTAGAGTTTTAACTTGCACTTACAGATGTAGCGACGAACTGTAGTTACTGATAGTGTTTTTCTGAAGTGTTCCTGAGCCCATGTGGTGATATCCTTTACACACCGATGTCGGTTTTTGATGCAGTACCGCCTGAGGGATCGAAGGTCCGTAATATCATGTCTTAAAGCACCTCTTCCTGAGGCTGTTTCAGTGTTATAACTTCACCTTTATCTTTAGTGTTTAAGCACAAATGCGTCCGTTCTCCCTTTTCTCTTTACACACTGTGTCTGCTTGTAAGTACTCTGTGATTGTGCGCTGCCGAACATGCTCGTCTGCTCGTGAACCAGCAATGACACGACGTGACGACGGCGGGGGAGTGGGGGACCGGTGCTTTTTGGAGGCGGTATAGTACCGAATATGATTCATTAGTATCGCGGTACTATACTAGTACCGGTATACCGTACAACCCTACGACACACATGCAAGAAAATTACAACATTTTTAAAAGCAGTGTTCGGAAAAGTGTATGCATGCACGTCATCGCGAGACAGTCGTGATTGACAGCCATGAACGCCAATTTATGTCATTCTACCTTTTCCCAAAGTTTAACTGGTAATTGTGATAAATACATACATTGAACTGGTAAATATGTTCTCTTCAAGCACTATAGGCAACGTATGCTAGTCATTGGTGGTTTTATATTTGTGGTTTAAAAAATATGTAATTTGGAACAGGTGACATACAGCAGCTTTAATTATCAAACGAAAAGAGGATGTATATGTTTTTCTGTGGCAGTGTTTGTTTTCGTTTACCAGGATAGACGCACTGATGCCTCCTGCAGATTCTCCGGCGATGGTGACAGCTTGAGGGTTGCCGCCAAAGGCCTCTATGTTTTCCTGCACCCACTTTAGAGCTGCCAGCTGATCCAAGAAACCCCAGTTTCCTCGAAGATGTTCGTCACCAGTGCTTTAGAATAGGACATTTCTGGATACTATTGATTTTGCTTTTGATTCTTGAAAGGTACTGTACATTTCTGTAACAACCATGCCTGGTAACACTCGCCCTATAGTTCACCAACATATAATAAGGACGACTTTGTTCATAGCACATACAAAACTCAAAACCAGTGAAGTTGGCACGTTGTGTAATTCGTCAATAAAAACAATGATTTGCTAATTTTTTCAACTTATATTCAATTTGAATAGACTGAAAAGACAAGATATTAAATGTTCAAACTGACAAACAAATATTTTTTGCAAATAATCTTTAACTTAGAATTTAATGGCAGCAACACATTGCAAAAAAGTTGGCACAAAGCACTTTTACCACTGTGTTACATGGCCTTTCCTTTTAACAACACTCAGTAAACGTTTGGGAACTGAGGAAACACATTTTTGAAGCTTCTCGGGTGGAATTATTTCCCATTTTTGCTTGATGTACAGCTTAAGTTGTTCAACAGTCCGGGGGTCTTCGTTGTGGTATTTTAGGCTTCATAATGCGCCACACATTTTCAATGGGAAACAGGTCTGGACTACAGGCAGGCCAGTCTAGTACCCGCACTCTTTTACTATGAAGCCACACTGTTGTAACACGTGGCTTGGCATTGTCTTGCTGAAATAAGCAGGGGCGTCCATGATAACGTTGCTTGGATGGCAACATATGTTGCTCCAAAACCTGTATGTACCTTTCAGCATTAATGGTGCCTTCACAGATGTGTAAGTTACCCATGTCTTGGGCACTAATACACCCCCATACCATCACAGATGCTGGCTTTAGAACTTTGCACCTCGAACAATGGTTCCTTACCTCTTTGGTCCGGAGGACACAACGTCCACAGTTTCCAAAAACAATTTGAAATGTGGACTTTTCCACTTTGCATCAGTTAATCTTTGATGAGCTCGGGCTCAGTGAAGCTGGCAGCGTCTCTGGGTGTTGTTGATAAATGGCTTTCGATTTGCATAGTAGAGTTTTAACTTGCACTTACAGATGTAGCGACCAACTGTAGTTACTGACAGTGGTTTTCTGAAGTGTTCCTGAGCCCATGTGGGGATATCCTTTACACACTGATGTTTTTTGTACTTTTTGGTGCAGTACCGCCTGAGGGATCGAAGGTCCGTAATATCATCGCTTACGTGCAGTGCTTTCTCCAGATTCTCTGTGCCTTTTGATGATATTATGGACCGTAGATGGTGAAATCCTTAACTTCCTTGCAGTAGCTCATTGAGAAATGTTGTTCTTAAACTATTCCGACAATTTGCTCACGCATTTGTTCACAAAGTGGTGACCCTCGCCCCATCCTTGTTCGTGAATGACTGAGAATTTCATGGAAGCTGCTTTTATACCCAATCATGGCACCCACCTGTTCCCAATTAGCCTGTTCACCTGTGGGATGTTCCAAATAAGTGTTTGATGAGCATTCCTCAACTTTATCAGTCTTTTTTTGCCACTTGTGCCAGCTTTTTTGAAACAAATTCCAAATGAGCTAATATTTGCAAAAAATAACAACGTTTTCCTGTTCGAACGTCAAGTGTCTTGTCTTTGCAGTCTATTCGATTGAATATAGGTTGAAAAGGATTTGCAAATCATTGTATTTTGTTTTTATTTACGATTTACACAACCTGCCAACTTCACTGGTTTTGGGTTTTGTAGTTCTAAGATAGGAGAGCACAATATTCAACATTGTATACGTATTTCATACCACATCTTTATCATTTGGCAATATGACACATTGTCAAATAAAAATGTTGGAGAAAAATAAATAATGAATGCAGCACATTTTGTTGGTGATGTTGTGAGAAGTCCCATTATTTAAGAACAAATAAGGCAAGCAATACGGTTACTTACCCCAGGAATCCTAGAATGCCAAGGCGATATTGAACAATAACGACCACTATATTTTCATATGCAGCCAATGGAGCTCCATCATACTGAGATGCAGCACCTATTGCCAAACCTCCTCCATGGAGCCACACCATTACCTGACCAACACAGAGCACAGAGGAGACATTTTAACAAGGCAAGGTGTCAAAACTACAGTGAAAGCTCATCAGTTGGAAAGTAAGAATAAAATAAGCCTCTAAAGTAGTGGTTTTCAATATTTTTCCTTTAGATTAAAAAATATATATATTTTTACATTTCATTTCTACACTGTGCCAATAAAAAATAAGCCGCCTCTCTCAGTATGCCCCTGGGCCTTACTTTAGACCAGGGGTCTTCAGCATTTTCTAGACCAAGGACCCCCAAACAAACTTATATATGAAATTATGACCGTATTTTACATTAAACCAGTCTGGAAGGTACCTTGTTATTGTGCAACACAAACAATATTCAAATAATAACAGTATTGTGCTGTTCATAGCTAGCTGGCAACTACCGTGCTAATCGCTAGCTGGCAACTAGTGCACTAATTACTAGTTGGCAAGTTACTAACATGCTAAACAATAACTGGAAACTAGTGTGCTAATCACTCGCTGGCAACTAGAGCACTGACTGCTAGCTGGCAACTAACCCGACAACTAGGGTGTTAATCGCTAGCTGAAAACTAGTGCGCTAATCAATGGCTGGCAACTAGAAGAACGCTAATCACTAGCTGACAACTAACACGCTAATCCCTAGCTGTCAACTAGTTTGATAACCTGCTTGCTGGCAACTAGCAGGCTAATCGCTGGCTGGCAACTAGAAAAACACTAATCACTAGCTGACAACTAACATGCTAATTGCTAGCTGTCAACTAGTATGATAACCGCTAGCTGGCAACTAGCAGGCTAATCGCTGGCTGGCAACTAATGCGCTAATTACTAGTTGGCAAGTTACTAACATGCTAAACAATAACTGGCAACTGTTACGTTAATTGCTAGCTGGCAACTAGTGTGCTAATTGCTAGCTGGCAACTAGAGCGTTAACTGCTAGCTGGCAATTAACGCGACAATTGTTAGGTGACAACTAGGGCGATAATCGCTAGCTGAAAACTAGTGCGGAAATCAATGGCTGGAAACTAGAAGAACGCTAATCACTAGCTGACAACTAACACGCTAATCGCTAGCTGTCAACTAGTATGATCATCGCTAGCTGGCAACTAGCAGGCTAATCGCTGGCTGGCAACTAGTGCGCTAATTACTAATTGGTAAGTTACTAAAATGCTAAACAATAACTGGCAACTGGTACGTTAATCGCTAGCTGGCAACTAGTGTGCTAATCACTAGCTGGCAACTAGAGCATTGACTGCTGGCTGGCAACTAACGCGACAATTGTCAGGCGACAACTAGGGCGTTAATCGCTAGCTGAAAACTAGTGCACTAATCAATGGTTGGCAACTAGGAGAACGCTAATCACTAGCTGACAACTAACACGGTAATCCCTAGCTGCCAACTAGTATGATGACCGCTAGCTGGCAACTAGCAGGCTAATCACTGGCTGGCAACTAGTGCGCTAATTACTAGTTGGCAAGTTACCAACATGCTAAACAATTACTGGAAACTGGTACATTAATCTCTAGCCGGCTACTAGTGTGCTAATCACTAGCTGGCAACTAGAGCATTGACTGCTAGCTGGCAACTTACGCGACAATTGTTAGGTGACAACTAGGGTGTTAATCGCTAGCTGAAAACTAGTGCGCTAATCAATGGCTAGCAACTAGAATAACGCTAATCACTAGCTGACAACTAACATGCTAATCGCTAGTTGTCAACTAGTAGGATAACCGCTAGCTGGCAACTAGCAAGCTAATCGCTGGCTGGCAACTAGTGCGCTAATTTCTATTTGGTAAGTTACTAACATGCTAAACAATTACTGGCAACTAGTGTGCTAATTACTAGCTGGCAACTAGAGCGTTGACTCCTAGCTGATAACTAACGCGACAATTGTTAGGTGACAACTAGGGCGTTAATCGCTAGCTGAAACTAGCGCGGAAATCAATGGCTGGCAACAAGAAGAACGCTAATCACTAGCTGACAACTAACACGCTAATCGCTAGCTGTCAACTAGTATGATCATCGCTAGCTGGCAACTAGCAGGCTAATCGCTGGCTGGCAACTAGTGCGCTAATTACTAATTGGTAAGTTACTAAAATGCTAAACAATAACTGGCAACTGGTACGTTAATCGCTAGCTGGCAACTAGTGTGCTAATCACTAGCTGGCAACTAGAGCATTGACTGCTGGCTGGCAACTAACGCGACAATTGTTAGGCGACAACTAGGGCGTTAATCGCTAGCTGAAAACTAGTGCACTAATCAATGGTTGGCAACTAGGAGAACGCTAATCGCTAGCTGACAACTAACAAGCTAATCCCTAGCTGCCAACTAGTATGATAACCGCTAGCTGGCAACTAGCAGGCTAATCACTGGCTGGCAACTAGTGCGCTAATTACTAGTTGGTAAGTTACCAACATGCTAAACAATTACTGGAAACTGGTACATTAATCTCTAGCCGGCTACTAGTGTGCTAATCACTAGCTGGCAACTAGAGCATTGACTGCTAGCTGGCAACTTATGCGACAATTGTTAGGTGACAACTAGGGTGTTAATCGCTAGCTGAAAACTAGTGCGCTAATCAATGGCTGGCAACTAGAAGAACGCTAATCACTAGCTGACAACTAACATGCTAATCACTAGTTGTCAACTAGTAGGATAACCGCTAGCTGGCAACTAGCAAGCTAGTCGCTGGCTGGCAACTAGTGTGCTAATTTCTATTTGGTAAGTTACTAACATGCTAAACAATTACTGGCAACTAGTGTGCTAATTACTAGCTGGCAACTAGAGCGTTGACTGCTAGCTGGTAACTAACGCGACAATTGTTAGGTGACAACTAGGGCGTTAATCGCTAGCTGAAAACTAGTGCGCGAATCAATGGCTGACAAGTAGAAGAATGCTAATCACTAGCTGACAACTAACATGCTAATCGCTACCTGTCAACTAGTATGCTAATCGCTAGCTGACAACTAGCATGGTAATCACTAGCTGACAACTAAGGTGCCCAATCGCTAGCTGACAAATAGTGCGTTAATTACGAGCTTGCAACTAGAGCGCTAATCGCTAGTTATGTTAAATGCTAACATGGATAATATAATTATTATTCATGTTATAAATTATTTATTCACATTCATGACAGTGTGTTGGCTCAATGTTCATGTGTATTTAAAGATATTTACATTTGAGGGAAAATTGTGGCGACAAATATAAAAACATATATGTAGAGTTTGCCCTTTTTTGGGTTCTTCAAACCACCAGACACTGCCAGGAATTCAGTGTATAACACTGTTTTATTTTGTTCTCAAGGTGCGAGCCTTTTGCTTCCCAGCAACAAGTCTTTTCTGCGTCTGCCCAGCAGCACCTCCAACTCCAACTACTCGTCTCATCACGGCTGCTGCTAATAAAGGCGACAGGTGATTAGATAACAAGGCCCACCTGGGCCATCTACGCACCTGTCGCTGTCTTCGAGGCCGGTCCTGGCAACACCCCCGTTCCGCGGTAGGCCCGCAGGTCACGCCCCCCTCCACAATATATTTTTTTAATTTACAGCCCCCCTGCAGTACCTTTGCGGACCCCTGGGAGTAGTGGACCCCTGTTGAAGACCTCTGCTTTAGACACAACTGCTTTTAGAGCTGTTTGTAAGGGTTAAGTGCACAACGTGACGTTAAATTAGTGAGAAGCCACAACTCTAATCGACTATTTAACTCGTTAGCTGCCTTTCTTGCGAGCAAACCATGGTCATTAAAGAGAGAATGGGAGTGTTATTGCAGTTGGAACTAATTGACACTAATTATTTTTTCAAATGTTGACCCAAAGTCTGAGATGGCAGCTCTCTGAATGAGTCGTACACAGGACATGTTTTACATGCTGATCAATCACACCTTTACCTTTTGCAGGTTTGATTTATTCAGGCTAGAAGGTCTGCATGTGGAGAAGCGAGACATTGTAGAAATGCAACAAAATGCATACCTGCAGCAGTAAAGCCGACAAGCGTTTTTAAGGCTGAAATGCATGCCGGGCAGGAAGAATGTGTTCATGTTGGCAGGTCTGATGTACGGACTAACAGTCTCTGCAGGAATTTGCGATGTCCCAATTGTGCTAATTCACGCTAATTAAATCAATCCCTACAAATGATGGGTAATCTTGCAACCTTCCCACAATCCCCCCCACATTTTGGCCAACCAGCGTCATTTTGGCCAATTAAATGTGTCTCTGAGCTTGTGTTCAAACGTGCACATCAACTTTCTCATCAAAAATAATGTTTGTTTCTTGTGTAGACGGAAGAGCAGCAACATGTAACAATATACCAACCCTTTATTGCTCAAAAGCAATAAAACCTTTATTTAATACCTTTATTTATATATATATATATATATATATATATATATATATATATATATATATATATATATATATATATATATATATAAATGTATATATATAGTCGAGGTTTCTGTGGTTTATCCGTTATACAGTGCTCAATACCGGGGTATTGGTATACTTTAGGTCAGAAAAAACACAGAGGCTATATCATCCCGACAAGCCTGTTTCGCAGGTTTCCCTGCTTGTCAGGGGATTAGGGGAATCCCCCCGAGGAGCAGGGAAACCTGCGAAACAGGCTTGTAGGGATGATATAGCCTCTGTGTTTTTTCTGACCTAACGTATATGTGTGTGTGTCAGTGACGTGCAGTCAGGGGAGGCAGGTGAGGAGGGGCCTCACGTGCCATCATGGAAAGAAAAAAAATGTAAAAAGAAAAAGAAATAATTAAATTGTTGTATGTATCAGTGATTATACTATAAAGATATTTTCCATTTATCTTCATCAGTTTTAGATTATTTTTATTCCAAATCGCTGAGTTTTCACATTTGCCGTTCAAATACTGAGAAGAGACTTGCGGTGATCAGCAGCCAGTTGAGCCTCGCCATGGATTGCGCAATGACTCGGCTAACTGCTGGCCTGCTGTGCAGTGAGACCGTATTGCTATATGAATTATATTATACATTTCCATAGTTTAGTTAGCTGAGGTATATAATGTACAGTGTATTTTGTCAAGAACTGTATGTGTGTAACGTATTTCTTGTGCTGAGCAATCATAAAACGGCTGCGAAGACGCATTGTGTGAGGCTCGCAGTAATCCCGCCTCCTGGTGGTAGAGGGCGCTAGTGATCCCAGAGATCATTCTTGCGACTACTCGGCTGCAGAAGTGACAACAAGCAGCAACAGTTAGCAGCGATCGTTTATTTTTTCCTCTCGCCTGGACTTTTAACATGGAGGATTACATATCTAAAATAAAACAGTTTTCTAAACTGGACTTTCAATCGAAGCAGGAGGTAATAATTAAAGGAAGATCTCCATCGAGACAGAGGGACTTTTAAAACGGAAGAAAGATAAGGAAGACTTCTATAAACAAGTTATCGATGCTTTTGTTCAAAAGGAGCTGCGCATGGACTTCTTTTATAAGTAAAGGTAAGACCATAATAACGTTTTTTTTTATTAAATGTGCTTTTTTGTGTGCTACAGTTTGTATGTGTAAAGTTAAAGTTAAGTTAAAGTACCAATGATTGTCACACACACACACTAGGTGTGGTGAAATTTGTCCTCTGCATTTGACCCATCCCCTTGATCACCCCCTGGGAGGTGAGGGGAGCAGTGGGCAGCAGCGGCGCCGCGCCCGGGAATAATTTTTGGTGATTTAACCCCCAATTCCAACCCTTGATGCTGTGTGCCAAGCAGGGAAGAATGCTGGTATGAGCTTTTAAACATAACCCGTTAACTGCTGCCAATCAAATGGTGAATAAGATTCTCTTTAGGGTTCATATGTTTGTAAATCTGACTGTGATGAAGTCAGTGCCTCACCAGCCATCAACCTCACCGCACGTCACTGATATATATATATAAACAGTAAATTCATATTGAATGTATGTTCTTTTAAACATACCGGTAGTTTGTCACCTCTTTTTACTCCTGCTTGGGTGTACACATTCAGATACAGGCAGTCCTCTGACAGCTCTGGTGGGGTGAACTGTACTGACATGACTTTGGAAGCATTTACGACCAGTTCAGAATCCTGAATACACCTAAGAAACAACGAGACGTAGTTAGTTTCATACAAAAGGTAATTCATGGTCATTCACTCTTACATGGGGGGCTGGCGTGTGCCATCTCTTTCCCCATCCCAAGGCTCTGGATCTTGGGGAGCCGCCAGGCGCAGGGGACCGACTGGAGGGCGGGCAAAGGGGATTCCCAGGAATTGCTTTACTTTTGTCTCTGTGCCTTTTACAGACACAAGTTCTCCTCTTATTTGGCCATTTGTCAGTGAGACCACTGGGTCAATGCTCCCACCTAAAGATGCAAAAATCAGTTAATCTGGTCTGAAATGCTCATAATAAAATGTCACATATCGTATTTGAATGTGAATGTGATTGAACATTAAGGGCTCGATGTACGAAAGGATTTTTTGTACTAAAACACGTGCAAACTTGATAGCAAAGCTGATCCGCTTAAAGAGGATTGCTTCTCTTAAATGAGCAGAATAAGGAGCGCAATCTATTTTGTGTGATGTTTTTCGTGATTATTCAGAAAAATGCTGATTATCAGAACGCAAATATATTTTTTGTTTTAATATATTTTCTGTAGGAGAACAAACATGACACAAACCTTCCTAATTGTTAGAAATCCCACTGTTTGTGTTATACATGCTTCACTGATGAGAGTATTTGGCAAGCACCGTTTTGTCCTACTAATTTCAGCGATCCTTGAACTCATCGTAGTTTGTGTACATGTACAACTTTCTCCCAGATGCTGCCACAGAAAGACGTGTTTTATGCCACTCCTTCTTTGTCTCATTTTGTCCACCAAACGTTTTATGCTGTACATGAATGCACAAAAGTGAGCTTTGTTGATTTTATTGATTTTCTGGAGTGCTTATCAGGCATATTTGGTCAATCCATGACTGCAAGCTAATCGATGCTAACATGCTATTTGTGCTAACTGCATGTACATATTGCATCATTATGCCTCGTTTGTAGGTATATTTGTGCTCATTTAATTTCCTTTGCTTATGTCCTCTGTGTATTTAATTTATATCTGCATGTCTCATGACACATTATCTTTATGTAATAATGGCTGCATTTCTCATAGTTGTTTGTGTGGCATTTTGTTCCAGACTACAGCAAACATTTCCCAGCTTGAAAAGATTGTAATAAATCAATTAGAAGAAGACAGCCTGCCGTTTCCAAAGATGCAACAATGTGTAGAATAAAAATTAAAATACAACATTTATGTCAACAAAGATTTGCGTCAACCTTTGATAGTAGGCTAATATAGCTAATATTGACACTTACATCATGTGTTGCCTTCATTATAAGACTTATATAAGACTTTTAAAGTCATTTTGATAGTAGGCTAATATAGACACTTACATCATGTGTCGTCATGTCCGTTGTGTCCTGAGCAAGACACTTCACCCTTGCTCCTGATGGGTGCTGGTTAGCGCCTTGCATGGCAGCTCCCTCCATCAGTGTGTGAATGTGTGTGTGAATGGGTAAATGTGGAAGTAGTGTCAAAGCGCTTTGAGTACCTTGAAGGTAGAAAAGCGCTATACAAGTACAACCCATTTATCATTTATTATGTGTTGCCTTCATTATAAGACTTATATAAGACTTTTAAAGTCATTTTCATAGTAGGCTAATGTAGCTAATATAGACACTTACATCATGTGTTGCCTTCACTATAACACTTATATAAGACTTTTAAAGTAATTTTGATAGTAGGCTAATATAGCTAATATAGACACTTACATCATGTGTTGCCTTCATTATAAGACTTATATAAGACTTTTAAAGTAATTTTTATAGTAGGCTAATGTAGCTAATATAGACACTTACCGGTACATCATGTGTTGCCTTCATTATAACACTTATACAAGACTTTTAAAGTAATTTTGATAGTAGGCTAATATAGCTAATATAGACACTTACATCATGTGTTGCCTTCATTATAACACTGATTTAAGACGTTTAAAGTCATTTTGATAGTAGGCCAATATAGCTAATATAGACACTTACATCATGTGTTGCCTTCATTATAACACTCATATAAGACTTTTAAAGTCATTTTGATAGTAGGCTAATATAGCTAATATAAACACTTACATCATGTGTTGCCTTCATTATAACACTTATATAAGACTTTTAAAGTCATTTTTATAGTAGGCTAATGTAGCTAATATAGACACTTACATCATGTGTTGCCTTCATTATAACACTTATATAAGACTTTTAAAGTAATTTTGATAGTAGGCTAATATAGCTAATATAGACACTTACATCATGTGTTGCCTTCATTATAACACTGATTTAAGACGTTTAAAGTAATTTTGATAGTAGGCTAATATAGCTAAAATTGACACTTACATCATGTGTTGCCTTCATTATAACACTTATATAAGACTTTTAAAGTAATTTTGATAGTAGGCTAATATAGCTAATATAGACACTTACATCATGTGTTGCCTTCATTATAACACTTATTTAATACTTTTAAAGTAATTTTGATAGTAGGCTAATATAGCTAATATAGACACATCATGTGTTGCCTTCATTATAACACTTATATAAGACTTTTAAAGTCATTTTAATAGTAGGCTAATATAGCTAATATAGACACTTACATCATGTGTTGCCTTCATTATAACACTTATATAAGACTTTTAAAGTAATTTTGATAGTAGGCTAATATAGCTAATTTTGACACTTACATAATGTGTTGCCTTCATTATAAGACTTATATAAGACTTTTAAAGTCATTTTGATAGTAGGCTAATATAGCTAATATAGACACTTACATCATATGTTGCCTTCATTATAAGACTTTTAAAGTCATTTTGAGATTTTTTATTTATTTTTTGGTCTAATATGGCTCTTTCAACATTTTGGGTTGCTGACCCCTGACTTAAGGGGCTGATTAAAACAAATTCAATTGATGTGTTTTATTGTCTGATCTAAAAAATAAATTAAATATCGTTTGTGTTTTCACTTAGGAAATGTGTAATTATAACATATCTTCTATATGAAGGAACATTTTTCAATAAGCACGTTCTTGTATTTGGTCATTCCATATGCATGAATGCGTTGTTGTTGTGATGATTCACCGCTACTCTGCACAGTGCACTGTCAGTGCGCTAGAAATAGTTTCTGCTGTCTATCGATTGCAATTCTGTATTGCACAAATGGTATTACATATTAAAAATGTGTGCTCCTAGTTCGGGGGTATGCAACCTGCGGCTCGAGAGCTGCGCCGCCCTAGTGGCTTTTTCAAAAATGTATGAAAAATGGAAAAGGATGAGGGAAAAAAATATTTTTTTTGTTTTAACATGGTTTCTGTAGGAGGACAAACATGACACAAACCTCCCTAATTGTTAGAAATCACACTGTTTGTATTAAACATGCTTCACTGATTCGAGTATTTGGCGATCACCGTTTTGTCCTACTCATTTTGGCGGTCCTTGAACTCACCGTAGTTTGTTAACATGTATAACTATCTCTGACTTTTCTAACACGTGTTTTATGCCACTCCTTTTTTGTCTCATTTTGTCCACCAAACTTTTAATGTTTTGCATGAATGCACAAATGTGAACTTTGTTGATGTTATTGACTTGTGTGAAGTGCTAATCAGGCATATTTGGTCAGTGCATGACTGCAAGCTAATCGATGCTAACATGCTATTTAGGCTAGCTGTATGTACATATTGCATCACTATGCTTTGTTTGTAGGTATATTTGAGCTAATTTAATTTCCTTTAAGTCCTCTTAATTCAATTTATATTTGCATGTTTCATGGCACATTATCTGTATGTTGTCATAGCGGCGTGGACTATGGGGTGTTTGTTTTCCCGAAATGCAAGTAAGTTGGAGCGGGCAAGGCGTGAAGGTAAGGACATATTTATTTAAACACTAACAAAAGGAACAAACGAAAAGCGCGCACAAGGGCGGAAGTACAAACTTGGCTAATGAAAACAAAAGACTAGCCCAAAGGCAAAAACTATGAACATGAAAGTACAACACTTACTGTGGCATGAAAAACGTGCATGGAACAATGGCTTGGAATAAAAGGTAGCATGGGTAATCTTGGCATGAAGTGAGCAAAGGTAATGTCGCCAGACAGACTGCCTGGCAACTGAAAGCTTAAATAATACCGACATGATTAACGACAGGTGTGTGAGTGCAGACGTGGAACAGGTGAAACTAATGGGTAACCATGGAAACAAAACAAGGGAGTGAAAAAGCAGGAACTAAGTGACCAAAACCAAACAGGACATGACTAAAACAAAACATGATCACAGAGACATGACATATGTAATATTGGCTGCATTTCTCATAGTTGTTTGTGTACCATGTTGTTCCAGACCACAGCAAACATTACCCAGCTTGCAAAGATTGTAATAAATCCATTAGAAGAAGGCAGTCTGCCGTTTCCTTTTAACTTGGACACACACATCTATACCTTTGGCATTTCTAAACCAGTCATTTCCAGTTGTCTCACCCTCTGAGAAGCCTCCATTTTACTAATGATTTTGAATGTTGTAAAAATGTGTAGAATAAATATTACATTTTAACATTTTTGTCAACAAAGATTTGCGTCAGCCTGCAACACATAGTCATTTTGATAGTAGACTAATATAGCTAAAATAGACACGTATATCGTGCGCTGTCTTCATCATAACACTTATATAAGACTTTAAATTTTTTGCAGCTCCAGACAGATTTTTTTGTTGTATTTTTGGTCCAATATGGCTCTTTCAACATTTTGGGTTGCCGACCCCTGCTCTAGTTCAACAACATCGCTCACAGGTTGGAGAGCACAATAACATGAATGTGGAGGGCACATAATGCCAGTAGTACACACAAAAACTTCATTTAAACCAAGCGGTCTGCACCACTTTTCAACTGCACATGTCTTAGTACAAACCCCGTTTCCATATGAGTTGGGAAATTGTGTTAGATGTAAATATAAACGGAATACAATGATTTGCAAATCCTTTTCAACCCATATTCAATCGAATGCACTACAAACACAAGATATTTGATGTTTAAACTCATAAACGTTTGTTTTTTTTTGCAAATAATAATTAACTTAGAATTTCATGTCTGCAACACGTACCAAAGTAGTTGGGAAAGGGCATGTTCACCACTGTGTTACATGGCCTTTCCTTTTAACAACACTCAGTAAACGTTTGGGAACTGAGATAACACATTTTTGAAGCTTCTCAGGTGGAATTCTTTCCCATTCTTGCTTGATGTACAGCTTAAGTTGTTCAACAGTCCGGGGGTCTCCGTTGTGGTATTTTAGGCTTCATAATGAGCCACACATTTTCAATGGGAGACAGGTCTGGACTACAGGCAGGCCAGTCTAGTACCCGCACTCTTTTACTATGAAGCCACGTTGATGTAACACGTGGCTTGGCATTGTCTTGCTGAAATAAGCAGGGGCGTCCATGGTAACGTTGCTTGGATGGCAACTTATGGTGCTCCAAAACCTGTATGTACCTTTCAGCATTAATGGTGCTTTCACAGATGTGTAAGTTACCCATGTCTTGGGCACTAATACACCCCCATACCATCACAGATGCTGGCTTTTCAACTTTGCGCCTATAACAATCCGGATGGTTCTTTTCCTCTTTGGTCCGGAGGACACGACGTCCACAGTTTCCAAAAACAATTTGAAATGTGGACTCGTCAGACCACAGAACACTTTTCCACTTTGTATCAGTCCATCTTAGATGAGCTCAGGCCCAGCGAAGCCGAAGGCGTTTGTGGGTGTTGTTGATAAACGGTTTTTGCCTTGCATAGGAGAGTTTTAACTTGCACTTACAGATGTAGCGACCAACTGTAGATACTGACAGTGGGTTTCTAAAGTGTTCCTGAGCCCATGTGGTGATATCTTTTACACACTGATGTCACTTTTTGATGCAGTACAGCCTGAGGGATCGAAGGTTACAGGCTTAGCTGCTTACGTGCAGTGATTTCTCCAGATTCTCTGAACCCTTTGATGATATTACGGACCGTAGATGGTGAAATCCCTAAATTCCTTGCAATAGCTGCTTGAGAAAGGTTTTTCTTAAACTGTTCAACAATTTGCTCACGCATTTGTTGACAAAGTGGTGACCCTCGCCCCATCCTTGTTTGTGAATGACTGAGCATTTCATGGAATCTACTTTTATACCCAATCATGGCACCCACCTGTTCCCAATTTGCCTGTTCACCTGTGGGATGTTCCAAATAAGTGTTTGATGAGCATTCCTCAACTTTATCAGTATTTATTGCCACCTTTCCCAACGTCTTTGTCACCGGTTGCTGCCATCAAATTCTAAAGTTAATGATTATTTGCAAAAAAAAAATGTTTATCAGTTTGAACATCAAATATGTTGTCTTTGTAGCATATTCAATTGAATATGTTTTGAAAATGATTTGCAAATCATTGTATTCCGTTTATATTTACATCTAACACAATTTCCCAACTCATATAGAAACGGGGTTTGTAGATCACCCGCCACATGTCCACAATTTTACAGTTTGCACATATTGTTTAGCGTGTGTTATTTGGATCTTAGTATATGCCCTAAGAACGCACACACACGAGGTCAGTTCTATCATACCAACCCTCCATGCTTACACCTCCAACTACTAATACTTTTTTTCTTACTTCAACTAATTTGCATCATAATTAAATTATCCCCTCAACTCCCCCCAAAATGGATTAACTCGCTGGAATAAAAGAGACAATACAACATACATCCATAAACGTGGATGCATGTGAAAAAGTGCAATATATTTATCTGTACAGTTATCTATTTATTTATTTATATATGCACCTTATTGCTTTTTTATCCTGCACTACCATGAGCTTATGTAACGAAATGTCGTTCTTATCTGTGCTGTAAAGTTCAAATTTGAATGACAATAAAAAGGAAGTCTAAGTCTAATTTATTGCTATTACACAAACTTTTACAATGCACACCTGTACCTAATCTGAAAGTATGGGTTATTTTGAGTAGTATTATTTATTAGGAACTGGTGGGAGGAACAATCACAATGAATAAACAACATAGGGTGATGGGTCAAATGCAGAGAATAATTTTGCCACACTTAGTGTGTGCGTGACAATCATTGGTACTTAAACTTTAACTTAACTTAGCATCCAAGTTGGATGGTGGTGCATGTGTTTATCTATAAGCCAAGTGTACCACTATATTATGATTATATAGAGTTGTGAATGGGGAAATATAAGTGTGAGAAATGTCAAGGTTGGCGTTTGGTGTTAGAAAGATTAAAAATTGTGTGACTTTCACGCTAAAAGCGCAAGGTTTGGCAGCTCGAGTTACTCCCACTTGCTGAAGAATGTCTCCAAACTCATTGGGTACATATTGAGTGTACTTACAATCGAAAACCATTTGGCCTCTACCACTCTATATTTTACTGACTTATTATAATTACAACATATTTACATTTAACCTTATTCAACACAGAGGCATCACTGAGGTTATTATTATTACCTTACCTTGTGTTTCCTGTGCTGTCACTGCCACAAGATGAAGCAGATAAACAGAGAACAATAATCTCATCCTGATTAGGTTCAAAAAAGAGAATGAATGCTGACTGATGCTCCTTACATTTATGCTCACACACACACACACATACACACACACACACACACACACATGCACGTCAAACCTTAACCTTTTACACTCACTCACTGAAATATACACAACCACCGCTTCTCCATCGATTTGAACTGCGACGAACAAACAGTACTCTGACCGCAGAGTCAAAAACAGTTCTTTGACCATTCAAGTCCAAGCAACACGAGTAAAAATGCTCTGTATCTAATGTTACTTTCTGCTAAATTACAATAGACTAGAGGAAAACAACTCTCACACATCTGTGTATACATATGTTTGTTAGTTTATTATTTATTCCTTTGTGCTGATTTTGGCACACTTCTCCCAAAAGTCATGTGACACTCACTGGATGGTGCTCTTTAATTAATGTGGTTACTCCTGCATTAAGTATAAAGAATAGCTGCCACATTGCACAATATAAATTAACACAACAAGTCAAAATAAGAGCAATAAAAACATGTCATTTTATGTAATAGCTTCTAATGTAAGTGACGTGTTCATTTAATACAACCTTTGGAAAAAGTTATGGGATCACCATAATTTTTTTTTTGAATTAAACTAAAGAAAGAAAGAAAGTAAGAAAGAAAGAACATGCACTATCACGATATAAAGATAAAGAACATTTTACAACAATTACAACATCTAATCTAGGGATGTAAATATCTGGTCAGGACACTCCTCACTCTTTTGCCTTCACCTTCATTTTCCATTTTTGCAATACAGCCTGTGCTTGGAGGCTGAAAATGTATTGTTGCTGTGGGTTGACTCCGCCGTTGGGGTATTCTTTCATGAGATATGGCGTCAGGGGACAAGCTGGGTCAACCAAGAGAAAAACAGGGACCGGATCTTTATCTTCCAGCAGTTGTTTGGTACACGAGGGGATGGTTCCATCTTTCAGCTGCGCGCTAATGGCGGAGTTAGCGAAGATGCGGGCATCATGCACGCTGCCTGGCCATTTCACAGTCACATCCATAAAGCAATATTTGTAGTCCCACACTGCCTGTATCACATCCACAGGAGGAAGGGACAAAGTTTTTCAGTAAGTAGAATCACAGCTGGCCTAGACATTGGAAAGTTCTCTTGCCGTCTGAGAGGTGCTGTATCCCAAATAGCTGCAATCGCATTCTCTTAAGGTATTCATGTGTGATTTCCACAAGCGTCTGTACATGTAGAAGAAGGAGAAACACGGCATGTCTGGATGACTCGCCTCCATCTTTTTAGCACCGGTTGTTATGTAGCTGGCTGTGGCGTGTTTTTTCTGGCATCACTTCCTGTGTGGGCGCGGTCTTTCTGGCGTCACTTCCTCTCCGAACTCAGTTTGTAAACGATCAATGAGTCCATACAAAGCTAAGAGGCGGAGATTCAAGAAATACACGGCGCACTTACCCGTGTAAAAATTTGTCTGAGGAAGGGGACCTTAGAGGCCTACTGAAGTGCGATTTTCTTATTCAAACGGGGATAGCAGGTCCATTCTATGTGTCATACTTGATCATTTCGCAATATTGCCATATTTTTGCTGAAAGGATTTAGTAGAGAACATCGACGATAAAGTTTGCAACTTTTGGTCACTGATAAAAAAGCCTTGCCTGTACCGGAAGTAGCAGACGAGTAGCGTGACGTCACAGGTTGTGGAGCTCCTCACATCCGCACATTGTTTACAATCATGGCCACCAGCAGCGAGAGCAATTCGGACCGAGAAAGCGACGATTTCCCCATTAATTTGAGCGAGGATGAAAGATTTGTGGACGAGTGAAGTGAGAGTGAAGGACTAGAGGGCAGTGGGAGCGATTCAGATAGGGAAGATGCTGTGAGAGGCGGGTGGGACCTGATATTCAGCTGGGAATGACTAAAACAGTAAATAAACACAAGAAATATATATACTCTATTAGCCACAACACAACCAGGCTTATATTTAATATGTCACAAATTAATACCGCATAACAAACACCTCTCCCCTCCCGTCCATACAACCCGCCAATACAACTCAAACATCTGCACAACACACTCAATCCCACAGCCCAAAGTACCGTTCACCTCCCCAAAGTTCATACAGCACATATATTTCCCCAAAGTTACATACGTAACATGCACATAGCTGCACGCACGTACGGGCAAGCAAATGTTTGGAAGCCGCAGCTGCATGCGTACTCACGGTACCGCGTCGGCGCATCCAACTCAAAGTCCTCCTGGTAAGAGTCTCTGTTGTCCCAGTTCTCCACAGGCCAATGGTAAAGCTTGACTGTCATCTTCCGGGAATGTAAACAAAGAAACACCGGCTGTGTTTGTGTTGCTGGAGCCGGCCGCAATACACCGCTTCCCACCTACAGCTTTCTTCTTTTCTGTCTCCATTGTTCATTGAACAAATTGCAAAAGATTCACCAACACAGATGTCCAGAATACTGTGGAATTTTGCGATGAAAACAGGCGACTTAATAGCTGGCCACCATGCTGTCCCAAAATGTCCTCTAAAATCAGTGACGTCACGCGCTGACATCATCATACCGAGACGTTTTCAGCAGGATATTTCGCGCAAAATTTAAAATTGCACTTTAGCAAGCTAACCCGGCCGTATTGGCATGTGTTGCAATGTTAAGATTTCATCATTGATGTATAAACTATCAGACTGCGTGGACGGTAGTAGTGGGTTTCAATAGGCCTTTAAACAATGGTTTCGTGTGGTTGAAACGAGGCTTAGGCTAAATAATTATTCCTTTAAGGGGTTAAACGACTTAGTGTAAACATGGCCTTAACCAACCAGTGTGGCCCAATTACTACACTGAGAGCGCTGCACAAGTGGAATTCCTCGCAACCAGAAAGTAAATAAAAGAGCACTAGGACTAGAAAGCTATAAATAGAAAACTATAACTAAACACAATTCCGCAAATGACAGTACCTAGTCCATAAAGAGCAGATTCTTAACGTCCCAAACCAAAAAACAAGTTTAAAGTCACGGGAGGGTGGCAGGAGAAGTTGCGGGTCGACAGGCCAAGTGTCCCCAAAGCCATAGGAGGACGAGTCAGGTGGCGGCTGCGAGTGAAATGCCGCTGCAGCTGGCATCCATGAACTGTGTGGCCAACAAGGAGGCAAGCTTGTGTCAAAACGGAGCTTCAGTAGTTGCGGATATCCACGCCCAGGTCCTGGCCGTTGTTGCTGATGGTGCGGAGGGCGTCCATGAACTGGAGATGAAGCTAGCTGCAGAACTGGAGACGAAGTTGGCCGCAGAGCTGGAAGTAGCGTTGAACCCACTGGAGGCAAGGCTAGAAGCACTGTTGGACCCATTGGAGACGAGGCTGGTAGCATCGGACCCACTGGAGTAGCTGGTGATGGCGGCCTTACAGGAGGTGGCGGAGGCCTAGCAGGCAATGGCGGCATCTGCAACGGAACCACAGGGAGGGCTGGCGACAGCAAGACAGTCTTTAAGTGAGGCAAAAATCAAGAAAACGCAACTGTAGCGTGTCCATCCATCCATCTTCAACCGCTTATCCGGAATCGGGTCGCGGGGACAACAGCTCCAGCAGAGACCCCCAGACTTCCCTCTCCAGAGCAATATTAGCGACTTCCTCCTGGGGAATCCCGAAGCGTTCCCAGGCCAGAGAGGAGATGTAATCCCCACTGTAGTGTGTAGCAAACAAAACTCCCAGACCGAGTGAACTGCGAGAGCCGGTATATAAAGTGCCTGATTGGAAGTGAGCAACTGGTGTGGCCCAGTTACAACACAGAGGGCACTGCGCGCCTCACAACCAAAAACTAAACAAAGGAGCACTCGGAACCAAAACATACTATACACATAGGAATACTATAACTAAACACTAACCAGGACATGACCCGGCAACCGGGTCATGATAGTTTAAATTCGTAGAAAAAAGTGGCTAACAGACATGACACAAAACTATAGTCGTTTAAAAAGTCCACTTTCAGGCTTTAAGAAGCGCAAAAATTAAAATCAAGAAAATAAATTGTGGTAGTCAGCTTCATTTTTAGATCAAGCAGAGTGAAAACCATATGGAATACCTCATTTCTGAGTGGATAATATGGAATCATGAAAAACAAACGAACAAAAAACACTTCAACACACCACTAGTACTGGTACACCACTTCTGGCGTTGAAATGAAACTAGTTTTGTGTTCTGTTTTTCTACAAATATAAACAACTGAATGTGCATCCTCCAAGTCTGGTGATTCCATATTTCCCAGGGGTTGTATTAGCAGATCAACAGACGTATGAGAACAAACAAGGAGGTTTCAGTTAAACATTAACTTCCTTAAGCAAGCAATGATGGGTTCCAGGCTTACTCACAAACAGGTGTGTTGCATGTTGAAAACATGTAATTGACCTGTAGCATGAGTCACTTGTTCAATGAAATGCCAGATAGATTAGCTGTGCACCAGAAGTATACCCCACTAGTTGGTGGATTGGTACTTTGGGCTTTGAGCTGACGAGTTAGCGTGCTTGACTCTGAGTCAGCAGAGATGTGTGGTTGCGGGTGTGAGTCCTTGTAGGCTTGTCCAGGGTTGGACTGTTGCATATGTAACAGGATATTTATGTTTAAGTTGATATAATATATTTTTTGTTTTTTCTCATAAAAAGACAGTGACAAATACTGGTCAAACTTATCACTGTCGCGTAGAATAGCTAAGTTTTCCTTTAAGGTGCACATGCAGTAGAAGTGGATCGAGTAGCAAACAATTTTACTCAAGTGAGTGTAACGGTACAGAAGGAGACGGCACGGAGACAGGGACGTCGCTTAGCTTGCAGCGTATTTATTAATACAATAAAATGATGCGTGTAATTAATCCAAATACGTGTGGTGTGACTATGTGAAGCGATTATATGTTGAGTGTTACCGGGAAGTGTTGAAGTTGCGTGTTGAGTAAGATGCGGAAGTCCAAGAAAGGGCAAGGCAGGCTCGGAGGTCCGGGGACAGGCAAGTGGGCAGGGGCTGGAACGAGGCGTCGTAGTCCGGGGGCAGGCGAGAGGTCGAGATCCGGAAAGGCAGCAGGAAGTCTAGAGGGAATCCGGGGAGACGAGACACACAGCTCGAAACCAGGGAAGGGTGCGGAGCTGCAGGATGACGACCCAGGACAAGACACGATGAGCACAGAGGAGGCGAAACACAGAGAGCGAAGAAGCACATAGGCGAGGAAAGCTAGAGACGTGTAAGGCTTACTGTACTGGTACAAGTAGCTACGTTCTGGCACTGGAACGCAGGACACGCTGGCTTAAGAAGGAAATGGAGTCTGCATCAGCAGGAGAGGAACGCCCGTGGGCGTGTCCAGCGTTGCGCTCAGAGGAGCGCACAGCAGAACACCTGCCGCCACACGGCGGCAGGTGTTTGAACCGTCACAGTGAGAGTACTGCTACTTTAGAGTAAAAGTAAAAGTAGTCTTCAAAATAATTACTTGAGTAAGACTGAGTTAATATTCCGTGAAATAAACTCCTCAAGTATCGAGTAACTTGTGAGAAACTTCTGATTTATTTAGTAGATATTTTTTAATGTTTCTAAGGTCCACCACTGTAGTTGGTGTGTGTGTGTGTGAGTGTGTGTGTGTGTGTGTGTGTGTGTGTGTGTGTGTGTGTGTGTGTGTGTGTGTGTAGGTTTGTGTGCGCCCGTGTGTGTGTGTGTGTGTGTGTGTGTGTGTGTGTGTGTGTGTGTGTGTGTGTGTGTGTGTGTGTGCTCGTGTGTAGGCGTGTGTGTGCGTGTGTATGGGCATACATTTGTAAAACATAAAATAACATCTGCAATTTATTTAAATGTGTCTTCTCGAGTTGAAGTGGATTTCTTGTAGCTGAAATGTGAACATTTCCACTGACACAAATGACAGCACATGATATAAATGTTGTTTTTCCTAATATGTAAGTAATCATTGAAGATTTGTGTTGCCTTGTCTGACATTACGTCACTTTTTTACAGTCAGTAAGTATGGGCTCGTGAGCGTTGTGTTTGTCTCATTAGCTTTTTATTTACAAACCCCGTTTCCATATGAGTTGGGAAATTGTGTTAGATGTAAATATAAACGGAATACAATGATTTACAAATCCTTTTCAACCCATATTCAATTGAATGCACTACAAAGACAAGATATTTGATGTTCAAACTCATAAACTTTTTTTTTTTTTGCAATTAATAATTCACTTAGAATTTCATGGCTGCAACACGTGCCAAAGTAGTTGGGAAAGAGCATGTCCACCACTTTGTTACATCACCTTTTCTTTTAACAACACTCAGTAAACGTTTGGGAACTGAGGAGACACATTTTTTAAGCTTCTCAGGTGGAATTATTTCCCATTCTTGCTTGATGTACAGCTTAAGTTGTTCAACAGTCCGGGGGTCTCCGTTGTGGTATTTTAGGCTTCATAATGCGCCACACATTTTCAATGGGAGACAGGTCTGGACTACAGGCAGGCCAGTCTAGTACCCGCACTCTTTTACTATGAAGCCACGTTGATGTAACACGTGGCCTGGCATTGTCTTGCTGACATAAGCAGTGGCGTCCATGGTAATATTGCTTGGATGGCAACATATGTTGCTTCAAAACCTGTATGTACCTTTCAGCATTAATGGTGCCTTCACAGATGTGTAAGTTACCCATGTCTTGGGCACTAATACACCCCCATACCATCACAGATGCTGGCTTTTCAACTTTGCGCCTATAACAAGCAGGAGGGTTCTTTTCCTCTTTGGTCCGGAGGACACGACGTCCATGTTTTCAAAAACAATTTGAAATGTGGACTCGTCAGACCACAGAAAAACTTTTCCACTTTGTATCAGTCCATCTTAGATAAGCTCAGGCGTTTCTGGGTGTTGTTGATAAACGGTTTTCGCCTTGCATAGGATAGTTTTAACTTGCACTTACAGATGTAGCGACCAACTGTAGTTACTGACAGTGGGTTTCTAAAGTGTTCCTGACCCCATGTGGTGATATCCTTTACACACTGATGTCGCTTATTGATGCAATACAGCCTAAAGGGATCGAAGGTCACAGGCTTAGCTGCGTACGTGCAGTGATTTCTCCAGATTCTCTGAAACCTTTGATGATATTACGGACTGTAGATGGTGAAATCCCTAAATTGCTTGCAATAACTGGTCAAGAAAGGTTTTTCTTAAACTGTTCAACAATTTGCTCACACATTTGTTGACAAAGTGGTGACCCTCGCCCCATCCTTGTTTGTGAATGACTGAGCATTTCATGGAATCTACTTTTATACCCAATCATGGCACCCACCTGTTCCCAATTTGCCTGTTCACCTGTGGGATGTTCCAAATAAGTGTTTGATGAGCATTCCTCAACTTTATCAGTATTTATTGCCACCTTTCCCAACTTCTTTGTCACGTGTTGCTGGCATCAAATTCTAAAGTTAATGATTATTTGCAAAAAAAAAAAGTTTATCAGTTTGAACATCAAATATGTTGTCTTTGTAGCATATTCAACTGAATATGGGTTGAAAATGATTTGCAAATCATTGTATTCCGTTTATATTTACATCTAACACAATTTCCCAACTCATATGGAAACGCGGTTTGTAATATATAGTTCGTTTTTTAAGTCTTTTAATTGGATTTATGTTTAGTCTTTTAATTTTTTTAGTCCTTCTAGTGTTTTTTACAAACATTTTGCCTGGAGTATTGAGGACGCTTTTTGGGTACGGTGTTTGGCTCACCAAGACGTGCTGCTGCTGCTGCATCTGGCGGCCAGCAGGGGCCTGTCTATCCAGGTCAGAACCTGCTACGTCCTGGGTTCTTTCCATCCATTTGCAGGTCCGTCGATCCGGCGCCAAGGGCTACTACAGTGCTGTCGAGCGTCCTGAGCCCTGGTTTGGTCCGGCGTTGTGGACTGCTTCTCTTGCCTACCTGTTGAAGACCACCGCGTGGATCCACCTGCAGCCGACTGCCGTTGTGGTGTCCTATATCCTCATTGGTCTTTTGACCAGCTGTTCCTGCGTTCCTGCTCTCGTTGAGTCTGCTGGGGGCCACCGCATTGACCGAAAGAAAGGCGCTTCTTTCTTCTAGTTCTGGTGCTGGGAAATGTTTCTCCTGCAGTCTTGCACCGCGACTGGTTCTGTTTTTGATGTGTTTTTTCACTACGCTACATGGACGAGCTCCAATTCAGTTCCTGATCAGACGTGATGTCACACAACATCATCGTCTACTTCAGGGTGAAATATAGACTCTGATATTCCTGTTCTGTTTTCCTCCATAACTTTTTTACTCCTTTTGGCTTTGCTTCATCCGTCACGGAGCCATGGAGACTCTAATGAGCATGACGATCTTTTAGTGCATCAAAAAGGCACTAACTGCGAACATGGCTTTTCCAGATACTGTTCTAATTGGATTTTATCTACTGCAGAACTGATTTTACCTTATTTTACGCATCTTTTTTAACTGGTTGTTATCTTTCTGTTTTTATCCAGCAAGTCGACCTTGGGTTAGGCATATTCAATCAGCAGCTTCATCAATGCTGGTGAAAAATATGTGTTTTATTGTTCTTTTGCTCCTATTGTCAGGTAATGTTCAACCAAACCCAGGTCCAACTCTTAAGTGCTTGAGTATCCCTTGTGATTTTAAAGCTAGATCTGGGCTTGGCATTATTTATTTAAATGTTAGAAGACAACTTCCTAAATGGATCTAGTGAAGATCTGGGCTAAATCTACTGAAACTGACATACTTGTCTTGTCTGAAACCTGGCTTAAGAAATCTATCACGGACAAAGATATCGCAATTAGGGGCTATAACCTTATTTTATAAGGTGCAGAACCAACAACCTGATCCTGAATGTCAACAAGACCAAGGAGATCATCGTTGACTTCAGGAAGCGCCAGTCCAGCCACGCTCCACTCTTCATCAACGGCACAGCGGTGGAGATATTAAGCAGCACCAAGTTCCTGGGGGTGCAGATAACTGACAATATGACCTGGTCCCTACACACCGGAGCTCTTGTAAAAAGAGCTCAGCAGCGCATGCACTTTTTGCGTCGGATAAAAAGAGCACAGCTCCCTCCCCCCATTCCCACCACATTCTACAGAGGCACTATAGAGAGCCTGCTGACCAACAGCATCTCTGTCTGGACTGGAGCCTGCAATGCCTCAGACTGGAAGTCTCTCCAGAGAGTGGTGAGGACGGCAGAAAAGATCATCAGGACTCCTCATCCTCCTATCCAGGAGATCGCAAAAAGCCGCTGCCTGACCAGGGCTCAGAAAATCTGCAAAGACTCCTTCCACCCCCACCAAGGACTGTTTTCACTGCTGGACTCTAGAAAGAGGTTCCGCAGCCTCCGAAGCAGAACCTCCAGGTTCTGTAACAGCTTCTTCCCTCAGGCCGTAAGACTCTTGAACGCATCATAATTAAATTATCCCCTCAACTCCCCCCAAAATGGATTAACTAGCTGGAATAAAAAAGACAATATAACATACATCCATAAACGTGGACGCATGTGAAATAGTTCAATATATTCATCTGTACAGTAATCTATTTATTTATTTATATATATTTATATATATTTATTTATTTTATACATGTATTTATATATTATTTATATATATTTATTTATTTGTATATGCACCTTATTGCTTTTTTATCCTGCACTACCATGAGCTTATGTAACGAAATTTCGTTCTTATCTGTGCTGTAAAGTTCAAATTTGAATGACAATAAAAAGGAAGTCTAAGTCTAAGTCTTTCGTTGTGACCATCCTAGAAAAGCTGGCGGAATTGTAATATATATAAAACATATATTTAATGCTGCTCATTTATTGCCTATATACCGCAGCAAACAATTTGAATTACTTGCACTTTAAGTGGAACTCCTTAAGGACAATTTTATCACTATTGTTGGTTGTTACAGACCACCTCAGCAAGCAGTGAGGCCCTACAATCACTGAACAGACAGCTTTCAACACTGAATTTTGATGACATTCTTCTTATTGGGGATCTGAACTGGGACTGGCTGCCGTCTGTCTCTGATGGTTTTAAATCAACCTGCCGAAATCTTAAATGCCCAGAGAAAACTTCTTCTTTCTATTCTGATATTGGTATTTTTGCCAATGATTTGAGTGACCACTGTGTTATCACCACTGTTAGACAAGCTAAGCTACCAAAACTGAGGCCACAAATTATTTTAAACATGATTTTAAGCATTTTTGTGAGCAAGCTTTTTTAAAAGATTTATGGCTCTCTGATTGGTCCAGGATCACTATTTTTAGTGATGTTGAGTTGGCTTGGAAATATTTTCGAAATGCATTTATCAATCTAGGCGCAGTCAAGGCGTTGAGGGGATCTGGTTTGGTGGCTGCAGGATTCGGTCTCTGCTTTTTGCAGATGATGTGGTCCTGATGGCTTCATCTGGCCAGGATCTTCAGCTCTCACTGGATCGGTTCGCAGCCGAGTGTGAAGCGAATGGGATGAGAATCAGCACCTCCAAGTCCGAGTCCATGGTTCTCGCCCCCAAAAGGGTGGAGTGCCATCTCCGGGTTGGGGAGGAGATCTTGCCCCAAGTGGAGGAGTTCAAGTACCTCGGAGTCTTGTTCACGAGTGAGGGAAGAGTGGATCGTGAGATCGACAGGCGGATCGGTGCGGCGTCTTCAGTAATGCGGACGCTGTATCGATCCGTTGTGGTGAAGAAGGAGCTGAGCCGGAAGGCAAAGCTCTCAATTTACCGGTCGATCTACGTTCCCATCCTCACCTATGGTCATGAGCTTTGGGTTATGACCGAAAGGACAAGATCACGGGTACAAGCGGCCGAAATGAGTTGCCTCCGCCGGGTGGCGGGGCTCTCCCTTAGAGATAGGGTGAGAAGCTCTGCCATCCCGGGGGAGTTCAAAGTAAAGCCGCTGCTCCTCCACATCGAGAGGAGCCAGATGAGGTGGTTCGGGCATCTGGTCAGGATGCCACCCGAGCGCCTCCCTAGGGAGGTGTTTAGGGCACGTCCAACCGGTAGGAGGCCACGAGGAAGACCCAGGACACGTTGGGAAGACTATGTCTCCCGGCTGGCCTGGGAACGCCTCGGGATCCCCCGGGAGGAGCTGGACGAAGTGGCTGGGGAGAGGGAAGTCTGGGCTTCCCTGCTTAGGCTGCTGCCCCCGCGACCCGACCTCGGATAAGCGGAAGAAGATGGATGGATGGATGGATGGATTTATCAATATTATAAACAAACATGCTCCTCTACGTAAATGCAGAGAGAAATGTAGAAATAATATTTCGTTCTCTCCTGAACTGTCCAGTTTAGTAAAAGAAAGGGATGCTGCCTGGGCCAAGGCTAGAAATACCAAATCCTAGGCTCACTAGATGTTAATAGGCAGCGCAGAAATTGCTTTACTTCTCTCAAAGTCTGAGTTTTATATTTCGCAAACCACCAGTAGAAAGCCACAAACAACTTGCATCGTGAAAGACACATGAAGTCTAACTGACAAATTAGCCATACTTAATTGTTTTAATGAACATTTATTTCCATCCATCCATTTTCTACCGCTTATTCCCTTCGAGGCGCGGGGGGCACTGGAGCCTATCTCAGCTACAATCAGGCGGAAGGCGGGGTAGACCCTGGACAAGTCGCCACCTCATCGCAGGGCCAACACAGATAGACAGACAACATTCACACTCACATTCACACACTAGGGCCAATTTAGTGTTGTCAATCAACCTATCCCCAGGTGCATGTCTTTGGAGGTGGGAGGATGCCGGAGTACCCGGAGGGAACCCACACAGTCACGGGGAGAACATGCAAACTCCACACAGAAAGATCCCGAGGCCGGGATTGAACTCACGACTACTCAGGACCTTCGTATTGTGAGGCAGACGCACTAACCCCTCTTCCACCATGCTGCCCTGAACATTTATTTAACCTGGTTATTTATTTGACTCCTTATCTCCACATCCAAATCCAGAGGTGGGTAGAGTAGCCAGAAATTGTACTCAAGTAAGAGTACTGTTACTTTAGAGATTTATTACTCAAGTAAAAGTAAGGAGTAGTCACCCAAATATTTACTTGAGTAAAAGTAAAAAGTATGTTGTGAAAAAACTACTCAAGTACTGAGTAACTGATGAGTAACATACACACTCATATCATATATATATATATATATACATTGATATATACAGTATATAATTTATATTTATTTATTTAGTTGTTTTTGTTTACATGTTAAAGGTGTTTTAATGAATATACATGCATGTTTAACATATAGATTCCTTTCTTTCATGAAGACTAGAATATAAGTTGGTGTATTACCTGATTCTGATGACTTGCGTTGATTGTAATCAGACAGTAGTGATGATAACGTCCAAGTTTTCAAATGGAGGAGAAGAAAAGTTCCTCCTTTCTGTCTAATACCACATGAAAGTGGTGGGTTTTTGGCATCTTATTTGTCCAGCTTCCATATTCGTTTTTATACACTTTACAAGAAATATATTGGCGGCAAACTCCGTAGCTTGCTAGCTTGTTTGCGCTGGCTTTCGGAGACTCTTATTTTGAAAGCGCAGGCGCGACGGAGCGGCACTTTTATTGTGAAGACAGGAACGTCCTCATGTGCGGTCAGTCTTTAGGCTTTTGACGGGATATACGGTTGAAATAAAAAAAGTATCTTTTTTCCTTCACACTTTTGATTGATTGATTGGAACTTTTATTATTAGATTGCACAGTACAGTACATATTCCGTACAATTGACCACTAAATGGTAACACCCCAATAAGTTTTTCAACTTGTTTAAGTCAGGTCATGTGACCGCCTGGCTCTGTTTGATTGGTCCAACGTCACCAGTGACTGCATCTGATTGGTGGAACGAAGTGAAACGTCACCAGTAAGGCAGGCACGTTAAAGCGTGCATTAACAGATCGATAAAAATTAGTAGCGAGTAGCGAGCTGAATGTAGATAAAAGTAGCGGAGTAAAAGTAGCGTTCCTTCTCTATAAATATACTTAAGTAAAAGTAAAAGTATGTTGCATTAAAACTACTCTTAGAAGTACAATTTATCCCAAAAGTTACTCAAGTAGATGTAACGGAGTAAATGTAGCGCGTTACTACCCACCTCTGTCCAAATCAGCCGAATGTTCAGAAGGGTTGTATGTCACCATCCCTTCACACTTTCATAACTAATACATTTAGTTTTACTCTTCTGGATGGGTTTGAGGTCAAGAGAACCTTAAAACAAGTGGATCCTGGTAAATCTGCAGGTCCTGACAAACTTGAGCCCTTCTTTTCAAAGTCAGCCGTTGTTTTTATTGCAGAACCTCTTACCTAAATTTTTTATCTTTCTTTGTCCAGTAACGAGATTCCTAACATTTGGAAATCAGCCTATGTTTTACCGTTATTGAAGGGAGGAGATCCCACAGTTGTTAATACCTATAGTCCCATTTCTAAGTTATGTGTCGTAGCTTAAGCTTTTGAAAAGTTTGTTAGTGAACAACTTAAAGGCCTACTGAAATGCGATTTTCTTATTTAAACGGGGATAGCAGGTCCATTCTATGTGTCATACTTGATCATTTCGCGATATTGCCATATTTTTGCTGAAAGGATTTAGTAGAGAACATCGACGATAAAGTTCGCAACTTTTGGTCGCTGATAAAAAAGTCTTGCCTGTACCGGAAGTAGCAGACGAGTAGCGTGACGTCACAGGTTGTGGAGCTCCTCACATCTGCACATTGTTTACAATCACGGACCGAGAAAGCGACGATTTCCCCATTAATTTGAGCGAGGATGAAAGATTTGTGGATGAGGAAAGTGAGAGTGAAGGACTAGAGGGCAGTGGGAGCGATTCAAATAGGGAAGATGCTGTGAGAGGCGGGTGGGACCTGATATTCAGCTGGGAATGACTAAAACAGTAAATAAACACAAGACATATATATACTCTATTAGCCACAACACAACCAGGCTTATATTTAATATGCCACAAATTAATCCCGCATAACAAACACCTCCCCCCTCCCGTCCATATAACCCGCCAATACAACTCAAACACCTGCACAACACACTCAATCCCACAGCCCAAAGTACCGTTCACCTCCCCAAAGTTCATACAGCACATATATTTCCCCAAAGTACCCAAAGTTACGTACGTGACATGCACATAGCGGCACGCACGTACGGGCAAGCGATCAAATGTTTGGAAGCCGCAGATGCATGCGTACTCACAGTACTGCGTCCGCGCGTCCAACTCAAAGTCCTCCTGGTAAGAGTCTCTGTTGTCCCAGTTCTCTACAGGCCAATGGTAAAGATTGACTGTCATCTTCCAGGAATGTAAACAATGAAACACCGGCTGTGTTTGTGTTGCTGCAGTCGGCCGCAATACACCGCTTCCCACCTACAGCTTTCTTCTTTGCTGTCTCCATTGTTCTTTGAACAAATTGCAAAAGATTCACCAACACAGATGTCCAGAATACTGTGGAATTTTGCGATGAAAACAGACGACTTAATAGCTGGCCACCATGCTGTCCCAAAATGTCCTCTACAATCCGTGACGTCACGCGCTGACGTCATCATACCGAGACGTTTTCAGCAGGATATTTTGCGCGAAATTTAAAATTGCACTTTAGTAAGCTAACCCGGCCGTATTGGCATGTGTTACAATGTTAAGATTTCATCATTGATGTATAAACTATCAGACTGCGTGGTCGGTAGTAGTGAGTTTCAGTAGGCCTTTAAATAATTCTTAGACACCAATGGTCTGCTTACTGAACATCAATCAGGCTTTAGAAAGAGACATAGCACCATAACCCCTGCTATCAAAGTTGTGAATTATATTATTACAGCATTGGATTGCAAAAAATATTGTGCAGTTCTATTTATTGACCTGTCAAAAGCATTTGATACGTTCGACCATATCATTCTGGCAGACAGACTGCACAGAATGCTGTAAAGTGGTTTTCTAACTACCTGTCCGATAGAACCCAATGCTTTCCTCCTTTATTAAAGGGTGTACCGCAGGGTTCCATATTGGGTCCGTTGTACTTTTCCATTTATGTAAATAATCCCTGTGATATTGTGTCGGATGCTGCGTTCTATTTTTATGCAGACGACACGGTCATATATTGTTCATCCCTCGCTGTTGTGCGGACCTTTGAGCTCCTGCAGTTAGCTTTTGATATTGTTCAATCCCAGCTGACTCAGCTGAGACAAGTGCCTAATGCACAACAATCTAAGGGGGTTGTTGCGTTTTGTCATTTCCCTGCCTTCTCTTTTTTGTTGTCTGTTTTTTCTTCAGTCAATTAGTCCCCAGCGAGGCACACCTGCAACTAATCTCTACCCAGTAGTATATAAGCTCGTCACCGACAGCTGGTCCCTGCCGATTATTGTCTCCTGCACCTTCCACGTGCATGTGCCTGATTCACTTCGTCCTGCCTGGTATGTTGTCTCTTCTTATTATTGAAATTCCTCACCTCTTTGTATTTGCTTTCTAGCCTTCCTGAGGTGAAGAGGATTTTGTTGGACCTTTTGTTGAGCTCAGTGCGCCCAGGCCTTTTCCCCCTGCCGACCACTGAGGGACCTGCTTTTGTTTGTTTATTCATGGTGTGCACTTTTGCCCCATCGCTTTTTGTTTCACTTTTTGGACTCATTAAATTGTTTAACATTTTGTAAATCAGCCTCGCCTCCCGTCTCTGCATCCTGGGATCACCTCCTTGTTCAAACCCTAACAGGTGTGTTATTTTCAAATGGTAAACTACTGCCATTGAGCCCCTCCAAAAATATTAACTGCTCATAAGGTTGAAGTTTAAATGGTTACAACATTTAAGTACTTTGTCAATAATGAGAACTTGTCTTTTAAATCTCACATTGAAAAACTTGTGGCTAAACTTAAAATTAAATTGGGATGTTTTTTTAAAACAAAAAATCCTGTTTTTCCCTACGAGTTAGGAAACGCTTGATTCGGACCACTTGTTTGTTTTTGCTAGATTATTGAGACTTGCTTTTTATGAATGCACCTGACTCTTTTTTTGAAAAAACTGAACGCTGTATATCACTCTGCCCTGCGTTTTATTACTGGTTGTGGTAAACTTGTCTACCATTGCACTTTGTATGCCGAGGCAAACTGTCCATCTTTAACAGTACGCAGATTTTCTCGATGGTTGTGTTTTATATATAAATCACTGAGTGCGTCTTTTGTTCTCCTCTCCTTTTTGAGCACGCTTTTCGATTCTTATTTTTGCTTATTTCTGTGCTTTCAGGTCTTATTTCGTAACACTAATTGTATTATTTCACAATTGCCTCTGCATTTGATAATTACATTTTTAATGTACAATTGGTGGATAACAGTAACACAATAAGTTACAGTATCCAATTTTTAAAAATATTTGCAATATCATATAGTACACAATTCTGTTCACGGGCCCCATTGGCCTTGAGTCTGACATCCATACTTAAGTGTTCACTTAGGCTCCCGTGTTTACACAAACCAGAAAATAAACCTCACAAATAATGCTTTTCTTGAGGACTGTTAACACTTAATGGACTTAAAACTTTATGTAACTGTTTTACTTATAAAATTAAGTCACACTTTAAGGGGAACAGCATTTTTCCTATAATTCACAATCCTTATGAGAGACAAGAACACATGTCTTTTTATAAGCATTCCAACTTGTAAATAAACATAGATAAAAGTCAGCTTACGATGAAGCCAATGGGAGCCGTGACGTCAATGCGTCTATTGCGTCTATTAACCAAGTATTAGCGATGTTAGAAGTACTAACGATAAGGACATTGATCAGAGAGGGGTAACGTTTTTGTATTGACATCATTAGCTGGCGAGCTGCTTTCTCGCCTTAAAGCTCGAGAAAGTTTATTTTAGATTACACATTTTGCCTCTCATTTTGATAATAAAATGATGTGCACATAAACTGAGAAGTTGGCCAACTTTAACAGGCATCTTAGACCAGCAAATGGCAAAAAGACCCGAAAAAAGGCTTTGCTCAACCCCCCTTTTTTCTTTGCAAGGATTATGAGTCATTCTTCACCTAAACGGGAATATATAAACATCCTAACATTATGCATCCAAGTAAGAGCAGATATTGTACAGTAAGTGATGTTTTATTATGTTTTTTTTGGCTGTCGTGAAGTCTGCAGTGAGTAATAAGTGATGTGTGACGAGCTGTCACCTCACTTCTGGTGGTGGTTCCTTTTTTGGGGTTTGTTTCCTGTCGGCGCTCTTATTTTTGTTCCCCTTCTTACTTTTCTCCCTGAGCGCTGTCTTCCCCTCACCTGCTGCTGATTGGCAGCCTGGCCACACCTGGTGTTAATCAGCAGGCTGCTATTTATGCCTGCCTCGCCTCATGCTCCTCAGCGCTCGAGGGTTGATTATCGTTTGAGAACCTCTGTTGTATACATGACTGCTTCTCCTCTATATAATACAAACCCCGTTTCCATATGAGTTGGGAAATTGTGTTAGATGTAAATATAAACGGAATACAATAATTTGAAAATCCTTTTCAACCCATATTCAGTTGAATATGCTACAAAGACAACACATTTGATGTTCAAACTGATAAACTTTTTTTTTTTTTTTGCAAATAATCATTAACTTTAGAATTTAATGCCAGCAACACGTGACAAAGAAGTTGGGAAAGGTGGCAATAAATACTGATAAAGTTGAGGAATGCTCATCAAACACTTATTTGGAACATCCCACAGGTGTGCAGGCTAATTGGGAACAGGTGGGTGCCATGTTTGGGTATAAAAGTAGATTCCATGAAATGCTCAGTCATTCACAAACAAGGATGGGGCGAGGGTCACCACTTTGTCAACAAATGCGAGAGCAAATTGTTGAACAGTTTAAGAAAAACCTTTCTCAGCCAGCTATTGCAAGGAATTTAGGGATTTCACCATCTACGGTCCGTAATATCATCAAAGGGTTCAGAGAATCTGGAGAAATCACTGCACGTAAGCGGCTAAGCCCGTGACCTTCGATCCCTCAGACTGTACTGCATCAACAAGTGACATCAGTGTGTAAAGGATATCACCACATGGGCTCAGGAACACTTCAGAAACCCACTGTCAGTAACTACAGTTGGTCGCTACATCTGTAAGTGCAAGTTAAAACTGTCCTATGCAAGGCGAAAACCGTTTATCAACAACACCCAGAAACGCCGTCGGCTTCGCTGGGCCTGAGCCCATCTAAAATGGACTGATACAAAGTGGAAAAGTGTTCTGTGGTCTGACGAGTCCACATTTGAAATTGTTTTTGGAAACTGTGGACGTCGTGTCCTCCGGACCAAAGAGGAAAAGAACCATCCGGATTGTTATAGGCGCAAAGTTGAAAAGCCAGCATCTGTGATGGTATGGGGGTGTGTTAGTGCCCAAGACATGGGTAACATGCACATCTGTGAAGGCCCCATTAATGCTGAAAGGTACATACAGGTTTTGGAGCAACATATGTTGCCATCCAAGCAACTTTACCATGGATGCCCCTGCTTATTTCAGCAAGACAATGCCAAGCCACGTGTTACATCAACGGGGCTTCATAGTAAAAGAGTGCGGGTACTAGACTGGCCTGCCTGTAGTCCAGACCTGTCTCCCATTGAAAATGTGTGGCGCATTATGAAGCCTAAAATACCACAACGGAGACCCCGGACTGTTGAACAACTTATGCTGTACATCAAGCAAGAATGGGAAAGAATTCCACCTGAGAAGCTTAAAAAATGTGTCTCCTCAGTTCCCAAACGTTTACTGAGTGTTGTTAAAAGGAAAGGCCATGTAACACAGTGGTGAACATGGCCTTTCCCAACTACTTTGGCACGTGTTGCAGCCATGAAATTCTAAGTTAATTATTATTTGCAAAAAAAAAAAAAAGTTTATGAGTTTGAACATCAAATATCTTGTCTTTGTAGTGCATTCAATTGAATATGGGGTGAAAAGGATTTGCAAATCATTGTATTCCGTTTATATTTACATCTAACACAATTTCCCAACTCATATGGAAACGGGGTTTGTATATTAAAATCCTCTTACCTGCTTGTCGTTCTCCTGGTTCCTGCATCTTGGGGTCTTAAATACCTCGGGTTCCCAACATGATGTTGTCAAAGAAAAAAGCGAACGTTGTGATGTGTTTGCGAATTTAATGCACCACCTTATGCTTAAAAAGGAGCAATATGTGTAAATAATAAATGTTATTATAAATGTACCTGTTACTCCAATACATTTATACTGACAGTTTGTATATAAAACTTTGATGGAGGTGTTTGAGTGTTTTTAAGGCAGAATAGAGCAACTCCAATCAGCTAACTTTTGCCAGCATTTACTATTTAGAATGCATTAAAAAAACAAAAAACAAAAAAACATGTGTGCTTCAGTGCTTGTCTTACATAAGGATTGTGATTGATAAGCAAAATTCCCTCAAAAAGTGCAGTTTCCCTCTAAAAAATACAGGGGGAGCCCGCGAGCGGGAAAATATACTATATATTTGACTTCAACATACTGGCCGCTAGATGGGAGCAAAGAATGTTGAAAAAAAGTAACAAATACGCTCTTGAAACATTTTGTCGGTGGTGGTGATCCTGCATCGGTGTTTATTGTACATCAACGTCAAATCAGCACAAAAAGTGTTCCTCTTGCAAATACTGATAATAATAAAATGTGTCTGTTTGACATAAAAGTTCAACATAAACAACAAAAGAGGAGAAATATAATCTTAGAGGAAAATCTAATTTAAAACATTTGTATGCTCGTACAACACTTAAAACCTTTAGTATATCAGTATGTGGAATTAAATTATGGAACGGATTAAGCAAAGAAATCAAACAAAGCACCAATATGATTCATCCATCCATCCATCCATTTTCTACCGCTTATTCCCTTTCGGGTCGCGGGGGGGCGCTGGAACCTATCTCAGCTACAATCGGGCGGAAGGCGGGGTACACCCTAGACAAGTCGCCACCTCATCGCAGGGCCAACACAGATAGACAGCATTCAATATGATTCAGTTTAAGAGATTGTTCAAACTACAAGTGTTCACAAAGTACACAGAACTAGAATTATGATTAACATCTTGAACCTTTTTTTTAAATTATTGAGACAAAGATTATTTATGTATTTAATATTTGTATGCTTACTGTGGTATATTATTTATTTATTATGTATTTGTTCACTGTTCTGTTACAGAGAACAAGGAAATGGGATAAAATTGTTATGGTATGAAAAGGGATTAAATAAGCTCTGCTTCTTCCTACTTCTTTTCGGACGTGCTGTAATGCAGTGTTGTTGTTTTTTAGCCAAGGTGCATTTTTTTAATTGAAAAAATCCGGAGGCACACCACCAGCAGAAATCATTAAAAAATGAAACTCATTAGACAATAAAAAGTAATTGTTGCAATTGTTGGATATGAATTCAAACCATAACCAAGCTTGTGTCACTATAGCTTGTCTCAAAGTAAGTGTCACATCACGCCGTGACTTATTGGTAGTTTTTTGGTGTTTTCCTGTGTGTAGTGTTTTAGTTCTTGTCTTACGCTCCTATTTTGGTGGCTTTTCCTCTTTTGTTGGTATTTCCCTGTAGCAGTTTCATGTTTTTCTTTGAGCGCTATTCCCTGCTTTGTTTTAGCAATCAAGACTATTTCAGTTGTTTTTATCCTTCTGTTTGGACATTGTTGATTGTCATGTCATGTGCGGATGTACTTTGTGGACGCCGTCTTTGCTCCACAGTAAGTCTTTGCTGTCGTCCAGCATTCTGTTTTTGTTTACTTTGTAGCCAGTTCAGTTTTAGTTTCTTTCTGCATATACATCCCTAAGCTTCAATGGCTTTTTTAGGGGCACTCTCCTTTTGTTCCCGGCTGTTCCCGACATCCACAAAGCAATTAGCTACCGGCTGCCACCTACTGATATGGAAGAGTATTACACGGTTACTCTGCCGAGCTCTAGACAGCACAGAAGTGAAATGAAGTGAAATGAATTATATTTATATAGCGCTTTTTCTCTAGTGACTCAAAGCGCTTTACATAGTGAAACTCAATATCTAAGTTACATTTAAACCAGTGTGGGTGGCACTGGGAGCAGGTGGGTAAAGTGTCCTGCCCAAGGACACAACGGCAGTGACTAGGATGGCGGAAGCGGGGATCGAACCTGCAACCCTCAAGTTGCACTCAACAACAACACATAATTTGCAAACTATAATTACTGGTTTGCAAAGAATATTTTTAACCAAAATAGGTGAAATAACATATTCTCCCACGGCACACCAGACTGTATTTCACGGCACACAGTGGTTGAAAAACACTGCTCTAGACAGCACCAACACTCAACAACGGCACAATATTTGCGGATTATGATTACTGGTTTGCAAAAAATATTTTTAACCCAATTAGGTGAAATTACATCTCAGACGGCACACTAGTGTAATGAAACAACTGGAATTGTGTGATGCATTACGGGCGGTATAGCTCGGTTGGTAGAGTGGCCATGCCAGCAACTTGAGGGTTGCAGGTTCGATCCCCGCTTCCGCCATCCTAGTCACTGCCGTTGTGTCCTTGGGCAAGACACTTTACCCACCTGCTCCCAGTGCCACCCACACTGGTTTAAATGTAACTTAGATATTGGGTTTCACTATGTAAAGCGCTTTGAGTAACCAGAGAAAAAGCGCTATATAAATATAATGCACTTCACTTCACACTACATTGTATCGAATGCATGTTCGAAATAAACTGAAACTGAACTGAACTGAACTAAATCATATGAGCCAAACATGTCCAATAAAATATACACTTGAATGTGCATTCAATGAAACGTTAATATAAGCCAGTGTTTTTCAACCTTTTTTGAGCCAAAGCACATTTTTTTCATTCAAAAAATACGGAGGCACACCACCAGCAGAAAAGGTTAAAAAAAAGAAACTCTACCAGATTGTTGTGCCTTATTTTGAGTTTTTTGTTGTTTCCTGTGTGCAGTGCTTTAGTTTCTGTCTTGCGTTGTTATTTTGGTGACTTTTCCTGTTTTGTTGGTGTTCCCCTGTAGCAGCTTCACGCTTTCCTCTTTTAGTGCTATTGCCCGCACCTGCTTTGTTTTCGCAATCAAGACTATTTCAGTTGTGCGTACTCTATCCTTCTTTGTGGGGACATTGTTGATTGTCATGTTATGTACGGATGTACTTTGTGGACGCCGTCTCCGCTCCACACCCTGTAAGTTTTTGCTGTCGTCCAGCATTCTGTTTTTGTTAACTTTGCTCTGTATATTGGGATCACGACAAACCATCCTCGACGCGTTCCGACTTCCACAAAGCAATGAACTACCTGCTGCCACCTACTGATATGAAATATTACATGGTTACCCTGCCGAGCTCTACACAGCACAGGCACTAGACAACGGCACATTATTATAATTATTGATTTGCAAAAAATATTTTTTGGACCAATTAGGTGAAGTTGCATAATTTCCCACGGCACACTAGACAATATCTCACGGCACACTAGTGTGCTGCGGCACAGTGGTTGGAAAACACTGACTTAAAGCACTGATTGATACATTTACAAATGTAATATGCTTTTATCTAAAATACTGGTCAAAATTCACCAAAAATGTATTGCACTAATAAATGCGAGGATTTTTGCATTTAATTATCAAACATTTCATCACATTTTGTTTGACAGAAAAAGCACACATTCTCTGGTGGTAAAGTAAGTGTAAAAGGTAAAGACGGTGAAAAAAACGGAAAAACTGAATATTATTGTAGTGTGTGAATGTGAGTGTGAATGTTTACTGTCTAACTGTGTTGGCCCTGCAATGAGGTGGCGACTTGTCCAGGGTGTACCCCGCCTTCTGCCCGAATGCAGCTGAGATAGGCTCCAGCACCTTCCGCGACCCTGAAAGGGACAAGCGGTAGGAAATGGATGGATGGATGGACTTTGCTATTGCAAAGCGACACAAATGAATGATTGGATGGATGGATATTGTTATTTAAATGTATTGTTATTATTACTATTATTATTTTACTTGATGTGGTTTATTCATTACTAATTTATATCCGTTTTTTTTTCAATTATATTTAAAGTTTTGGTGGTACAATAAATACTCATGTTTTCAAATTAATGCATAATTGTGTAATAACCGCGATTACGACATCAATCAAGATAATCGTGATTATTATTATGGCTTATATCATGGGTGTCAAACTCTGGCCCGCGGGCCAAACCGCTGTGTAATTTAATTTGGCCCTTGAGGCAATATCAAATTAACATTAGAGCTGGCCCGTCGGTATTATGTGCCGCTGTAACACCACATTCACCGCTAATACTCATATTTGCCAACCCTCTCGATTTCCACCCGGACAACAATATTGGGGGTGTGCCTTAAAGGCATTGCCTTCAGCGTCCTCTACAACCTATCGTCACGTCTGCTTTTTCTCCATTCGAACACTGTGCTGGCCCAGTCACATAATATATGTGGCCTTTACACACACACAAGTGAATGCAATACATACTTAGTCAACAGCCATACAGGTCACACTGAGGGTGGCCGTATAAACCACTTTAACACTGTTACAAATATGTGCCACACTGTGAACCCACACCAAACAAGAATGACAAACACATTCCGGGAGAACATCCGCACCATAACACAACATAAACACAACAGAACAAATACCCAGAACCGGGACGCTACAATATACCCCCCCCCCCCCCCCCCCTCCCCCAACCACCAAATGTTGATATTTACCTCAGAAGGCTGCAAATAGAAAAGAGGCATTCAATTTTGTATCTACATTTTATTTAAAATACCATAGATTTTTTTTCGTGTGTTTTTTGAAAGTTGATTTTGCACTATTAAGTTACGGTATATAAGCGTTGCTTGTTCCATATTCAGTGTTAAAGCAAATCAGTGTAGCAAACTGAGCAATACTTAACGTTTTATTCATGCACTTTCTCTCGCTACTTCAAGGCTTGAATGTTTGATTCATTCATTATTGTTATTTTATTTTCCAAATTTATTATTAGCCTGTGGAAAAAGTTAATGTTGATATTTACCTCAGAAGGCTGCAAATAGAAAAGAGGCATCCAATTTTTATTTAATTTGATATGCCATTGATATTTTTTAATTATTATTTGAAACTCAATTTCGCATGTCACTAAAGTTGTATAAGCCTTGCTTGTTCAATATTCAATGCAAAACTTGTTTGGGTCCCTATTAAAAGGTTAATTTGTTCAACTTTGGCCCGCGGCTTTGTTCAGTTTTACATTTTGGCGCACTCTGTATTTGAGTTTGACACCCCTGTCTTATATTATAAGCCATTCTAAATAAATGTGTTCTTTTTTAAATGTATTATGGTTGAGAAATTGCAACCAATAGGAGTAAAGTGCGACGTGTGACGTCACAAAAGGGGCGGGTCCGAAGACGTCTGCTTGGTAGTACCCAGCCTGGACTGTTTTGTGCGGATGTTGGACACAGCGGCTGCCAGCCCGAGAGACGGTGCAGGCGGCCAAAGGTGGACGACACTCGAACGGGAAATCAACATTAAATGATTTAGAAGTGTTGATATACACGCGGAATCACGAGGACTTAACGTTAGCGGCCAAGCGGAGGCGAGGTGGAAGCAGGACAGCCGAGGAAGGGACTGAGCCACAGGTAGGACGCTGTCGGCTGGAGACCTCGAAGTGCAGGCGGGTCATGAAGATTGTTTTTTTAGTCTCGGAACCCAGCCACCAGCAATAGAACCGAATCAAGCAGAACCCGAGAAGACTTTAAGACCCTGGTCCACCCGACGGGGCTTCTGGTCCCAGGAAGAGTCACCATGTCCCGGAGGAAGCAGAGCAAACCCCGGCAGATAAAGCGTAAGTCATGTTTCTTCTTTATGGAGTCAAAAGTTATATGTGCAGATCGCACTTCATCCTTTAAAAAAAAAAGTTCACAAGTCGGACAAAGTCCAACTATAACGCGTGACGTTTTCTACAGTAGCATACGTTTATTGCACTTTTTTTTTTTTTTTTTTTACGAGATGATATATCAGCCTAAAGACACAACCTGGTAATCTGTCACAGATGTCTAATATTTATCTGCGGACTTTTTCTAATAAGTTGCTTTAGCGCCACTCCCTTAGTCTTTCAGCCAAGGTTAAAGAAAACAAAACAAAAATTCTCATCAAAAGACTTGCGTGTCCATTCCATTGGCAGCTGAAACTGTAGCCGAGACTTCCTGTTTAATTCTGTTGTGAACGTCAGTGTTCTCTGAGAAAGCAGATGTGAACAAAGATAAAAGCTGCGATCCGATGTGAGCCTTGATAAAGATTAAAATTGGATCTTTTTATATTTGTTTTCTTTCTGAGGCCAAGGCTGCTGGTGCATTCTCTTCTGGCTTTTCACTTGTCTTTGTTTTCCCAGAGATGGGGCATCAGATTGGCTGATAGTTCCTCCTGATAGCTACTTACAAGTAAATATTTTAGTACATTTATCTATTTAACCCAGTAAAGAATATTAGAGTTGGATTGCTTTCTGTATCCCTAGTGCCTTCTATTTGAATGATTAAAAAGTAACATTTAGCCTTTAAAGGCCTACTGAAACCCACTACTACCGACCACGCAGTCTGATAGTTTATATATCAATGATGAAATCTTAACATTGCAACACATGCCAATACGGCCGGGTTAGCTTACTAAAGTGTAATTCTAAATTTCGCACAAATATCCTGCTGAAAACGTCTCGGTATGATGACGACTGCGTGTGACGTCACGGATTGTAGAGGACATTTTGGGACAGCATGGTGGCCAGCTATTAAGTCGTCTGTTTTCATCGCAAAATTCCACAGTATTCTGGACATCTGTGTTGGTGAATCTTTTGCAATTTGTTCAATGAACAATGGGAACAGCAAAGAAGAAAGCTGTAGGTGGGAAGCGGTGTATTGCGGCAGGTGTTGTGCCGGATAACGCACCCCGCCGTAGAATGCACCCCTTGACTGTTGTGCCGGATAACACAGCCGGTGTTTCATTGTTTACATTCCCGGAAGATGACAGTCAAGCTTTACCATTGGCCTGTGGAGAACTGGGACAACAGAGACTCTTACCAGGAGGACTTTGAGTTGGATGCGCAGACGCGGTACCGTGAGTACGCATGCGGCTGCGGCTTCCAAACATTTGATCGCTTGCCCATACATGCATGCCGCTATGTGGTTGTCATGTACGTAACTTTGGGGACTTTGGGGAAATATATGTGCTGTATGAACTTTGGGGAGGTGAACGGTACTTTGGGCTGTGGGATTGAGTGTGTTGTGCAGGTGTTTGAGTTGTATTGGCGGGTTTTTCTGGACGGGAGGGGGGAGGTGTTTGTTATGCGGGATTAATTTGAGGCATATTAAATATAAGCCTGGTTGTATTGTGGCTAATAGAGTATATATATGTCTAGTGTTTATTTACTGTTTTAGTCATTCCCAGCTGAATATCAGGTCCCACCCGCCTCTCACAGCATCTTCCCTATCTGAATCGCTCCCACTGCCCTCTAGTCCTTCACTCTCACTTTCCTCATCCACCAATCTTTCATCCTCGCTCAAATTAATGGGGAAATCGTAGCTTTCTCGGTCCGAATCGCTCTCGCTGCTGGTGGCCATGATTGTAAACAATGTGCAGATGTGAGAAGCTCCACAACCTGTGACGTCACGCTACTCGTCTGCTACTTCCGGTACAGGCAAGGCTTTTTTATCAGCGACCAAAAATTGCGAACTTTATCGTCGATGTTCTCTACTAAATCCTTTCAGCAAAAATATGGCAATATTGCGAAATGATCAAGTATGACACATAGAATGGACCTGCTATCCCCGTTTAAATAAGAAAATCGCATTTCAGTAGGCCTTTAAGAAACTATGCACAATCTTTCACCAGCACATCAATTTATTAGAACGTGTAAGCCAGTGTTTTTCATAACCTGACTCTCGCCAGATCCTTGTAGTTCACACAAATATCTGGGCTCGAAGACATTGCAAACTCTTTCAAGATTGCAAAAAATAATGAACCAATCAGGATCGCCGGGCAGGATTTCATAGATGTGACGTAGCGCCGAAGCGACTGTTTGATTCAAACAACAAGGGCGGCACGCAGAGAGGCGTCGTGTGCTGACATTGATTCTGCTATTGCAACTGTTTTGCGACATCGATCGTCTACTGACATTGCTGCATTCTTTCAGTAAAAGTTCTCTAACTTTTTGCTCTGCCGTTATCCAATGTGTCGGCTGTTCTGTTTTGGATTTCCCAGCGTTGCTCTCATCAGCGTCACGGGTTGATTTGGATGTGAGTGGTTGAAGTAGCATGTCATTCGTGATAACGGACAAGTGGTTTATCCAATCACATACAATGATTTTTTTTTTACAACAATGGCGGAACGGGGCACTTTCTGAAATACATCTCCTATTGAGAAGTCCCAAATCCTTGTGTGGAGCTCAGCAAACTACAAGGATCTGGCGAGAGTCAGGTGTGCCGTGAAATTCAGTCTGGTGTGCCGTGGGAGATTATGTAATTTCACCTAATTGGGTTAAAAATATTTTTTGCAAACCAGTAATTATAATCCGCAAATAATGTGTTGTTGTTGAGTGTCTGCGCTGTCTGGAGCTTGGCAGAGTAACCGTGTAATAATCTTTCATATCTGTAGGTGGCAGCAGGTAGCTAATTGCTTTGTAAAAAGGTATCTAACGCTTAAACCAAAAATAAACAAAAGGCGAGTGTCGCTAAGAAAATGCATTGAAGATTAGGGATGGCTGTGCAAAACGAAACTAAAACTGAACTGGCTGCAAAGTGAACAAAAACAGAATGCTGGACGACAGCAAAGACTTACAGCGTGTGGAGCAGACGGCGTCCACAAAGTACATCCATACACGACATGATAGTCAACAATGTCCACACAAAGAAGGATAGCGTCCGCACAACTTAAATAGTCTTGATTGCGGAAACAAAGCAGGTGCGAGGAATAGCGCTCAAAGGAAGACATGAAACTGCTACAGGAAAATACCAACAAAACAGGAAAAGCCACCAAAATAGGAGTGCAAGACAAGAACTAAAACACGACACACAGGAAAACACCAAAAAACTGAAAATAAGTCACGGCGTGATGTGACAGGTTGTGACAGTAGACCTACTCTGAGACAAGAACTATAGTGATGCATGGTTGGTTATGGTTTGAATTCATATCCAACAATTGCGTGAACGACTTTTTAATTGTCAGTATCGGCTGCTGAGTTTAATTGTTCTGCTGGTGGTGGGCCTCTGGATTTTTGCAATGAATAAAATGTGCCTTGGCTCAGAAAAGGTTGATAAACACTGGTGTAAGCAGTGCGGTGCAAACTATCTTTTCTCCACTAAGATTCAACTTTCCATTCAAAACAACATGGCATTATTCCTCAAACAGAACATAATGATCTGTAACATTGTGCATGAACTATGTGCAGTGAAAAACATGATCCTTGTGCCAAAAGTGTCTATCTGAGCATGTCCCATGCTTTTGGATAAGCAGCTATAAATAGCTTATATAGCTACTGGAGGACTAGACAAAGTTGAACCTTTGGGTCAGGTTGATGGAAGGAGGATCCGTTTAACCAACACTAATAATCCTTCCATCCATCCATTTTCTATCGCTTGTCCCTTTCGGGGTCTCGGGGTGGTGTTGGAGCCTATCTCAGCTGCATTCGGGCGGTAAGCGGGGTGCACTCTGGACAAGTCGCCACCTCATCACAGGGCCAACACAGATAGACAGACAACATTCACACTCACATTCACACACTAGGGCCAACTTAGTGTTGCCAATCAACCTATCCCCAGGTGCATGTCTTTGGAGGTGGGAGGAAGCTGGATTACCCGGAGCGAACCCACGCAGTCACGGGGAGAACATGCAAACTCCACACAGAAAGACCCTGAGCCTGGGGATCTAACCCAGGACCTTTGTATTGTGAGGCATCCGCTCTAACCCCTGTTCCCTTTTAGTTTCTGTTATGAAAATTGACAATGAAAATACAATCGATTGGACGAACAATCACAATATTTAATACTAGGACTTAACACGACGTTAGTTTATTTGCACAACCAGGTTTTCATAGTTATATTTAGGCATAGCAACCACAAAAGAACACAAACTAATGTGATGTATTGTCCTTTTTTAGTAAAAGGATAAAGAGCTTCAAGTTTGTCAACTGAAGTCTCTGCCATTTTGACATTTGCTCGTTTCCACTCAGTTGCTACGGAGGAGTGACATCAATAACTTACTGTTTTTACATGACCATGTAGTATACAAGTTCATTGGCGGCCTACAGACCCATCAGTTGATAAACCCTGGCCAGACTTTGTGTGTGACAATAAGACAGAGAGAGCACATGTGTGGGTCTCAGGGGTGTCATGGCCATCTTTTATCAGTGCTTCTGGTCCACCGTGCTTCCCAGTGCACCAGGCCTAGTCGAGGCTAGCCAGGCTCTCGGCCCCGTGACTCTCTTGTGGTTTGGTAGACATTTTGATAGGAAAGAGTGAGGAGTGATAAGGACTTTGTTCATCTGGGTTATGAAGGGGGTCTGACTCTAGCAGAGGTGTGGGCTGTTACCACTATATAAGTACAGTAGTACCTCAACTTACAAGCTTAAATGGTTCTGTGACGGAGCTCTTACATTTAAATACATGGATCTCAAATCAATGTCTGCTATTTAAATTAATTTAACATACAAATACAATATACTTAATAAATACAATAAAAAAAAAGAAAAAAACTAAATTGTATAAAAGCAAACAGTATCAATAATAATAATAATATCAATAATAGTTGTTTAATGTTTTAATTTAAAAAATTTATCATAAAAACATTTCTAAATCGATTCTCAAAAAATATGAATCGATTTAGAATTGGATTAAATAAAAATCAGGATTTGGATGTGAATTTATTTTTTTGAGCACCCCTATTTCCAATAGATGGGATTGTGAGTCTAAATAATTGTTCTGTACTATACAGGTATATACAGTACAGGCCAAAAGTTTAGACACACTTTCTCCTCATTCAATGCGTTTTCTTTATTTTCATGACTATTTACATTGTAGATTGTCACTGAAGGTATCAAAAGTATGAATGAACACATGTAGAGTTATGTACTTAACAAAAAAAGGTGACATAACTGAAAACATGTTTTATATTCTAGTTTCTTCAAAATAGCCACCCTTTGCTCTGATTACTGCTTTGCATACTCTTGGCATTCTCTCGATGAGCTTCAAGCACACCTGTGATGTGAAAACCAAATCAGGTGACTACCTCGTGAAGCTTAACGAGAGAATGCCAAGAGTGTGCAAAAAAGTAATCAGAGCAAAGGGTGGCTATTTTGAAGAAATTGGAACAGGGGTCGGGAACGTTTTTGGCTGAGAGAGCCATGAAAGCCAAATATTTTAAAATATATTTCCATGAGAGCCATGTAATAATTTTTTGAACACTGAATACAACTAAATGCGTGCATTTTTAAGTAAGACCAACATTTTTAGAGTATTATTTTTTTTAATAACATTGTTATTCTGAAGGTAACCAACAATAAATAGAATACTTCTTACCATTAATGCGACTTTTGGTGCTGCATAGTTTTGCTGATGGCTTTGTAGTCTTTATTTTTAACATTGTGATTACAAGCGGAATTATTCATTAATTATCGTGTTAAGCAATGTCAGCTAAGATTTATCTGAGAGCCAGATGCAGTCATCAAAAGAGCCACATCTGGCTCTAGAGCCATAGGTTCCCTACCCCTGAACTAGAATATCAAACATGTTTTCAGTTATTTCACCTTTTTTGTCGAGTACATAACTCCACATGTGTTCATTCATAGTTTTGATGCCGTCATTGACAATCTACAATGTAAATAGTCATGAAAATAAAGAAAACGCATTGAATGAGAAGGTGTGTCCAAACCTTTGGCCTGTACTGTATGTGTCCTGTGATTAACTGGTGACCACTCCACCACTTAACCAAAGTCAGCTGGGATAGGCTTCAGCTCACCCGGCACCCTAATTAGGCAGTATAAATATGGAGAAGTATACCAGCGGTATGGTAAATGGATATTATAAATACATTACAATTTATTTTTACACTTGTATGGTTGTAAAGAACATAACAGTGTTTTTAAACAGCGCCTCTACAGTTAATTGGGTTCAGGCAAACTCAAGTATCATAGTTTGTTGTCCTGTGTTCACATTGCTCAGTAAGCTCAACATGTGGTGTACTCATGTGTGTTCGGTTGCACTCCAACTAGAAATGACTTTCGTCAAAGCCTCCAAACCGTCAACAATCGCCCAACAATGGTGCATTATAGGAGAACTTGTACAATCCCTAATAGTGAATTAGGTTTCAGGGATTCTAGAGGCCAATAAAGAAGAGGGTGTTTGTGAAGCAGCAAGATATTTGTCTGTGCCTTTTTTGTGCGTCATCCTCCCTTGCAGTTTGAGATCTTTCAGCCTGATAAGACTGCTCTCCTTGATGAAGAGATAGACAAGGGAAGGCGGGAGGGAGTCAGGCAGGCAGCCCATTGGATGGCTCGATCCCTATAGGCTTATATTTTGGCAGTTGAGATGGGAGACTTGATTAAACACAGCAGTGATCGTTGCTGCTGATAACAGCAAGCAGAAGAGAGAGAAATAGATGGGAGGTAGAGTAGATAGAAGGAAAGATGGAGATTGGAGGTCACATTTTAATTACATCTAGCTGTTGCATGCCATTCTTCCAGCATTCTTGCGCTGTTGTCATTAGTTTTGTTTGCGATTGGCTGGGGGTGTATCTCCAGATAACTATAGAGGAGAAAGGCAGAGCTCGGTGATAAAAGAGACGAGATGCAGAGGAGTGGACATAGTTGGGGGTGGAAGGCGGAATACAAAGCCGGTAGATGAATGTGTTGTGGTGTGTGTTTAATGGCAGTGCAGCCGGCCCCCGCCCTTCTGTTGAAGATGTTTGAGATTGATAAGGAGGCCTGCTGATGATAGATAGATAAACCGCAAACAGATCCAGAATGCTGATTGAAAGTGTGTACCTGTGTGAGAAAACCTGGTTTCTATGACATCAGTGCTGAAGCTCTGAGGTCAACGTGAATAATATGCAGCTTCCTACAGCTTAACGCAGACCTGTGTGCCTGCAGATCACAGACAAGGAAGTCTCTTTTTTTTTTTTTTGCTCTACTTGTATTTTTCTGGTAATGTCATGATTTTACAAATGAGGTCTTTAACATGTAAGTTATTTTGTGGCTTGGCTTTGTGAAAGGGACATATTACTGTCAATGCTTGGTCATGTAATTGTTTCATGGATGTGTCATTGAGAAATTAATTACTTCTTTGTCAGCAAAATGTAATTCAAGTGGTTAAGCACATCTAAATTACGCACACACACGTACAAAACAGCCTTGGTGGTGTGTTCGCACAGCCGCGCACACACACACACACACACACATACAAGTCAGCCTTGGTGGTGTGTTCTCTTGTGTGTTTTTTTCTTCTTTGTTCTGCTTTTAGCTTGATGTGAACTTGCGATAAGCCGCGGGGCCTGATCTCCGGTGCAGATAGAGATTGCCAAGCATGATTAAAGTTGTTATCTGGCCAGAGCAGACAGGAGCAGAGGCTCCACCGCAATAACAACAGGCCTCTGCAGGAGCAACCAGGGTCTAGACCACGGCAATCAGTTCCAGCCGTAATGGGATTAATGTTGTTGTATAATTAGATGATAGGTGTGAATGCACTTCTTTTCTCCCTCAGTCCTTTCTCAGTCACTCAAACAATCAAACCTCCGTCTCCTCTCATCCCGTTTCTTTCGCAGCAGCTCCTAACAAGTTAATTACTTTAAATAAGTGAATAACATTTATTACTCATTCTAGCTGACATGTTGGGGATTCTTGTGTTCCAGGCCCGATTATCTCCGTGGTGAGTTTTCCTTTTTAATCCTCTTTTCCATATTGAAATCATAAGTGAAAAAGTATGAAGTGAGGGAGTGGAGCCTGTTTGTGGCGTTAGGGTGGGGGTATGAGGAAATTTGCTGCATCAGCAGGATGCCTCGCATTTGGTTTGATTCCACTGGCAGATATTAAAGAAGCTAGATGGTGTGCGATTCGGTGTTGGACGCTTTGAATTCTCATGATCAGATAGCTCTTGCTAGAGCGCTGCATATGACTGAGTCAGTTGCAACCTAAAAAAAGGCATGCACATTCGTTTTGCACTGTGGGGTTTGACAAAATACTACAAACAGTGTTGCACAAGTTGGCCACAGTTGTGGACTTAGAGCAGTGGTTCTTAACCTTGTTGGAGGTACGGAACCCCACCAGTTTCATATGCGCATTCACCGAACCCTTCTTTTTTCAAATTCAAGAAAAAGTCATATATTTTTTTACTGGTGCACAAAATGAACCGTGCATGAACATCACCTTGTTTAAAGAACAAAACCAACACAGTGCATGAACTCACAACAAATTACACACCTTACACACATTACCATGAATTGATTAACGTGCACCCTGACTTAAACAAGTTGAAAAACTTATTCGGTGTTACCATTTAGTGGTCAATTGTACGGAATATGTACTGTACTGTGTAAACTGTACTGTGTATTCTCTTCCTTTGCAATCTGCTAGTAAAAGTTTCAATCGATCAATCAACCTGTAAATCAGATGGAAAATTAGAGGGAACATTGTTTGGGGGTATCCATAATACGCTGATAGGGAGAAGTTTTATTTTATTTATTTAAGTCGGATGTGTCTTTACCTCCGTGGCGGAGGCTCCGCCGAACCCCTTAGGCCGACTCACCGAACCCCTAGGGTTCGATCGAACCCAGGTTAAGAACCACTGACTTAGAGTGAAGGAAAAGGGTACTTGATCCCCTACCAGCGATCATTTTGACCCCTACAGACTAGTGTTTTCCCGATAGCAATATTTTGGTACCGGTACCAAAATTATTTCGATACATTTCGGTACTTTTCTAAATAAAGGGGACCACAACAAATTGCATTATGGGCTTTATTTTAACAACAAATTTTAGGGTACATTAAACATATGTTTCTTATTGCAAGTTTGTCCTTAAATAAAATAGTGAACATACAAGACAACTTGTCTTTTATTACGTTTGTAGTAAGTAAGCAAACAAAGACTTCTAATTTAGCTGCTGACGTATGCAGTAACATATTGTGTCATTTTCCAGTTTTATTATTTTGTCAAAATTATTAAGGACAAGTGGTAGAAAATGAATTATTAATCTACTTGTTCATTTACTGTTAATATCTGCTTACTTTCTCTTTTAACATGTTCTATCTACACTTCTGTTAAAATGTAATAATCACTTATTCTTCTGCTGTTTGATACTTTACATTAGTTTTGGATGATACCACAAATTTGGGTATCAATCCGATTCCAAGTCATTACAGGATCATACATTGATCATATTCAAAGTCCTCATGTGTCCAGGGTCATATTTCCTGAGTTTATAAACATAATATAAATAAAACAAAAACGAAAGAAGATGTTGTGATGCCAAAAAATATCGACGTAATCATAATAGTATCGACTAAATACGCTCCTGTACTTGGTATCATTACAGTGGATGTTAGATGTAGATTCACCAATGGCGCTTGTTTACATTTTGACACCGGTGAGCTACGGTGTGTAGTGAAACATGTTTAGCTATTCCTCGTCCTGCAGGGATGATACTTGTAGGAAACTTACTTTATTTGTCGCTATGGAGGATTAGTGATTTAGAAGTAGCTACAACACTGCAGACTGGGGCTAGACTTTAGCCGCTAGCTAGCTAGCCATGTCTTAAAGCACCTCTTCCGGTGGGCATTTCAGTGTTATAACTTCACCTTTATCGTTAATTTTTAAGCCAAATTGCGGCCGTTCTCTGTTTTCTGTCTACACACTGTGTCTGCTTGTAAGAACTCTGTGATTGTGAACTGCCGAACATGCTCGTCTGCCCGTAAACCAGCAGACGAGCTGGTTTACGAGCAATCTGCTCGTAAACCACCCCCCTGCGCTCCGACGACGGGAGCGCGGGGGGGTGGTGGACCGGTACTTTTCAGAGGCGGTATAGTACCGAAAATGATTCATTAGTATCGCGGTACTATACTAATACCGGTATACCGTACAACCCTAGTACAGACTGGTTATGTGCTGATGAAGCGCACACGTGTCCTGTCCCTTTTGGAAAGTAATTTTGGTAAATGGTACGACCGAATTTGTTATGCTTTTTACTAGGGCTGCAACAACTAATCGATTAAAAACGATTATAAAAATAGTTGGTGATTAATTTAGTCATTGATTCGTTGGATCTATGTTATGTGCTGAGGCTACTTTTTAATTTTAATTTTTTTCATTTTTTTTAAACCTTTATTTATAAACTGCAACATTTACAAACAGCTGCGAAACAATAATCAAAATAAGTATGGTGCCAGTATGCTGTTTTTTTTCCACTAAAATACTGGAAAGGATAGAAATGTAGTTTGTCTCTTTTATCTGATTATTAATCACTTAATCGAAGTAATAATCGACAGATTAACCGATTATCAAATTAGTTGTTAGTTGCAGCCCTACTTTTTACCCCAGAGGAGAATCCCAAAAATAACAGAGAGGCGAATATACAAAAAGGGTCTATTTAATTTAATCAAAAATCGAATAATAACAAAAGATCTAGTTCGGAAGGGCCAGGATCATAAAAGCCTGCACACTATGCTAGACTAGGAGGGGGGTAAAACAAAAGACAATGCCAATGGCGGGAGACAGCCAGTGATACGAAAAAGTACAAAGAAAACAAGTAAGTAATACAAGTAGACCACAAGGGGAAAACAGGAGGACTGAGCACTCAATATACAAAACTTAAAGAATAGACAAGTCAAAAAAATAAACTCAACAAGCAGGAGGACTTGACGCGAGCTGAGTTGGCGTGGCGTAAGATATAGGAACAACGTGGAAATATTTCGCACCAAAATGTCTGGAGATCAGACTCAATAGGCAGAGGGTGATTGAAAACAGGTGTGCTCTCACACCTGCCTTCCCCTGGGAACCATGGCAACCGAAAGAAAACAGAAAAGACACAGAGGAGACACAACGCCAGCAGGAGGCACAAGAACGCAGACATGCAACACAATTGGTGGGGGAAAAAAAGACTTAAATGGGCTATAAGACCATCTGCAATACAAGAAAAATGTCAGTCGCCCTTGCCCTTGAGGGCCATGCTCGGCCTTGTGGGTTAAGGATGATCCCAAGAATGGTGTCTCGAATTACTTGCTTATTTAGGATCTCAAGGGAGCTGGGACCATAGCGACCACGGAAAAACAATGGTAGGACACTTTGCTGCAATGGATTGAGATCTTGCAGTGCCCAAAACCTTCCCTTGCACAATAAGATACATAAAGAGGCCGGTCTGAAGCTTGCTAATAACACCTGAATGACTCAGACAAGGCTTTGGAGAGTTTGATGTGGATAAATAAGACCAAAATTGGCCTCATCCCTACTGCACTTTTTTTTTCTTTTTTTTTTTGCCTATCATTTACAATCCCTATGTAAGACTAAAGTCTTACTCTTTTCAATACATTCTAAATCGTAGATGAACAATAGCAAGAGTCAGCTAACAATGCAGGCAATGGGGATTTGATCTATCCTGTCTATAAAGCCCTTTTAAAACCTCCCAACGTTTTATATAAACGGTGTCAGTATAAATGTAATTGTAGTAATAGGCACACTCATGATAACATGTAATATTTGCCGTATTTTTCTCAGTGAAACACTAAGCATCATGTAGCACTAATGCTAAGTGCTAAACAAGAAATACAAACTATGAACATAATAAAATAGTCACTTACTGTATGATATCTGCTTTCAGTGGGATGCCGACTGATGGGATGTTTATATATTTGCGCACAATACTAGTTTTCCCCGTTTAGATGATGAAATAATCATAATGCTCACTCTTCAGTTAAAATGTTAGATCAAACAAGCATATTGCTGTTTCTTCCTCACAATTTTTTCAGGTGTAAGTTGAATTTCAAAGTTGACCAACTTTTCGGCTCATGCTCACAACCTTCTACTATACAGGTACGAGGCATGATCTATGATCCAGCACAAACTTTTCCCAATTCAGAGGCGATGCAGCAGCTCATTGACTCAGTGTGCTAATAGAGGGAGTAGTTATCTGTCTGTGATCAAGGCGCTGTTTTACTAAATAAAAGTAGTTCCTCTGTGTTAGCTTTTATAATAAAAATATCCCTAATACTAGGTTAAAATGCAGGTCACGAACTGTAAATGGAGTATTGTTGGATGTTTTTGGATGTTTTAAGAGGGCTTCACAGGCAGAATAAATGACTCATTAGCTACCGTATTTTCCGCACTATAAGGCGCACCGGATTATTAGCCGCACCTTCTATGAATTACATATTTCATAATTTTGTCCACCAATAAGCCGCCCCGGACTATAAGCCGCGCCTACGCTGCGCTAAAGTGAATGTCAAAAAAACGCTGCGCTAAAGTGAATGTCAAAAAAACAGTCAGATAGTTCAGTCAAACTTTAATAATATATTGAAAACCAGCGTTCTAACAACTCTGTCCCAAAATGTACGCAAATGTGCAATCACAAACATAGTAAAATTCAAAATGGTGTAGAGCAATAAATAGCAACATAATGTTGCTCGAACGTTAATGTCACAACACACAAAATAAACATAGCGCTCACCTTCTGAAGTTATTCTTCATTCGTAAATCCTTCGAATTCTTCGTCTTCGGTGTCCGAATTGAAAAGTTGCGCAAGCGTGGGATCCAAAAATGGCCGGCTCCGCCTCGTCGAAGTCATCGGATTCAGTGTCGCTGTTGTTGTGCAGCAGTTCTGTGAATCCTGCCTTCCGGAAAGCTCGGACCACAGTTGTGACCGAAACTATCTGCCCAGGCATTTACGATCCACTGGCAGATGTTGGCGTATGTCGACCGGCGCTATCTGCCCGTCTTAGTGAAGGTGTGTTCGCCTTCGGAGCTGTGTGAAAAAAGCCACCCGGCCTCTTCGCGTAAACTTCCCTTAACCACTCGCTCATCTTTTCTTCATCCATCCATCCCTTCGAGTTAGCTTTTATGATGACGCCGGCTGGAAAGGTCTCTTTTGGCAAGGTCTTCCTTTTGAATATCACCATGGGTGGAAGTTAGCATGGCAAGCTAGAACCACAGTGAAGGATGACTTCTCATTCCCTGTGGTGCGAATATTCACCGTACGTGCTCCCGTTCCACAGTGCAGTTCACAGGAATATCAGTTGCTGTGAAATACGGTAGTAATCCGTGTGCGGATGGAGAGATTGCGTCTTTTTATGAACCGGATCGCTTAGTAGGAGCCATTTTGTGGTCTTTACAGATGTAAACAGGAAATGAAACGTACGGTGATATCCGCGCGTTTTTTCTTCTTCTTCCGGGGGCGGGTGAAGCGCTTCCTGTTCTATGGGGGCGGGTGCTTTCCTTGGCGGTTGCTTGCGTAGAAGAAGAAGCGCTTCCTGTTCTACCGGGAAAAAAGATGGCGGCTGTTTACCGAAGTTGCGAGATCGAAACTTTATGAAAATTAATCGTAATAAAGCGCACCGGGTTATAAGGCGCACTGTTAGCTTTTGAGAAAATTTGTGGTTTTTAGGTGCGCCTTATAGTGCGGAAAATACGGTACATTATTAGCTGTCTAGTACTAGCTATATTTTCCCATTTAGAATGCACGCACACAAAAAAACCATGTGTTCTTGTCTCACATAGGGATTGTGAATGATGGGCAAAATTTCCCCCCAAAAAGTGCAGTTCTCCTTTAACATTGAAGATGGGTCTTGGATGGTCTTCCAGCATGACAACAACTCAAAAACATATGGTTAAAGGCCTACTGAAATGCGATTTTCTTATTTAAACGGGGATAGCAGGTCCATTCTATGTGTCATACTTGATCATTTCGCGATATTGCCATATTTTTGCTGAAAGGATTTAGTAGAGAACATCGACGATAAAGTTCGCAACTTTTGGTCGCTGATAAAATAGCCTTGCCTGTACCGGAAGTAGCAGACGAGTAGCGTGACGTCACAGGTTGTGAGGCTCCTCACATCTGCACATTGTTTACAATCATGGCCACCAGCAGCGAGAGCGATTCGGACCGAGAAAGCGACGATTTCCCCATTAATTTGAGCGAGGATGAAAGATTTGTGGATGAGGAAAGTGAGAGTGAAGGACTAGAGGGCAGTGGGAGCGATTCAGATAGGGAAGATGCTGTGAGAGGCAGCTGGGAATGACTAAAACAGTAAATAAACACAAGACATATATATACTCTATTAGCCACAACACAACCAGGCTTATATTTAATATGCCACAAATTAATCCTGGATAACAAACACCTCCCCCCTCCCGTCCATATAACCCGCCAATATAACTCAAACACCTGCACAACACACTCAATCCCACAGCCCAAAGTACTGTTCACCTCCCCAAAGTTCATACAGCACATATATTTCCCCAAAGTCCCCAAAGTTATGTACGTGACATGCACATAGTGGCACGCACGTACGGGCAAGCGATCAAATGTTTGGAAGGGTACTCACGGTACCGTGTCTGCGTATCCAACTCAAAGTCCTCCTGGTAAGAGTCTCTGTTGTCCCAGTTCTCCACAGGCCAATGGTAAAGATTGACTGTCATCTTTCGGGAATGTAAACAATGAAACACCGGCCGTGTTTGTGTTGCTGTAGTCGGCCGCAATACACCGCTTCCCACCTACAGCTTTTTTCTTTGCTGTCTCCATTGTTCATTGAACAAATTGCAAAAGATTCACCAACACAGATGTCCAGAATACTGTGGAATTTTGCGATGAAAACAGACGACTTAATAGCTGGCCACCATGCTGTCTCAAAATGTCCGCTACAATCCGCGACGTCACGCGCTGACGTCATCATACTGAGACGTTTTCAGCAGGATATGTCGCGCGAAATTTAAAATTGCACTTTAGTAAACTAACCCGGCCGTATTGGCATGTGTTGCAATGTTAAGATTTCATCATTGATATACAAACTATCAGACTGCGTGGTCGGTAGTAGTGGGTTTCAGTAGGCCTTTAAAGTAACAAAGGAGTGACTACAAAGAAGGAGTATGAAGATTTTGTTGTGGCCTAGCCTTTTTCCTGACCTTAATCCATAGAAAACATCTTAACGGAACTTTTAGTTGGAAAACAACAGCCTCGAAACTTTCATGATTTGGAGAGTATTTATAAAGCTGAGTAGACCAAAACTGCTTCTGTGTGAGATCAGTGGCAACTCTAATGACTAACGACAATAAATGTCTGATCCCTGTGCTTGCTAACAAAGCGATTCTCCACCGAAGTACAAAGTCATGTTTTGCTTGAATCAAATAATCTTGATATTACACAGATCAAATACTACCCTCAATCAAATAAAACTTATTTTATAGCCTTTATTGAATTCTGTTTTTATTTCCACGTTTAGTCTCTCTCTCTAAACCTAACATGACAATTCTGTACTGTTCACGTCTTTGCAAAGGGGTAAACCAACAAAAAAAGGAGAGGATTATTACTTGTTTTCCCCATTGTTTATATTGGAGTGGATAAATAATGTTATATTTTTCATCCCTTATCCATTGGAACACTTGTGTAATTTTATATTAAAGCCTTTAATTGTTTCTAGCAGTTTGAGTATTGGTTAGTTGTTTTACAATTGAGTCATTAATGCTGTATGTACAGTATATGTTTGCTTAATGTCTATCTGAGCACAGCATGTGTGTGTGGGCACGTGCACCTATGGTCAAATATACTAAAGGGGGAAGTTGGCAGGTTTACAGAGGAAACACCATTTGTGCTGGGTGTGCAGATGAGTTATTACCCTTTCCTGCTATTTACCTAGGGAAAGGCATGTTGAATTATGGTCCCCCAACTCCATGCTGTTGTAAACGTTTTCACCCCTGACCTTGGTACTGACAGCTTCACTAATGAGGGAGGAAAGAAAACATTGTCTTACTAACAGTAGCCTAATCTACGTCCAAACTATTTGCTCAAGCAGTAATTACAACTCTGCCAGCTCTTCCCAGGGAGCTTTGTGAGGACTTAGATCACAGCTGATATAAAGGACGCAGTGGATGTTTGACCTGAGCAACCCACGAATCCCAACAGTCCTTCAATTTGCTCTCTGATCGATAGACGAACACACACTCAAATGTTTGTCCACCTGCAATGTTTTAAATGTCACCAATCTTTAACTTTAGCGTATGGTAGTAGTGTTGGCTCTATTGGCTCCATGTCTAAGTGGGCTGTTTGTTGACGTGGCAGCTGTGGGGCTACTACATACACGCTTCTAAGCTCTGCTCAGAATGACTTGGGGCAGTCAGAAGTGGGCTGATTAAAGAAATGTACACACACGTCTTAACTGTTATGTCAAGACCCCCACTAATACGGGTGACAATTATTATATGCTGATCACTTTGCGCCAGTAAAACCTATAGTCAGCTTTTTGGCATGTGTGAACAGAAGTTATCTTAAACATTAAAAATACACTCAAAAGCCACAGAAGCTTCTTGGATTGAAAATGCCTACTATACATAGAACAGTGAATAATGGCAGAAAGTAGGGTTGTGCGATATAGACTATACACAATATAAATAATAAAAATGTGACCAACGATAGAGCTTTTAATACTATCGTTATATCATGATAATGCGTGTTGAAGACACATTCTAGCTGTGTCCTGCAAATCTGACATTGACAAGCGAACGCGTCCTCAACTCAATGTTGCGTCCTCGCTAACGGCTAGTGTCCCACCAAGTAATCCTCGCCGCCATGACGGCCTGTCAACTATATTTCTAACAAACACCGTCCTAGCAGGACGAGGAATAAATAGACAAGCTACACTACACGTAGAAAGATATGCTAACCGCAAGCTAGAGCTCTTGAATGTAAACAAGGTGGACAGATCTATGTATATAGTGACAGTAACGATACCAAGTACCGGTAGTATAGAATCAGGTCGATACCACAGTGATACTTTTTAACTAGCAAAAAAGGTTTGTCTTTTTTGTTATTGTTTACGAACTTAGGAAATAAGTCCCTGGTCTATCCAGGGAAGGCTTTATGGGCAAAACCAAATGATTTAAATCAGAGCCAATAGTAGGAAATTATTTTAAATTGTAATTGATACTGTTACATCGCCATCCTGAGTTTTTGTCTGATTCTAATTGTGATGAAAAATGTAATCATTCAATGAACCTTGAACATTTTAATTATCAGTTTTGGTATCGCCATAACTGCTTCTGTAACTACTTGGTATTGGAGTAATACCCAAATTTACATTATCACCCAAAACTAATGTAAAGTATCCAAACCACAGAAGAATAAGTGTTTATTAAATTGTAGTAGATAGAATCATGTTACAACAGAAAATAACCAGATATTAATAGTTAATTATCAAGTTGAATAATAATAGTGTTGATAAAACAATACACGGGAATTATTTAATTATTTGATATGTTGCCGTATATGTCATCAGCTGAATTTGTAATCTGTTTTGAAATGGTTCTATTATATTATTCTATGGTTCTAAATCATATATTTTGATACGTATTATTATCGCAGGAGGCTGCATTATATATTGTCAAATACATTTTAGGCCGTAACGCCGTCCCCTAGCATAAAGGAGTTTAAGAGATAATTGGTCACTGTCCCCTTCATGAAAGATACCCAATGACCTTTAAGCAACTGCATTCCCTTTTTTTGTTTGGCAAAATATTTTTTAATAGTCTGCTTTTTAGTGTAGTATGTTTCTCAATAACATTTGCAGCCATTGTGGCAGTGTTAATAGTTTTTGATGGAGCTGAACTACACAGTTTTGTAGTTATGTCCATATATCCCTAGTATATGACATGGTTACAGTGAAATGTACTGTTTTTACCGATTAAACCGATTATCTACATTTAAGCTATTTTTACACCAGTGTGGGTGGCATTGGGAGCAAGATGGGTGAAATGTCTTGCCCAAGGACACAACGGCAGCGACTCGGATGGCGAAAGCGAAAATATGGTTAATCTGATTTAGGGATGTAACCATATGAACATGTCATATCACGGTTATTGTGACCAAAATTACTTTTTTTTAATTAATAAAATAGATTGAGACAGAATATACTTTTATTGACAGAAGAAATATTGAATAATGTTCTGGCTTCTTAAAAGCCTTATTATATTTTTACTTGATGGTTTAAATATGTTTATCTTTTCCCGTTTTACTTTGTAAGGTTTAAGAGTGTTTTTTTCCAATGATAAATAAAAAACAAGCTTCTGGCGCATTATTTCTAGTTTATGTGACGTCATGCGAGTTCACTTCCTGTTGTCTTTATTCTTTTGAGTATATATTGATCACTCTCTTCTAAGATAGTACAGTCTGTAGATTTGATGTACACAAATAAAGGTTCAATGAGCACAATTAAATAACTTAGTTGCTCAGACAGCAATGTGTTTACACAAGTTTATATTGGGGTATGTCTTTTCTCAACAAGACTTAACTGGAAATTTGTGATGTAACATATTGTAACTGTATGCATTCTCAAAATACACTTCAACACCATAAACCATAATGGGGAAAGACATTAATGTCTCTCGTATTTGTTTTTGCATTTAAAGCTTGCTGATGAACTAGGACTACCGGTACTACAGTAAATAAACAGTGTCACCGGTCCGTGAGTTTATCATAGTGTTATCAATCATGGTTTTACGATGGTTTTAATTCACAACAGTAATACTAACCGTCAGGAGTTGTACCGTGGTTGATCATTATACCGTTTATCATTACATCCATAATACGATTTAAAAAATAAAAATAAATCATTCGACAGAACTAGTGAAGGCTAGGGATGTCCGAAAATGGCTTTTTGCCAATATCCGATATTCCGATATTGGCAAATATCCGAACTCTTTAATTACCGATACCGATATCAACCGATACCGATATCAACCGATATATGCAGTCGTGGAATTAACCCATTATTATGCCTAATTTGGACAACCAGGTATGGTGAAAATAAGGTACTTTTTAAAAGAATTAATAAAATAAGATAAAAACATTAAAAACATTTTCTTGAATAAAAAATAAAGTTAAACAATATAAAAACAGTTACATAGAAACTAGTAATTAATGAAAATGAGTAAAATTAACTGTTAAAGGTTAGTACTATTAGTGGACCAGCAGCATGCACAATCATGTGTGCTTACGGACTGTATCCCTTGCAGACTGTATTGATATATATTGATATATAATGTAGGAACCAGAATATTAGTAACAGAAAGAAAGTACCCTTTTGTGTGAATGAGTGTGAATGAGTGTTAATGGGTGAGGAATGTTTTTTGGGTTGGTGCACTAATTGTAAGTGTATCTTGTGTTTTTTATGTTGATTTAATAAAAAACAACAACAACAAAAAAACGATACTGATAATAAAAAAAACGATAACGATAATTTCTGATATTACATTTTAACGCATTTATTGGCCGATAATATCGGCAGGCCGATATTATCGAACATCTCTAGTAAAGGCTATAATTAAGTTATTTGTTTTTTCTAGGAATTTTAGTATAGATACACAAAGCACAGGATGCAGAGTGAAGTGAAGTGAATTATATTTATATAGCGCTTTTCTCTAGTGACTCAAAGCGCTTTACATAGTGAAACCCAATAACTAAGTTACATTTAAACCAGTGTGGGTGGCACTGGGAGCGGGTGGGTAAAGTGTCTTTCCCAAGGACACAACCACAGTGACTAGGATGGCGGAAGCGGGGATCGAACCTGGAACTCTCAAGTTGCTGGCACGGCCACTCTACCAACCGAGCTATGCCGCCCCCAAGAGAATATTTTTGTCACACGTTTCCATGAGTTTCAGCCAAATATTTCCTCTTATTCAAGTTTTTTGGTGTCTATCTAAAGCTATATTAGACAATGGATGGATGGATATATTATTTGCATGACGCAAATGTGAAGAGTGCAAATGCAGTGTTTAGAGTTACTGTACAGGTGCATCTTAGGTCATGAGGAAGACTGCAAGAGCAAAGGCTGTTAGAAGAAGGAAATTGGGAGGTTAGGAGGCCAGAAGCTGATAAGGGTGACTCGGCATTATAGACAATGGGAAGAGAAAAACGAGATGCTGGAGGGTCCCTTTGGGAGCCACTTTAACAGGGGATCTCTAGACTAGTGGCACCTCTTGTTATCTGTCTCTAAAAACGGAATCTTTCCCTGAGATCACCTTTAACAATAAAGGTGAAAGGGGAGCAGCATGAGTAACATTATTATATAAATGCATTTCTAAAGCACTCGCTTGCATTGTTTGTCTTTTACCAACAAGACCTCAAGGAAGCTCTGCATGTTGTTGCAGTTACACCTGGCTGCCAACAGAGGATGATACAAGCCATAAATAACTTGTTCTTTTTTTTAAATGTTTATCTCTTGGATTACATTTGTTAGACTATCAAAGCCATTACGAGTAACCACCCCCACCCCTGTGTCAGTTTATGTTATTATGAGAAAGCATTGTTCAGTGTGTGTGTGTGTGTGTGTGTCTGTGTCTGTGTGTGTGTGTGTGTGTGTGTGTGTGTGTGTGTGTGTGTGTGTGTGTGTGTGTGTGTGTGTGTGTGTGTGTGTGTGTGTGTGTGTAAGAGTGAGACAACTATAGTGCCAGTTCATTGCAAGTTCCTCGAAAATGTTTTGAGAAACATTAAAGACACAACTCTGTAAAATAATTTTTCAATTTTTCAATTCAAACTCTTGTTGTCATGCATATTCTGCACATGATCAACTTCTGTACTTCTTTGTAAAAGCACACGAGGATTCAAAATGAGAAATAGGCTTGTCAAAAGTGACTTAAAACACAATCTAAATTAGTATTAGATATAAAGATTTATCTAGATATGTATCTATATATATCATTTTAATATCTATATTAATGCAGTCAAATTATTATTTTTGAAATCAGATTAATCATACTTTTGAATTTGGATTAATTATGATTAATCACAAATTATTACTCACTTTCATAATTGTAAGTACTTTAAAAAAGCACCCATATTTATATTTTCAGAATGTCCTAAATGTTATTGGTACTTGTCATTTTTTTTATTTTTAAATCAGATTAATCACACGGTTGCTCTGGATTAATTTCTATGAGTCACTATTAAATAGCAACGATTCGATTTGATATTTGTGTTTGCCGATACGATTCAGGGACAATCTTATTTTTTGGAACGATACGATTCGAAACACTTCAGTGAGTTTAAATCGATTCAGTAACTTTTAGCAAAAAATAAAAAATACCAGTGTGACTGTGAAATAAATAGGATACTGGACGCTGCAGGTGAAATGTCCTATTTTCCTGTTGTTTCTTTTAAAGAAATTATGTGTAAATGAGTTATGGATACAAACAATCGAAGTAAACAATAATTAACGGCCAATACATTCACATCTGCATGATCTTGTTGACCTCAACACTGCTATTGTGACGTATAAAGCTCATAACCGCATGCTGCCTCAGTGTCTACAGGAGAGGTTTAAACCCAGAGAGAGTCCTGCTTCCAGAAAGCAAACATAAGAACTAGCTTAAAAAGTAGATGTGTTTCTGTCAGGGGGAGTTCATCTGTTCATTAGCTTGGATGATGCTTTAAAATGTTCCAGTTCCATTCACACATTTAAAAAAAAACTTTAAGACCAATGTCTTAGAAACATATATTGCTCTTGAATCAACATCAGTAGTTAATACTAGGGCTGCAACTAACAACTCATTTGATAATCTGTCGATTAATACTTTGATTAATCAATCGGATAAAAGAGACAAACTACATTTCTATCCTTTCCAGTATTTTATTGAAAAAGAAACCCAGCATACTGGCACCATACTTGTTTTGATTATTGTTTCTCACCTGTTTGTAAATGTTGAAGTTTATAAATAAAGGTTTATAAAAAAAAAGAAAGAAAAAAGTAGTCTCTGCGCCTGCGCATAGCATAGATCCAACGAATCGATGACTAAATTAATTGCCAACTATTTTTTATAATCGATTTTAATCAATTTAATCGATTAGTTGTTGCAGCCCTAGTTAATACTATGATCAATGTTTGCTACAAAACTAAATGTGGGACATAAATAATAATGGAAGTACAAGTGTTTGCGTATAGCATATTATTGGTACAAATGTTTAACCAACACATGTACACAACAGTTGGTGTATGTTTTTACTGTGTATATATTTGAACAGTGTTCATGTTGTGTACAAGGTGTATTTAGAAAGAGGTTCCGCAGCCTCCGAAGCAGAACCTCCAGGTTCTGTAACAGCTTCTTCCCTCAAGCCGTAAGACTCTTGAACGCATCATAATTAAATTATCCCCTCAACTCCCCCCAAAATGGATTAACTCGCTGGAATAAAAAAGACAATATAACATACATCCATAAACGTGGACGCATGTGAAAAAGTGCAATATATTTATCTGTACAGTAATCTATTTATTTATTTATACATATTTATATATATTTATTTATTTTATATACATATATTTATATATTATTTATATATATTTATTTATTTATATATGCTATATATTGCTTTTTTATCCTGCACTACCATGAGCTTATGTAACAAAATTGTGTTCTTATCTGTGCTGTAAAGTTCAAATTTGAATGACAATAAAAAGGAAGTCTAAGTCTAAAGGAAATTTCTATAAAGCTCAAGATCAGAGCCCAATGTCTCTTGGTTTACTACATCTTGTATTTGATATTGTTTATAGGGTTAGGCAAAATAAGTGCTCAACTTCAGCCTAAACCTTTTCGGTCTGTAAAATTGTCAATTTATGAATGTAAAACTGTTTATTTTGTTGACCACTGACCGAAGAAATAATGAACTAAACTAAATGAAACATCTTATTTGAATAAAGTGCAACCAACACTTTAGGTTGAATTAACAAGAGGACATCTTTGCTGCTTACATGTTCAACATTTAAGCAAATTTCAACAAAAGTACAGTAACCAACATTTTAACAGTGAAAAGACCTGCTAAATAAAGTTTTCCCCGACCCGGTGTGCTGTGGATGTCTGCTAACCGTCGATGCCGTACAGTATCTGTTCTCCGCCATGGAGTCTTCGATGACACACAGCGTCCCAGGTGCGCGGAAGCATGTTGATGGTGTTGGCCCCTGGCTTCTTATTTTCCATAGCCTCCTTCATCCATCTCTTCTATGTATTTGTTTTTGATGACATAACTGATAACCAAACTGTGAGGTGTACTCACACCTCACCGTGAACATGTTCAAAGTATCAACAAAATGTAGCACACAAAATGTTGTTACTTACATCCATGATGACATCACAGAGTGGATGGGTGGTAGACACCTTCTGCTTCTTTCATCTTCAATTGGGTTCCAGTCTGGAGACATAATTGGACGTTCCATCACTTTCCTTATCTTGGAGATGTGTTTGGGGTTGTTATTTGGTTGATATCATTTTCATATTTTCTGACTTATACAGTAAATGTTGAATACTCATGTTAAACTATGCCAAAGCATTAGGCTCATGCATTTATGTGTGAGCTTGAACGCTGTTTTAGATGCCTCTGCCTGCTGTGTTCTGCCTTTTTTTTTTTAAAGATTGGCTACGTTGTGGGGTGGGCACACTTATTTGGATAGTTATTACAAGCAATCAGCCGGGGGGAGAACATCTCCCCCTCTGCTTCAGGCTGTGAGAATTATATGGCTGCTGCCTGAATCCCTGCGTGTTATCCATTCTCATCTCATGCCCTTCCACCTGCTTTGATGTCTATAAAATAAATACTTTGTGTGTATTTGTCTTTACGGCATTTTACACGGGACTGTTTTGGTTAAGATGGACCATTACGAAATTGAATTAGCGGCTAAACTAAAGACGACGACATTACGACTTGGTTAGAGGGAACACAAGACAAGGTACGATAAAGTATTATTTAGATCTGATCTTGGCATGCGCATAATAACACTAACGTTCGACATGTAGGGACATAAATGCTTGATTGATTGATTGATTGAGACTTTTATTAGTAGGTTGCACAGTGAAGTACATATTCCGTACAATTGACCACTAAATGGTAACACCCGAATAAGTTTTTCAACTTGTTTAAGTCGGGTTCATGATACAGATATATACTATCATATATACTATCATCATAATACAGTCATCACACAAGATAATCATCAGGGTGTATACATTGAATTATTTACATTATTTACAATTCGGGGGGGTGTTAGGTTTGGTTGTTATCATCAGTCATCAACAATTGAGAACAGAGAAATTAATATTGGAACAGTGTAGGTCTGACTTGGTAGGATATGTACAGCAAGTAGTTAGAAATAGAGAGAGAGAGATCAGAAGGCATTTGAGAAATATCTGCATTTGATTGTTTGCATTTGATTATTAACAACAATCCGGGGAGGGTGTTAGTTTAGGGTTGAAGTTGCCTGGAGGTTTTGAAGGAAGATAGAGATGCCCTTTCTTTTATACCTGTTGGGAGCGCATTCCATATTGATGTGGCATAGAAAGAGAATGAGTTAAGACCTTTGTTGGATCGGAATCTGCTAAAAGCAGCCTTTTTATGCAGATCTATATTGATCTGAAAGTTGGCCAGTGTACCTAATGTTCTGACCAGGTACCTATGTAATGTTTATGAAGTTTTTTTGACCCTGTCTAAAAAAACCAGCAGTGATGACTTCAAGGTATCTATTTAAACACTGTACATTTTTTCAAAGATAAATTGTTATACTTTTGGAGAGGATGGGGTGTGGTTTCATTTGCAATCTGGGAATGACTCTACAAATGAACATCTTGCAGGCATATGCAAAACAATGTGGTTATAAATGAGACAGTGGAGCAAAATACAACATTTACACCAACGCATATCCAATGTATAGTATCTAGACCAGTGATTCTCAAACTGTGGTTTGTGTACCAATAGTGGTATGCCAGCTCCATTCAGTGGTGAGCCAAACAATCACTTGATTTATATGCAGTGTTTTATTTCTCTATGTTCAAACTAGATATACTTGTTTTTAATTAATACTTGGGCCTACTACGCTACTGTACTTTATTGTGGGTCATTATGGTGCCCCTTGGAGAACCAAGTTTTCTTGAGGTGGTACTTGGGGGCTGGGGGGACGTGTGAGAACCCCTGATCTAGACCACAAGCAAGTGTTTTAAATGTAGATTGAAAATATAATTGGTCACCTTTAACACCATTAAATAGTTGCAATCAAAATGATTTAGCCCTCATTGTAAATTGTATTTATTTGAAGTAGTCCGCGGTAAACCGATAAGCAAAAACAATTTAGATAGCTCAACACATCTAATATTAAAATCAGTTACTTTTTTCTTAATTTAAGTTAATACATTTTGAAAAGAAAAGTAATTTGCAATTCCGGTCGAACGATTTGAAGTGCAACTGTAATGAGTTCTTTTCATTATCATTTATGGCGGGCATGTTGATCTAACGTAATAGCATACAGTGGCAAGCTGTTAGACTGTAAACCCTCCCCAGGTTTGCAGCTAAAACAACCAGCTGTGACTCACTGGTTGAGGTTACGTTACAAATGTTGTAAGGTTTTGCTTGCTTCATGATGGTTTCTATAGCATCATGCAACCATATTCACCCCTCTGTCACTGTCCCGGACTATTCCATCTTTTTGCATTTTTTTTTCTGCTTCTTTTTAAATAATCTCCCCTCTCAATCCTGATTTGGAAACTCTCTCCATCTCTACCCTTCAACCTCCACTTCTCTATCACCTTTTCTTTCATTCCATCTATCTACTCCCCACCTCCACCCTTTCTCTGTCTCCAGCCAGACCCTTAGCCTTGGCGTACCAGGTCTTGGCGGTATGATAATGTGGAAAGTTGAACTGGCCCCATTACAGCGAGGCTGATGGTAGGCCCGATAAGGGCCTTGATAATGGGTGCAGATAGCGCTGACACAGCGGTCCAATAGCCGCGCCCTACCCCCCTTTCCCCATTATCATTCCTGCCCACCGATGGGCTTCCAGAACGCTATCTCCTCTCCATTTCCACTCCTGCGACAGATAAGGATGGAAATACTGACTTCATAGCTGACTGATTAAAGTGTCTGCCTTTCTTGATAATACACAGATAAATTATGTTTCTTTGGGCTGGGGTGGGTGTAGCGGGAAGAAGAAAAACCCCTACTCTTTTCATTTTTCTTTTCTATTGTGGAGGTTTTTTTTGAGGAGGCAGATAAAGTGCAGAGACTTGTCAGAGGCGGGATAGGCAGATTCTGTAATGGTCATCTGATTGGAGAAACTGTATTCATTTGCAGATCATGTTGGTCACAGCGCTGTTGTGATGTGTGACATTCACACAACACCAAAGCGGTGCACGAGCACCAGAAAGTAAACTGCTGGCATCTCCTGACATAATAAATGGAACAAGAATGACTAGAGGAGGGGGCTGGCAGTCAGATACAGAGATGGGCAGAGGGGAGTACAGTCAACTACACCTACAGTATACAGCAATTTCTAGGTAGACTTTTTTTTTCCACTGATCGCGCCACTTTGATACCAGGAAAGATCATTGATAGATATGCTCCCACCACCCAAATCCTCTAACCCATTTGCTTTTTTATCCCCCAACTCACCCCCACATGCCTCCCCCTTATCTTTGGCTCTCCAGCTCTCTCCGTCTGTCTGACTAAACATCTGTCCTCCTTCCTTCCTCCTGACACCTCTTGTTCCCCTTTTCACAAGGATAAATTACCTTTTTCATTCTTTATGATCAAGGTGACAGGAATGATCATGTCTTTTTGCAGCCCAAAAAGCCTGCCTGTCCATTCATAACTAAGAATTTAATACATTGGTATTGATTAACGCAGATGGATAAACTTATGTGAGGCTCATGCCTGTATGTTCATGTTGCAGCTTTCCATTGTTTTAGGAATCGATTAATCCATTGTTTAGTTTGTTTGATTAATCGGATAAAACACTTTATAGCCTCAGTGCCATATTTTAGAGAACATTGTTGAAAATAATGTTTTTTCTGCTTGCTGTAACCTTCTTTTTTTTAAATAAATGCACATCATCAATATTGAAATGATAGTTTGGTAATATTTTAGTATGGGGAACATATTCACCATTAATTAGTTGCTTATTAACATGCAAATTAGTAACATATTGGCTCTTAATTAGTTATTATTAAGTACTAATTAATGCCTTATCTGGATGGCTTTATTATACAACTATTAAGCCATTAACTAAGAGTCTTCCCTCAATAACCTCAGAATTATTGCTTATTAGTAACCCAACCCTAACCCTTATATGTTCCCCTAGTGTCCAAATAACTCTAAATCAGTGGTACTTAAACCTTGTTGGAGGTACCGAACCCCACCAGTTTCATATGCGCATTCACCGAACCCTCCTTTTTTTTAAAATTCAAAATAAAGTTATTATATGTTTTTGGTAACACTTTAGTATGGGGAACATATTTTAAGTAACAAAGACTTAATTTCGAGTTTTTTGGACACTAGGGGAACATAACCTAAGTAACATATACTTAATTTAGAGTTATTTGGTTAGGGTTCGGGTTAGGGTTAGAGGGTTAGGGCCAGGGTTAGAGGGTTAGGGTTATAATAAGGCCATGCCAAATAAGGCATTAATAAGTACTTAATAATGTCTAGTTAAGAGCCAATATGTTACTAATTTGCATGTTAATAAGCAACTAATTAATGGTGAATATGTTCCCCATACTAAAGTGTTACCATGTTTTTTTTACTGGTACACAAAATGAATCGAGCATGAACATCACCTTGTTCAAAGAACAAAACCAACACAGTGCATAAACTCACAACAAATTAAACACCTGCAAATCAGTCTGACTTTTGCTGTTGCCGTATCCGTAATACGCCAATAGGGAGAAGTTTTTATTTACACGATGAGTCGGGTGTGTTTTGACCTCCGCCGAACCCCTGAGGCCGACTCACCTAACCCAGGTTAAGAACCACTGCACTAGGGGAACATAATATAAGTAACAAATACTTAATTTAGAGTTATTTGGTTAGGGTTCGGGTTAGGGTTAGAGGGTTAGGGCCAGGGTTAGAGGGTTAGGGTTATAATAAGGCCATGCCGAATAAGGCATTAATAAGTACTTAATAATGACTAGTTAAGAGCCAATATGTTACTAATTTGCATGTTAATAAGCAACTAATTAATGGTGAATATGTTCCACATACTAAAGTGTTACCATGTTTTTTTTACTGGTGCACAAAATGAACCGTGCATGAACATCACCTTGTTCAAAGAACAAAACCAACACAGTGCATAAACCCACTAAAAATTACACACCTGCAAATCAGTCTGACTTCTGCTGTTGCCGTATCCGTAATCCGCCGATAGAGAGAAGTTTTTATTTACACGATGAGTCGGGTGTGTTTTGACCTCCGCCAAACCCCTGAGGCCGACTCACCGAACCCCTAGGGTTCGATCAAACCCAGGTTAAGAACCACTGCTCTAAATTAAGTCTTTGTTACTTAGAACATGTTCCCCTTACTGAAGTGTTACCAATAGTTTTACCATGTGTGAGGCTGCAGCGGTTAATCCATGGATTCGATTAGTTTAGCCAGGGTTTTCCCTGGCTCAAATTGAGGCAGAGGTGGTACAATCCTGACCATGTGCCAGAATTTTAACGCAAATTATTATTATTTTTTTTCTATTTACAGTAATACGCTGTAAAGAACACTGTAACATTGGTTGTAATTTTTATTAATTTGATGGGTAGTTTGCTGTAAAATCATAAGTCAAGCAAGTGGTATTATTTATTTTTATTTACACAAAAAATGTTTGAAAAGTATGATAATATACTGTAATATTTGTTGCAATAATAATAACTATTAAAGTTTAAAAGGCATGCGATTTCAAGCAGTGCATATATTTTTTCTGTCAACCTAGTGAGAAAATATTAAGTACTTTACTGACACATAATTTCCAGGTGTTTGCGGGCCAGATAAAATGATGTCCCGACCCAGACCTGGACCCCGGGCCTTGAGTTTGACACCTGTGGCCTAAGCGCTTGCATAAGAGAATGATGGGCTCATTGCTTGTGTGGTGGGGCCACTTTTGCTTGAGACACTCATAGATGATTTTGATGAAGGCTTCAAGCGCTCTGTGGACAAAATATTCTACATATTGTCACCACCATGAATTATTACATTTTAACTGCCTGTTGCGTTAATTTCTCTGCTCTGTTTCACCTGGACTCTTGACTTTCCTCCTCGCGAAATTGCTTTATAAAGTAGGGGCTGATTTTGCCTGCCATATCTGGCAGAAATTGGTCATCGTTATGCACCAAGTAGCGGGAAAAAACAAGATTCCGTCTGTTTCTTCTTCTTCGGTCGTTGCTTCAGGTCATTCGGGTGCACTGCTGTCGATATAGCGCCTCTATAGTGGCGCAACTCTGCAACTTCAGTTAAAATAGGTAGCTGCCGCAGAGGGACATCAATCGCTCAATCAACACAGCCGGAGCTTTACGCCGTGTTGAGCAATATCAATCGTTCTGGCCGGGGGCGGCTCAAAATTAGATGGAGGTGGCCGCCACGCAATTTTGAACGCAGGAAAAACCCTGGTTTAGCATTAGATTAGTATTCTGTTTGATTAATAATTGATCCAAATTTGATTACTCGTTTTATGATTGTAACTACGGTATTTTTCGGAGTATAAGTCGCACCGGAGTATAAGTCGCACCTGCCGAAAATGCATAATAAAAAAGGAAAAAAGCATATATAAGTTGCACTGGACTATGAAAAAAACTGCGACTTATAGTCCGAAAAATACGGTAATACAAATTTATCAAATCTGGACCACATTAATTTTAAATACGCGGACATAGTTTCCACACGGTCACTGCGATTGAGCGCACATGAGAGCGGTGCTATGTGGGTGCTGTGATCATGTGGCAGCGGAGAGCACTGTCATTTTATTTTTACTGCACACATTCAAAGTGCTATTTCAATGTTGATGTTGTGCATTTATTAGAATAAAAAAATGAAAGTTGTGGCAAGCAGAAACATTGTTGTTTATTTAAACTGTTTTTCCTAAACTACGCATTGAGGCTATAAAGTGTGTTTTAGCCGCTAACCCGATTAATCGTCAAACTTAATTGATAGGTTACTCGATTACTAAGCTGCAGACCTAAACATGTGTGCATTAATATAAACAAATCCAGGTACTCATTGCTGTTCGGATTTAAAAAAAAAAAATCTTAATTAATTATTAATCATTCTTAATCGAAGCAACATAATATAAACCAAAGCTTTTTCAAATCAAATGAATCAATTAAATCGCTTAATCATTGCATCCCTACTATACTACTATATATCTTAAAATGTGATTTTAGTCTGCACGACTAGTGTTACTACCAACCAGGGGCTTTACCCTATTTTATCAAACTAATCTTCAATCATCCTAAAATTTAAACTAATAAACATTCTTCTGTTCATGTCATGGTTTTCATTGCCTTAGAAAGGACCACACACACACACACACACACACACACACACACACACACACACACACACACACACACACACACACACACACACACACACACACACACACACACACACACACACACACACACACACACACACGCATTAAGTCATTCGAGCCATCTCAAGGATAAATACATGTAGAAGTTAATCCTTGCTTAGTTAACATTTGAATCATTCATAGACTGAAATCTTTCAGTGCAGCAGCCCAGCTGGCAGACATCGCTGTGAAGTGACACCTGCTCTCCAAATTGCTCACTGTCTGGAGATAGGAATTTTATTTAGAAAACTGCAGGTGCTGTGCTCCTCCCAGCTTATGTTGATGTCTGTCTCACAGATCAGCTTTTTCTTTGTTGCTGATTGGGACCGCTAGCCTCTTTTGCTGAAAGTGATCATTTGCATTGATTACATTGTGAATTATAATACATTCTGAAGGAAAATTAGAAACTTGAATGGCACCGATACCACTACAAGCAACATAATTAAATGTGAAGGTGTTACACATTCTTTGCATTGTTTTTGCTATCATTTGAAAGTGAAAGTACAGTAGCTAAAACTTTATGACTCACAATACATCCTAATTTAATGCTTTTCCCACCAATGGCCACTAGAGAGTATTTTCTGTCATGCAACTTTTTGACTTGGGGAATTTTGATTTTAATGAAGAGTGTTTATTCATTAATTCTTGTATTTATTTGACAGGGACAGTATAATAAAACATTGCTACTCATAGGTAACCAATGTCAAAGTACATAAGACTTATAGCCACAGGCTGATTTGCAACCCTCGTCCCTGGTCAGGCTTTTAAAAAAAGATGAGAAAAGTGTAAAACACATACAAAAGGATTAAGACAAGTACACAGTAAAAATTAAAAATAAATGGCCCCATTTGTACGTGCTACACACAGTTCTAGTGCTCAAACGTCTGATTTTCCTTATTTATATTATATTGATACATATATTGATTTTAGAATGTAATTTAAAAAATACGGGTAATTATCTGACATTTCCGTTGATCGTAGTTGACTTGCAAGGGTGGCTGACATTAGTGGTTTATAATTGTCATGAACATTTATGTTCAGTAAAGCTGGCGAAACTTGCGATAGGGCTTCATTACAGTTATGTGATCATATCCGTATTTTTGTGGACCATAGGGCGCACCGGATTATAAGGCGCACTGCCGAAGAATGGTCTATTTTTGGTCTTTTTTCATATGTAATGCACACCGGATTATAGGGCGCATTGAAGGAGTCATATTATTATTATTATTTTCCAAATTGAAAACACTTCCTTGTTGTCTACATAACATGTAATGGTGGTTCTTTGGTCAAAATGTTGCATAGATTATGTTTTACAGATCATCTTCAAGCCGCTTTCTGACAGTCGCTTCCGGATGTCTTATTTACGTGGCTCATCTTCGGCAGCGTCTTCTCCTCATCATCTTTGAGGTAGTGGTGTAGCGTGCAAGGACGGGGGTGGAAGAAGTGTCAAATAATGGAGCTAACTGTTTTAATGACATTCAGACTTTACTTCAATCAATAACAGAGCAGCATCTCCTCATCCGGAAACAACAACACCGGAAATGTTTACCGTGAAAAAACGTCTGACCGGAACTCTAATAAATAAAGTTCCTTGAGTGAATAATGTAAACTTACTACACTGGTATGTTTTAGCGCTTTCATGGCAAGTTTACTGACAGATATAAGTAAGAACTTTACACTACTTCATATGGCAACAGCGGAGGAGAATGTCACATAACAAGAAGATAGAGAAAAAGAAGAAGCTTATCGCCTACGGACTCTCCACGGACTACTAAGTTGGAAGTGCGCAATATTTCAGGATTTATGCAGATCCCAAATACAGATCGGCAGGTACCAGAAGGTAAGAAAAGTTGCTTTTTCATAATATTGCGAAACAAAACGCCAGATAATATGTCTTACCTTATACACACACCATGATAATACTTGTATGTTGAAGCACATCAAACGGTGCAGCCAACACTTATCTTTTATGTTCGATAATAATAATAATAATTAGCTTTATTGTTTCTGAGGAGAAATTTGTTTTGGACATCAAGACTCCGTGTTTTACATACATACTGTACATACGTTAATCCGACAATTCAGTGACAACAGTGCGCACGTATAGCAGTTGGTTATGAGATCACACATTACACTCCCCCCGTATTGCACACCTCCCATATTGCACTATCCCAATATTGCAGTCCTTATCATTGCATCTGGTTATTACGATAGTTTTTGGTTGTTAAGTGCTTTGATTGCCAGTAGGACAAAGGAAAATCTATACCTGTTGAGTTTGTATGTTGCTGTTCTGTACCTTTTACCATTTGGCATCAACACAATTTCACGATGAAGTATGTGGTGTGGGTCACGGGTGATTTTAAGACTGCCATCTACTGGTCACACTTATCATCACACCATACACCAAATAAAATTGCTTCGAGGTGGGTAAGCTCAACCAAACTTATTCCTTACATTAGGCGCACTGGGTTCTAAGTTTTGAGAAAAAAAACATTTTAAGTGCGCCTTACAGTCTGGAAAATATGGTAGTTATAGTTAGTCTGCTTGTCATGAGTCAGTCATCCTATCTTCTTGCCAGTCAGAGGTTGTGTTCTTCAACTGGGAGCGCTGGAATGGAACAACACGCTGATTGTCCAGGACACACTAGCTGACCTTGATAGATTCGAGTCAGAGAGGCTTTTCTCTTTGACACATAGCAATGATAAGCCTGTGTGTGTGAAATGGTTTCCTATTCTCACAGTTATGTTTTCAGTCTATAGTAGGACAAAGCAAGTGTCTGAGTATGTATATTTGTAGTAGTCCGCCCTTACAGACACATCTTGCTGTTTGTGTTTATTATTATTAATAAGGTTTTGTACTGTATGCAATCATATTGCAATCACACTACCCTTAACATTGATGAAGAAAATTTAAATGATGTTGGAGTGACCCCTCAATCGCCAGAACTTTATTATAAAAATATGTCTTCCTCATAAAACATCATTGTACGTTATACTTCACTGGAAATCAGGGATGGGCGATATGGTCTAAAATATATATTGCAATATATACTGCAGCCTCTGGTAACATACAGTCGTGGTCAAAAGTTTACATACACTTATGAAGGACATAATGTCATGGCTGTCTTGAGTTTCCAATAATTAAGGCCATTCTAAAACCTTAATTCTAGCCTGATTTAGCCATTCTTTTGCCACTTTTGATGTGTGTTGGGGGCATTGTCCTGTTGGAACACCCAACTGCGCCCAAGACCCAACCCCTGGGCTGAGGATTTTAGGTTGTCCTGAAGAATTTGGAGGTAATCCTCCTTTTTCATTGTCCCATTTACTCTCTGTAAAGCACCATTTCCATTGGCAGCAAAACAGGCCCAGAGCATAATACTACCACCACCATGCTTGACTGTAGGTGGTGTTCCTGGGATTAAAGGCCTCACCTTTTCTCCTCCAAACATATTGCTGGGTATTGTGGCCAAACAGCTCAATTTTTGTTTCATCTGACCACAGAACTTTCCTCCTGTCCATGTGATGTGATGAACCACACTTCATAAATGCTTTTTGTGACCAACAAGTATGTGCTCCAATCACTCTATCACAAAACAAATAAGAGTTGTAGAAATGATTGGAAACTCTAGACAACCATGACATTATGTACTTCACAAGTGTATGTAAACTTTTGGCCACAACTGTATATATTCCAATATATTATTTGTCATCTAAATTATATGACAACCATTTAAAAACGGTTGTTTGGATACTTACAGTATATTAATTAAATCTGTGTATTGATTTAACACCAAGTAGTTACAGTGGCAGTATAAGCCATATTGATGCTGATATTTAAAATTTTCAAGATCATTTAATGATTAAATTTTGGTTCACAATTATAATCTGACAGAAAGAGAGAATGGCAATGTAGCAATCCATCCATCCATTTTCTACCATTTGTCCCTCTTGGGGTCGCGTGGGTGCTGGAGCCTATCCCAGTTGCATTCAGGCGGAAGGTGGTACACCCTGGACAAGTCACCATCCCATCGCAGAACCAACACACTTGTGCCGGTTTAGTTCTGCCAATTATCCTATACCCAGGTGCATGTCTTTGGAGGTGGGAGGAAGCCTGAGTACACGGGAGAACATGCATTATCACGATATGACGATAGTATTCAAAGCTCTATCGTCAGCCATGTTTATACAATTCAGGGTTTCCCGCAGCGCTTTGTTGTTAAGGCGGCCGCCTTAACAACAAAGAGCCACCGCCTAAACTAAAGTCCTAACAATCTGCTCTGCGCAGTTCTGCCTCTGCCATGGTCAGTACGTCTCTGCATCACCCAGCATTGTCCCACCCACAGAACCATCTGATTAGTTACACGCAGAGCGGTAACAGCCAATTAGCAATTAGTATTCAGAGCGCATGTAACAGCCAATCAGCAGTGCGTATTCAGAGCACATGGAGTCAGTGGTCAGGCAGGCAAAGAGGAGAGACGGTGTGGTGAGCAGAAAGGTGTTTAGTAGGTGAGCATAATGCAGCGGACTCTCCCCAAATTATAATAAACACTTCCAAGTCAACTACTAGTAACATCACTATGAGCCCGTTGACGTTCTAGAAACATAAGCGGCAGCTCAGTTCGCTCGCAGTCCTTGAGGTGAAGGCTAATTAGCTTTTAGCGTGACGTTAGCTCACTGTGCGGTGTATGTGCATGTGTGTGTGTTACGGACAGCAAAGCCCTGTCTGTCTGAGAGAAAGACAAGCATGATTGACCTAAAGTTAACAACTAAGTTATTTGACTTTACCTTTTTCTGTGTTGATTGAGCTGTGTTGAAGCAGCAAAAAAGAACATTATGTTAAATGAAGAGTTTCTTGAAGCTGTCTCTGATAGTTGATATAATAATGTAACTGCATCATAAAGCCTACATGAACTCCATGGTGTTCAGGGATGAATAGTCTCTCCTATTGCTATTGTACTGTTTTTTCAGCTATAGTTACATTAATCATTAGTAATATAGCAGCTTAGTTTTGAATGGCAGGGTCCCTGCTATCACATGTTGATAAAAATATAACATTTACATAATAAAAATCAACTACAGGCTTCCCAAATGCTGTAATAAATTAAGCATGATGAGTTGAACATATGTCAGCATGTGGCCCCACTTTTAACTCTTTTTTTCAAGCTCTTATTGCAAACGCTTACTTACAGTAAGTCATTAATTTGACTTTGTAAGTCATTAATTTGACTTTGTAAGTCATTATTTTGACTTAGTAAGCCATTATTTTGTCATTATTTTGACTTAGTAAATTACTAAGTCATAATAATGACGTACTTAGTATCTCAGGTAACTAGGACTGTTTTGTTTTTACTTTACGGAAAAAATATCGAGATATATATCGTGTATCGCCATTCAGCAAATGGAGTGGAAAACACAACCAAAAGTTGTAGGCTTCTTCACACGACGAAGCCGGCCTACTTCATCACAGTCTGTAGTCTATTGCTCCCCAGGCTGTGGTGGCAGCGACGAGGTGGAGACGTGATGGCGACAGGCCAAGTTACACCAATCCTTACACCCACCCATCCCCTTCCCCTGGAGAGTCAGTACCTTAACCAACACATTTTCTGGGGGAAACACTGCAGTTGATATCATATATCTTCTATATGTAACTTTTTTTTAAACAGTGAATTACTATGAAAACAATTATGAATGTTGAATCTGTTTGCGGATGAAAATTACATAAACCGTTAAATTCAAAAGTTTAGTTTAGATTTTTCCAGTAGTGTTAGTGTTTTGGCAGTGTAATACTCATTCATTTGCTATAAAACAATGTATATCTGATGATTTCCCAGAAAATGCTGTGCTGTATGGTAATTTTAACATTTGAATATTATTAATAATAAATTATATTTTATTATGATTTGACTGTTATGCTTTATAATAATTTAATGTATTTACTCTGGTGAGATACTATACTATGGATTTGTACTGTCCACAAAGGACAAGGAGTGGACGCATGAAAAAGAAAGAAAATGGAATGCGAAAAAAGAAAAGAAAACAATGATAAAAAGTGCAGATAAAAGAGGGAGACTGTTATGAAGGAGTTGATATCAATGTTATCTATCCGCCTTTTTTCACTCTGCAAGCCCTTCTGTTGTTTTTAGCCCTTATCTCATTGCACCAAAATGCCAAGAACAAAAAAGGGGGATAAAGAAAGAAATTACCGTGCGGATTATTCATGAGGTTTGGTTGATAAAATGTCTATGCCAAAATGGACATAGAGGTATGAGTTGTCGTTCCCGTTAGCTTTTTAATTATAATTTATTATAACAATGTTTTTGGTGTACACACATATTATTTCTCGACATTGTTTTCCATCAGAATAACACTCTGGTAGACACAGATAAGCTCAGTCCTCAATCTATTGCTAATAGAGAGGCACAAACCAGTGAAGGGCAGGTATTAGTTACTACAATGAAGGGCTGAAACATTACCAGTATAGAAATAGGGCCCTGCTTTGTGGCACAGAGACATCTGATGGTGTCTAAACAGAAGATTTGACGACAGGGAGGTCAACAGCTTGATCTTACTTTACATCAGAATCACCAATTGATCCTGTATCCAACACTTCAGAGTCCCTGCTGACTGGCAGCATGTTTGCTCAAGTGTATGCAAATAAACTTATAGTTGCACTTGAAATTCTTCAAAACTGTTGATAAACTTGCAAGTAGTCTGAAAACAGAAAAAAACACAATTTATTATCCCAACACAACTCAGCGTAATTTTGTTTTGTAAACTTAATTGGTTCTTGTACAAGCCTAAACAAATGTCCATGTCCATGCAAAACAATCCCTGCTCTGTGACATGCACACACTGTCAGAGTTTGTAGGACGCGAAACCCAAGATGCAGAGAAGGCGGAAGGCGTTATACGGGAAAACATGATTTAATGTTCGAAATAAAGTAAAAACACAAACTAGGAACAGGCAAAATGGAAACAGGAACCAGAAAACAGAAAAACTGGAAATAGCAAACGGCTAACAGGATCTGGCTAACAGGAAAACAAGAAGTTGGAGAAACCAACCGTAAATAGCTATAAGGAACAGCTTACCGCTATGACGACAGCGACAAGGACAGGTAGACACTACAATGACATCGGCAATGACAATCAGGTAGTGATGACAATGATCCAGCACTGACTGGAGGAGAAGGCAGGTTTAAATAGCAGCTGGCTGATTGACACCAGGTGTGGCCAGGTGCCAATCAGCCACAGCTGAGGGGACACAGCACTCAGGGAGACAAGTAGGAAATAAAGACAAAATAAAAGTGCTGGACAGAAAACTAAGACAAACGCAGAGAAAAAACTAAAACAGTCAAACTTTCAGGGACAAGCCTGACAGTAGCCCCCCTTCCTATAACGGATACCAGACGTTCTAGAACCCCCCCCGCCCCAAAAAAGTCCAAAGTCACGGGAGGGTGGAGGGAGGACAAGGAGGTGGGCCACCAGGCTAAGTGTCCCCGCAACCAGCGGGGAAGAGTTAGGTGGCGACGGCGAGTTGAACGCCGCCGCAATTGGCGAGGCGACTCGTCCGCCGGTGTGGGAGAACCCACCAGGGACGATGGTGGTGGCGCCCTCTGCTGGCCCACCGGGGAGGATGGTGGTGGCGCCCTCTGCTGGCCCACCGGGGAGGATGGTGGCGGCGTCTGTTGGCCCACCGGAGAGGATGGTGGCGCCCTCTGCTGCTGTCCCACCGGAGAAGAGGATGGTGGCGCCCTCTGCTGCTGGCCCACCGGAGAAGAGGATGGTGGCGCCCTCTGCTGCTGGCCCACCGGAGAAGAGGATGGTGGCGCCCTCTGCTGCTGGCCCACCGGAGAGGAGGATGATGGCGCCCTCTGCTGCTGGCCCACCGGAGAGGAGGATGGTGGCGCCCTCTGCTGCTGGCCCACCGGAGAGGAGGATGGTGGCGCCCTCTGCTGCTGGCCCACCGGAGAGGAGGATGGTGGCGCCCTCTGCTGCTGGCCCACCGGAGAGGAGGATGGTGGCGCCCTCTGCTGCTGGCCCACCGGAGAGGAGGATGGTGGCGCCCTCTGCTGCTGGCCCACCGGAGAGGAGGATGGTGGCGCCCTCTGCTGCTGGCCCACCGGAGAGGAGGATGGTGGCGCCCTCTGCTGCTGGCCCACCGGAGAGGAGGATGGTGGCGCCCTCTGCTGCTGGCCCACCGGAGAGGAGGATGGTGGCGCCGTCTGCTGCTGGCCCACCGGACAGGATGGTGGTGCCGTTGGTTGTAGACCCACCGGAGTGCATGGTGGCGTCTGCCGGCCCACCAGACTGCATGGTGGCGTCTGCCGGACCACCGGACTGCATGGTGGCGTCTGCCGGCCCACCGGACTGCATGGTGGCGTCTGCCGGCCCACCGGACTGCATGGTGGCGTCTGCCGGCCCACCGGACTGCATGGTGGCGTCTGCCGGCCCACCGGACTGCATGGTGGCGTCTGCCGGCCCACCGGACTGCATGGTGGCGTCTGCCGGCCCACCGGACTGCATGGTGGCGTCTGCCGGCCCACCGGACTGCATGGTGGCGTCTGCCGGCCCACCGGAGTGCATGGTGGCGCCGTAGGTTGCAGACCCACCGGAGATGATGGTGGCGTCTGCCGGCCCACCGGAAATGATGGTGGCGTTTGTTGCAGACCCACCTGAGATGATGGCGTTGTCTTTTGCAGACCCACTGGGGCGAGAAGTAGCTGTGCCTCCCTAGCTGCACAGCCACTCATAGCCCCCCCCTCAAGGGACGGATCCCAGACATCACCAGATAGGCCCACAGACGACAGGGGTGGGTGGGAGAGGGCTTGGAATGAGGCCGAACTTTAATTTATCCATTAATTCCAAAGCCTTGTTCATCCTCTCCGCCATGGACATGTCTGCGAGGTTCGAATTTGGCTGGATCATTATGTCAGAGTTTGTAGGACGCGAAACCCAAGATGCAGAGAAGGCGGAAGGCGTTATACGGGAAAACATGATTTAATGTTCGAAATAAAGTAAAAACACAAACTAGGAACAGGCAAAATGGAAACAGGAACCAGAAAACAGAAAAACTGGAAATAGCAAACGGCTAACAGGATCTGGCTAACAGGAAAACAAGAAGCTAGGAGAAACCAACCGTAAATAGCTATAAGGAACAGCTTACCGCTATGACGACAGCGACAAGGACAGGTAGACACTACAATGACATCGGCAATGACAATCAGGTAGTGATGACAATGATCCAGCACTGACTGGAGGAGAAGGCAGGTTTAAATAGCAGCTGGCTGATTGACACCAGGTGTGGCCAGGTGCCAATCAGCCACAGCTGAGGGGACACAGCACTCAGGGAGACAAGTAGGAAATAAAGACAAAATAAAAGTGCTGGACAGAAAACTAAGACAAACGCAGAGAAAAAACTAAAACAGTCAAACTTTCAGGGACAAGCCTGACACACACATTATCACTAGCTTTGTGGTGCGCTCACAGTTTGAAATCACAAAACTCCTTAATTTTAAAAGCCAGGTCGCTACAATGATTAGAAAAATAAATAAACTCACTTTTCCTTGTTGGTTAATCCTCTTTGCGTGCAACAAAAAGAAGAGGGTACGGCAGTGTCGACAACACTGGATACTTCCTGAATGTGTCAAAGTGCATTTGGTTGTCCATTGCTTTCTTTGAATTCATATTGGGCTAGAAAAACTAAACAAAAGTAAAAAGGCAAAACAAACCCTCTTAAAAAGCACACAAAGTAGCACAGGAGCTAAAAGCAGCACTCTGCAAAATGACTGCACTGCAGGCACACAATGAGTTGATGAAATGTTCGTACATGGAGACAGAAGCATACCTTTATTCGGTCTGTGGTTTGTAAATAGAAAAAAATGTACAATGAGCTGTTTTCGTAAATCAAGGTTGCACTCTATTACACATGGTCCCTTTTTAGTAATATTGGAAATGTATTACATTTTCTATATTTTGCAAACAAATGTAACTATCAAGCGGGGCTGAATAACTTCGAGCGAAGCTGTACTTTCTTATGCAGTACAATAATATTTGTTTCAGTCTTAAAATCTATTTAAGTAAACCACACTTGTAACAAGTTAGGTAGGTACCAAGAAGTTAGTTGACAACTAATCTGAAAAGTAAGTTTTACGAAGAAATAACCTTGTATACTTGCAGTGTATATTATTCACACAAAGAGGAAAATGATGAATCTCATTCTGGGTCTCTGGACAGCAATGGAAACATTTGCATATACGTATCCTCAAATGCTTGACTTCTCCCAATTTCATTTAGCTATCTCTGCCATTTGGATGTGCCCTGAAGCTTTGCACAAAAAGTCATTGCTCATTTGCATGAGTATTGCAGGATATTTTATGCAATAAAGGTTCACTCATTTCTTTTTTTTTTATCATGATTGCATACACCTGAAGAAATAGATTTCAATGTTTAAATATTTTTAATTTCATTCGAATGCTATATTTTTTTATATTTTTTCCACTGTTGAACTATATATTATAATATATTACTTAATTTAAAAAAATAACTATTAGTACTGTTTCATTACAACACAATACAAAGTACTATGCAGAACTATGCTGTTTCATTACAGCATAGTTCTGGTTACTCCTGAGTACTTAATGTCAATATGTGTGCATACATTTACAATATTTATTTGTTCAACACATATACGGTAAATTTTAATTACTATTAAAAAAAAGTTATATTCTGAGATAGGCTCCAGCACCCCCCGCGACCCCAAAAGGGACAAGCGGTAGAAAATGGATGGATGGATGGATATTATGTTTTAATTACATTTCCATGTTCAGTTTGTGTTACACAAATGGTTGCAGAAGAAAAACAAAGGGCCCCATTTTCACCAAATGTGCAGAAATGTGTAATTCTTAGTAATAGAAGTTCCTGAAACTAAAAACGTCCGGTTATGCGGCAGAAGCAACATCCTTGATTGGGTTTCAGTCTGTATGACCTTACCAAACAGATTGATTGATGTACTCCATTTTTAGCATTGCAACGTAGTTATACTGTATAGTTTATAGATGAGATTGAACAGTGAATTGCATATCTGTGATAAATATATTGAAATAGGTCATCAACATTTTGACAGTAGAATGTAGGAAAAGCTTATAGAAGCTCTTGTTGGCATTTCTATTGTACAATACTAACGTGTGCAAATAAAATTGTTTACTTAGTTGAAAAGTCCTGCAATGCTAAAGGGTTGATTTTATACGTTAGCTTTTAATTCCACCATTAGTTTTTTTTTTTACCTCCGCAAGAAGGTTATGTATATGCCAGGGTTTGTCTGTTACTATGATTGTTTGTGAGTTATCAACATAACTCAAAAAGTTATGTCCGGATAATGAAACTTTCAGAAAATAACCGAAATGAGATAAGAAACAAGTTATTCGATTTTTGGCGGTGATCCAGATCATTTCTACTATGTTCATTTACGTTTATGGTACGAGGGTGACTTACTCTGTGTTTGTATATGCTAGCGGCCTTGCCTCCACCCACAGGCACAAAAAGTGGATAACTTCATTGTAAACGCACCCAGGTGCAGAGACCGATGCAAAAAGTGAACCTTATTGAAGGCTGTTGGGAAGCGACAGATGAACAAAACACACGCACACACACACATGACAATTTCATTTCTTTACTTCTATTGAATTAAATTGCAGTTTGGGTTCTGGCAACAAGCGCTCCGACTAGATTTGACCAATCTTTGAGCAATGACTGATTAAGCCTGCTCTGATAAGAGGTAAAAACGAGTTCTAAGACAAAGTGAACAGTCCAATTGTGATCAGTTGAGTGCCCAGAGAGTACAGAGAATATCCATAGGTATCTTCCGATTAATTACATCCCCTCGGAGGTTATGTATTCTTTGGGGTTTGTTTGTTTGTTACAGGCATATTTCGATTTAACTTTCAGGGTAAGTCAGAAATGGGATAAAGAACAAGTGATTAGATTTTGGAGGTAAGCCAAACCACCGTCTGGATTCAGAATATTTAAAATATTTTTTTACTATTGGAAGATAGGGCCTGGAAGAGGTCTGTGCTTTCTGAGTGTTTTTATTAGTCTTTAGTCTTTCTCTTGTGCCCCCTAGTCTCCACCTGTTTTCCATCCCACTTCTTCTGTCACCACACTCTTGTCTGTGTATTAGTATTAGCAGCAGCATTGCCTGAATTAAAACAATCTGCTGTATCTATCAGCTTATTATCGTCCCTATCTGAGAGCTAAGAAAGCTGGGGCCAGGGATGTGGCGCCTCTCTCCAGAGCTGATAAAATTTCACAGTTCAGCGATGATGAATGTTAAGAAACTACACCCTTGTTGCTGACGACGTGGTCTGTGCAAAATAGAGCTATTGGTAAGAGGTAGTTCAGAGGTGAAAAATTGGACAACACAATAAAGAAGTGTTGCAGTGATGAGGTTTCAAGAAGGGTATTAGTTGGGGTCACAGACTGCAGGCAAGTGAAATGTCCGCAAAAATCTGTGTTTTTTTTTAAATGAAATATCACTAAACAACGATCTAGATAAAACTTGTTGAACGCTGGTCTCAGCCGCAGATATTCGCTGCTCCTCTTGCCTAAATGTCGCACTGAGTTGCAGGACCGGGAGACGAGCTCAGGAGCACCAAAACAAGCTCGCTAGTTGGCTAACCACCTGGCGAGCTTACTTGTTGTCTCCTGCATTCTCTCTCCGAGCCGCAACGTTGACGGTTTTCTACTTTGCTGCTAATCATTTTTGGATTAATACAATCCGGACACAGTTAGTTCCGAACCAGTTGTAGTTGTAGAGCATTTATTAGTAGTCAGCGAGAAGGTATATTTTTGACGTGATAGATGTAAACAGAGTATATTACCCGAGGGGATGTAGCTATAAGGTAGAGTTACCAAATGGGAAAGGTTTTTGCATGCATGTTATAGAATTTAGTACATTATCTATTAATGAAAGAAAAGATTACTTGGTACATTACATGGGACGTTTGTTTAAAAGACAGCCTGAAGGTTGGTAGATGAGAATAAATCTGAAGGTAAAATATAGTGTAGAAATGCACCTAAATGCAGGAAATGTATCGGGGGCGTGGCTGGGGGCGTGGCTAAAAGGGGAGGAGTATATTTACAGCTAGAATTCACCAAGTCAAGTATTTAATATATATATATATATATATATATATATATATCTATATATATATAAGAAATACTTGACGTTCAGTGAATTTGACGTTCAGTGAATTCTAGCTATATATATATATATATATATATATATATATATATATATATATATATATATATATATATATACACATATATATATATATATATTTATTTTATTATATGTATATATATATATATATATATATACATATATATATATATTTGTTTTATTATATGTATATATATATATATATATATATATATATATATATATATATATATATATATGTATATATATATATATATATATATAAAATAAATACTTGAATTTCAGTGTTCATTTATTTACACGTATACACACACATAACACTATCTACTCATTGTTGAGTTAAGGGTTGAATTGTCCATCCTTGTTCTATTCTCTGTCACTATTTTTCTAACCATGCTGAACACCCTCTCTGATGATGCATTGATGTGCGGCACACACAAAAGTGCTTTCATCAAATGCACTAGATGGCAGTATTGTCCTGTTTAAGAGTGTCACAACATTGCTGCTTACGGCAGACAAACTGCTTTACAGTGTACAAAAACGGGACTGCTGTTGTTGTGTGTTGTTGCCGCGCTGGGAGGACGTTAATGAAACTGCCTAACAATAAACCCATGAGGACCTGAGTCTGACTGAATTTCGGGAGATTTTCGGGAGAAAATTTGTCCCGGGAGGTTTTCGGGAGAGGCGCTGAATTTCGGGAGTCTCCCGGAAAATCCGGCAGGGTTGGCAAGTATGTGCTAATTCATCCCCGAAACACTCACTCGCCCGCTGCCAAACTAAACGATGTCGAAACAACCACTTGCAAGACTGGCTTAAGCCTTGTGTATTCTTTTGCCTCACATAACTACCGTAAGCAATCCTGTCTTTCCCTTCCCCCGGCATACCTTCCCGCAAGCCTTGTGTACAACTCCCAAAAATCCTAGCTTCGCATTTGCAGCGGCGCATACAGCAGAGCTGTGATTGTTCAGTTTTTGAGTAGTCTCTCTGAGCACAGGAGAGCAGACTTTGTACTTGAGATGCACAAATTATTGTATAAAATAAAGCTACAGTGATTGAACATTTGCATTCAAACTGATATTGTGTACTTAATATCTTGGTGCACTTTAAAAAAATAACTACATTATGTGTCGTTTTTCAGTTTATTGTGTTGTTTTATGCAAAAGACACTCTTTTTAACTTTTATTGCCAGTCTTGTGCTAACAAGACTTTGTATTTCGCTGTCAATATCTTTCAAGCACGTTATGTTCGCGGGGACCTCTGGACATCGATGACACATGACCATTCAAATTAACACCAACATGTTGTTAACTTCCAATAGTTAATTAACAGTTTTGTTTAATTCAATTATATGATAGCTCTCTTTTGTCCAGTGTCCCGAACGGCCGAATAGGGTTACACATAATAGTAATAACGTCCTCTGCCGCGACTCGTTCAGAAGTTGCACAGTCCATCTTCATGAACATATTTTCCTCTGTTTTATAAGTAAACTGTCCATCAAAAGTAAACTGATTATTCTGAATGATTAGTTCCAATGTAGACAAAGATGTCGATGTTGTGGTTGTCATTACTCCTCACAAGAAGGTAAATCATACTTGCCAACCCTCCCGATTTTCTGGGAGACTCCCGAAATTCAGTGTCTCTCCCGAAAACCTCCCGGGACAAATTTTCTCCCGAAAATCTCCCGAAATTCAGGCAGAGCTGGAGGCCACACCCCCTCCAGCTCCATGCGGATCTGAGTGAGCCTGTTTTCACGTCCGCTTTCCCACAATATAAACAGCGTGCCTGCCCAATGACGTTATAACTGTAGAATGATCGAGGGCGAGTTCTTGGTTTCTTATGTGGGTTTATTGTTAGGCAGTTTCATTAACGTCCTCCCAGCGCGGTAACAACACACAACAACAGCAGTCACGTTTTCGTCTACCGTAAAACAGTTCGTCTGCCGTAAACAGCAAAGTTGTGACACTCTTAAACAGGACAATACTGCCATCTACTGTACATGCATATGTGACAATAACATCTAGGGCTTTTAGAGAGTGCAGTGCACAACGAGTAAGATACAGCCATGGCGACGCCGACGACGAGTAAGATGAAGAAATACGCTTGTAAGTTCCAACCCGCAGCTGCGATTGGACCTGAATAGCCTCCGGGAAGAAGTAGTGGACTACCAAGTACTTGGCAGTGAAGATCTTCCTCAGGAAGCAAAGATTGACCGGTTTTGGGCCATGCTAGGGAGAGATGGAAGATTCCAGACTCTAGTGCATTTGATGAAAGCACTTTTGTGCGTGCTACACAGCAATGCATCATCAGAGAGGGTGTTCAGCATGGTTAGAAAAATAGTGTCAGAGAATAGAACAAGGATGGACAATTCAACCCTTAACTCAACAATGAGTAGATGAGTGTTATGTGTGTGTATATGTGTAAATAAATGAACACTGAAATTCAAGTATTTCTTTTTTATATATATATATATATATATATATATATATATATATATATATATATATATATATATATATATATATATATATATATATATATAATAAAATAAATATATATATATAGCTAGAATTCACTGAAAGTCAAGTATTTCTTATATATATATATATATATATATATATATAAGAATACTTGACTTTCAGTGAATTCTAGCTGTAAATATACTCCTCCCCTCTTAGCCACGCCCCAACCACGCCCCCGCCCCACCTGAGGTAAATATCTAGTCAATGCAGGCTGAGTTTGCTCCTTCAGAAGACACTGCCCCTTAGTGTTTTTGAAGAGAGTTACAAGTCTGGCGCTACTTGCCACGGAAACTTGATGCGCGAGTATATTCCAGCCTTCAGTCTGCGAACAAACTACGACGCTAATGCTAGTTAGTACTTATTCTCCAACACATCAATCCATCCAGCCATCTATCCATTTTCTACCGCCTGTCCCTTTTTGGATCGGGGAGGGAGGGTGGGGCTGGAGCTTATTTACAGTATAATTATTTAGAGGGAAAGTCACAACTATTTATTGCAAAGTTCATGTAATCTACCACTGCAGTTTTTGGGTAAAGCTGCAGCAAAAAGCCATTTATGGTCTGAACAATCTAAAAAAATTGCCTGCGAAATCCATTTTGGATTGATAGTGGGACTGCTGAAGGTGCTCTTACGCTTTCCTATCTTTTAAAATATATTGTACATGCAAGTGTCTTTAGCTACTGTGCTCCACGTCAATTCTATCTGATCCAAACAGTTTAAAGTTTTCTTTGGTTGCAAACTCAGTGGCCTGTCTGTCCACCTGGCTTCTATCTCACTGCTGTTGGATTTACAAGACCTCAAAGTCCCCCGATAATGATGCAACTGATAAGAGTGGTTGCTCAAAAACGCAATTGTACAAATAAGAAAGCATCATTTGATCATAAATTTGTTAGTTCATATTGGGTATATAGTAGGGATGTAACGGTATGTACATTTTAAATCACAGTTATTGAGACCAAAATGATCATTGTTATCACTATTATAGCGGTATTTTTTCAATCAATCAATCAATCAATCAATCAATCAATGTTTATTTGTATAGCCCTAAATCACAAGTGTCTCAAAGGGCTGCACAAGCCACAACGACATCCTCGGTACAGAGCCCACATAATGTTTTTAATGTGCTACAATTTTTTAAAAGTACTTAAACTGAAATCTTTTAACCAAGTTTAAAAAAAACAAAACAACAACATTCAAAAATATTTTCATTTTAGAAGGAATTAATTAACAATTAATTAATTAAGTCCATTGAGATGAAGATTTAATCGCAATCCTCACGAAGGGTTAAAAAAAAGTTGGCGCGACTAGCGTCTTTTTTGCCATCTCGCTGTATGTCAAAGTTAACCAGTCTCTCGGCCTATGGCCACATTTGTCTACTACCAGGTGAGAGATGCATGAATTATAATATAGAATTTACTCTAAGCAAGTTTGAGACAAAGCAGTATTAGCTCACTGCTATCAACGCGCCGTTTGCCGATGCAATGTTTTTAGAGAGAGTGCAACAGACGACCCACGATCTGTTGACTCAATTGTTAGGTATTCATTTATGATTTAGAATGCATTAAAAAAGCCAAGCATATTTGTTCCTGACTTACATAAGGATTGTAAATGATAAACAGCACATCTCTTTTCAATGTTTGCGTATTTCCAGTATGACTGATCTGATAACATGGTCAGATTGCAGAAGCATTACTACAGTCACTTAAAATCCACGGAAATTGTCAGAGATAATTGGAGCGGAATATTCAAAATGGTCGACTGAATTTGTGGCATTTGGGATGTTTAGACGATGGTTTCGCATTCTTTGTGGATTGTAAAAACAATTGGATATGGTTTAATGGATACAATGAAACACAATTAAGCATATAAAGTAGGGCTGGGCGATATATCGATATACTCGATATATCGCGGGTTTGTCTCTGTGCGATATAGAAAATGACTATCGTGATATTCGAGTATCCGTTCTCACGCAGTTGTTTTTAGCTGCGAGGCATTAAACTGCATGCGTTTCTCACTCTTTCCTGTCTCTCCTTCTCACAGAGACTTTAAAACAAGCGCACCTTGTTACATACGTCACACACTGTCACATGAGCAACGTCACACGCTCCCGCGGAGCGAGAGATAGCGACATGGTAACGTTAGCTGTGATGCTAACAGCTAACGGTGTGGTTTGAGTGGTAATACGAGAGAAAGAAGGTGCGAATCTGGTAACAAATGGAGGAATAATTAATTCCCAAGAAAAACAGCACGGGGTCCATTGTCTGACGGTGGTTTGGCTTCAAGCAGGAATATGTCTCTACATCATGTCAACATCTCTGTTCGGTACCACACCAACTAAATGCCGAAGCAACTATTTCCACATCAACACCGTAGGACATATACTATTTGATATGCAGCTCATTTTTATGTAACACTTATTGAAATATCTTGTGTGTCATCATGCACAAAAGTGCACTTATAGCTTGTTTTAAAGTGTCTCTGACAATCTTGCACTTTCTGTTTTGGAAATGACATGAATGTTTGTGTCACTGCTTAATAACTGTTTAATAAATACAGTTTTGCTAAATTAACTTGGTTGTGATTTCCCTCTCTGCATGAAAGTTTAAAAGTAGCATATATTAATGCAGTATGAACAAGAATGTTTTAATATAGACACATAGAATCACCATACTGCTCTGATTATATGTATCAAGTGTTCATTCAAGGCTAAGGCAAAATATCGAGATACGGTATATATCGTGTATCGCGATATGGCCTAAAAATATCGAGATATTAAAAAAAGGCCATATCGCCCAGCCCTAGTATAAAGTCAACTTGTTTTTCCCACTCTACTGTTCCTTTAAGGTGGCTCCTACCAAAACTACCTTTTCTAACTGTTAAACACATATTCACAGAATTACCTGAAGAAAACATGATCCCTCTCAACTGGTCAATATCATCTCGTCAATTGAAGATGCTGTACGCAGCATTCGTTTGACATAAATAATGTTATCAGATTAATGAAAGCATACGGCGGATATTATTCTCAATATTTGTATTGCATATCTCAGCACTTTCTGTTTTTTGTGATCTTCAGTTCTAAGCCAATGGATACCTGCTGCATATAAAACAATGATCACAATTGCTGTACAGAGTTTAAAAATGCATTAAATACTAATGTGGTATGCAGTCTACCAATGCATATGGATTCACACACATACACGCGCACACACACAAAGGGTCTTAGTTCTTGCACAATTCAGAGTAAAAATATAAAAAAGAGAAAATGAGTTCATGAGCATATAATAGCAGTTAATGCGTGGCGGGCGCGGACAGCTTAGTTCGTCAAAGTGTCGAGCTCTTAATAGAATCTGATAGACGCCATGTCTCCTCAGGCCTGTTAGGGTGGTGTTACTGTGTTGTGGGGGTGGCACTCATTAAGCCAATAGTCACTCTATCCTTATTCTCCCTCCTTTTTTCTTTTCTTACTGTCGTTCTATGAAGGAATAATTTGTCAATAATTGGCCGTGTCTGTCACGTCAAGACTGTTTGATAAAGTGTCTTTTCTTCCGGGGCCGCTCCACAGAATATATCTCCGAAAAAAGGGAAAGCGAGGAAAAGGCAGCATGTGGAGGCAGATCTGTGGCAGCGATAGGACCATTAAGCGCTTCAGAAGTGTTTTAGCTGAATTCACACAAAGCAAAAATAGATAAATAAATAATGAAAGTAGAAAAAGTGGAACGTCAACTGTCAGGGAAGTGATATAGACTTTAAGAAATCATTTGGGAGGGTGAGCGATAAAAGATTATCCCTCTTTTCTGCAAACATATTGCCTCCTCAGCCATTGCTGAAGCCAATTCGCTTACTCAAGCATTCATGCAGACATTGTGTGTGTGTGTGTCTCTGTGTGTGCGTGCATGTGTGTGTGTGTGCTCGGGGGGAGGGAGTGTTCCTATCACCAACAGTATATAAATGTGTGTGTGGGTATTGTATATGTTGCTTGTTTGAACCTGATCTGGCCTCAGTCTCCACATCAGTCAGTATTGTATCATTCCCATTATCAGCTTCTCTGTAAAGAAATTGAGTTTTCCCAGAAATATCCCAGGATACATATTATCTCTAAAATCTCACACTGACTCATCGGATCTGGTATAAATCCCCCCCACCTGGCAGATTCTTCTGACCCTCCTAACCTTAACGGTGCAGTTTTTCGAAGAATCATATTATTCTGGGGCTGAGGAATAATGTGAGGAACGAACAGTTGGTCTCGGAATCCGTTAGCAATATGTAAAAAAGGTCCATGTAGATGTAAACAGTTGCAAAAAAAGTATATGAACCTTTTAGAATTACCTGAATGTTTACATAAATTACTCATAAAATGTGTTCTGAACTTCTTCATCCAAGTCACAATGGATATACATTGCTCTCCAAGCAAGTACCACTGGCATGACCGACATTAAAATGCAGTAGCACAGTAGGCCCAAGTATTCATTAAAAACAAGGCAGAGGTTTTATTTAACAAGTATATATTTTTTTTCTCAATGCAACATTACACACAGTTTGACCAGTAATGCTGTGATTGAATATTGGAAAATAAAAAAATTATACACTTATTTAAGTGATTCTAGATGCACTAGATGGAGCATGTGTGCCACTAGTAGTGACTAAAAGTGACTACAAACTTTGAGCTGATGCTATGTGTTTGCGGCGCTTACTTGTTCGTTTTTCGACATGTATAAAATGTCTTGTGCAGCATGGGGCTGCTCCACCCGTGAGAATTGAATTTTACATCGCTTTCACCACAACTCGGAAAGAAAACAAATGTGGTAAGTGAAGGTTCGCCATTAACACTGGGGAGCCATCGATTACAGCATGAGATCGGTAGGTTGTGAGTTCAAACCCCGGCCGAGTCATACCAAAGACTATAAAAATGGGACCCATTACCTCCCTGCTTGGCACTCAGCATCAAGGGTTGGAATTGGGGGTTAAATCACCAAAAATGATTCCCGGGCCGCTGCTGCCCACTGCTCCCCTCACCTGCAGAGAATAATTTCGCCACACCTCGTGTGTGTGTGACAATCATTGGCACTTTAGCTTAACTTAATCTCTGAATCTCAGTACAACTAAAATAATGCAATTTGGTAACAGTAATAGTGAAGGTTAAACACAAATACAAATAGACGGGCATCGAAAGAGTAAAATAAACCACATTTTGGGTGTAATAATAGATGAAAAAATGAACTGTAACTCTCATAAAAAATAAACATAAAGTGGCAAGAAATACGTCAATAATGAATAAAGCAAAATGTGTTCTGTACCAAAAACCACTTCATATTCTCTATTGCTCGCCAGTGTTATCATATCTGAGTTGTTGTGCAGAAATATGGGGAAACAACTACAAAAGCACACTTACGCACTTACCATACAAAAAAGAAAGATCAGTTAGAATAATACATAATAAGTGATACATACAGTGATTACTAGGGATGTCCAGTAATGGCTTTTTGCCGATATCCGATATTTCGATATTGTCCAACTCTTTAATTACCGATGCTGATATCAACCGATACCGATATCAACCGATACTGATATATACAGTCGTGGAATTAACACATTATTATGCCTAATTTGGACAACCAGGTATGGTGAAGATAAGGTCCTTTTTTTTAAAATATTAATAAAATAAAATAAGATAAATAAATTAAAAACATTTTCTTGAATAAAAAAGAAAGTAAAACAATATAAAAACAGTTACATAGAAACTAGTAATTAATGAAAATGAGTAAAATTAACTGTTAAAGGTTAGTACTATTAGTGGACCAGCAGCACGCACAATCATGTGTGCTTACGGACTGTATCCCTTGCAGACTGTATTGATATATATTGATATATAATGTAGGAACCAGAATATTAATAACAGAAAGAAACAACCCTTTTGTGTGAATGAGTGTAAATGGGGGAGGGAGGTTTTTTGGGTTGGTGCACTAATTGTAGGTGTATCTTGTGTTTTTTATGTTGATTTAATTAAAAAACAACCAAAAAAAACCCGATACCGATAATAAAAAAACGATACCAATAATTTCCGATATTACATTTGAAAGCATTTATCGGCCGATAATATCGGCAGGCCGATACTACCGGACATCTCTACTGATTGCAAATATATTGGAAGCAGCTGAGGGCATTCAATCGATCGCAACTGGACAGTTTGGTTTGTCTTAGAAGACGTTTCGCCGCTCATCCGAGGAGGCTTCATTACTTCTTGCTCATAGACTTAGATTGGTAAGATCTGGTCTTGCGGCTGGTGCCAAAACCCCAAATATTTATACTCCAAAACCAGCAGGGTGTTCCTGGGCAAGGTTAGTTTTGCCCTATCGTAGTGAGAAAAACAACTGTTTTGATGCAAACGAGAAATCGCAACTGTCAAAGCCGACGACAGTCGTTGAAGTGTAATTTTCCCTCGTTAGCATTGAGGTATTGTGTGGCAGAACGATCACTGTGGATCGACTACTACCAGTCCAAAATAGTTGAAATCCCCCACGTAAGCATTCCATTTAGTTGTAAACAAATGGCAATGAATGTTTCTAACTCCTGTTGTTTATTGGAGGATAAATTGCAAAATATTTTAGAAATTGTTGAAAGGACAGTGTTGTATGTGAGGGACAGGTTGTGTCGCAGACGACCACCTCTATTCAGGGATGGTTTGTCAACCGTGACACAGATAGCTTCTCTAACTTCACTTTCGTACCATCCGTCCTCCTTGTCCAGAATCTGTAAATTTGTGTTCTCAAAGGAACGTTGTTTCTCCCTGAGATGCAGGTAGACAGCTGAGTCTTGGCCTGAAGAGTTTGCACGTCTATGCTGTGCGTCGGCTTAGTGGTTGTTTTGTTTCCCCAATATATGAATCAGTGCATTCATCATTACACTGGATAGCATAGACCAGATTGTTTTTGTGGGTGTGGGTTGTCCGGTCTTTAGGGATGCACCAGTCTCTGTCTCAGTGTGTTGCCTGACAGCAGAGTGCGTCAAATACGGCCGCGAAATTGTACTTTCACGAAAGTTCATGAGCTGGAGTATTTTTAGAACTGTGTCCAACGTATTATCTTGGTTTGTTTCGTCAGAAAAACTAACGTCAAAACGACAGCCATTGCCTGCAACCAGGTACAGCCACACACGTCTCTGGTAGCAGTCATGCCACCTGTTCTTTAGTTGACCATACTCTCTTTATACACCACTCTGACTAGTTGTACGAGTACCTCAGTTTGAGAATCACTGCAATAGACAATTGCACTCTTTTTACACAAACACCACACATGAAAAATGTTTTTATTGAACACATTCACAGTGCAGTGTGTTAGATATAAAAAGTCGCAATTTTTATTGTAAGTTTATTTCAACCAAGAGAGACAGGATGTAAAAAAAACAATCCAGTAAATAAACCGTTTAGTAAAGGTTATGAATTAAGTTGTATTTGATTGAGGGAATTAATTTTTGATCCCCTACCAACGTGCAAGAATTCTGTCACTCAGTCCGGTTATGTGCACATATACCGTATTTTTCGGAGTATAAGTCGCACCGGAGTATAAGTCGCACCTGTCGAAAATGCATGATAAAAAAATGAAAAAAACATATATAAGTCGCACTGGAGCCCGGCCTAACTATGAAAAAAACTGTGACTTATAGTCCGAAAAATACGGTAGTCGTGTTCCTTTAGGAAAGTACTCCTAAGCTCAAGTTTTTATGTGGCTAAAAGACACCTGTCACAGAAACTGTCCATCAAACTTTTTCATCATCTCTGCTCCCTTTGTGCAACCCTGGTGACTACCGGTAACTTAATAAAAAATCTTACCTCTGTACTTGTCATCAAGTGTTTTATCTAGGGCTGCAGCTATCGAGTCTTTTAGTAATTGAGTAATCTATCGATTAGTTTGTTCAATTAATTGACTAATTGCGTAAAACACACTTTATAACCTCAATGTTTATTATAGCTAAAACAAATTCTGCTTTTTCGGTTTGCCATAACCTTATTTTTTTTCCCTTGATAAATGCACAACATCAACATTGAAATTGCACTTTTAACACACGTGCATTATTTTAAAAACAAACAAAAAATACACAGATCATGCACCAAAACACCACCGCTCTCATGTGCGCTACATTGCAGTGGCCGTGCGGAAACTATGTTTACATATATATTAAGTTTCGAAGACTTAATTTGATACATTTTCATTAGTTACACTTAGGGCTTGACCAATAAAAAGATATCAATATATATTCCGATAGATGTCATCGATATCAATATAAAATGCTTGGATAAAACATTTGATACATGTATATTTTTTTGGTCGGAAGAAACCGGAAATAATGAAGCATGCCGAGGCTGCAAAAAAGAAGTGGTCAGTGAGCAATGGGAGGGACACGCTAAACAGCCAATCAAATATCAAGTTTGGTTGCGGCATCTCGCTGTCTCGCATTTTCTTCCCCGCAGGGTGTGAGAAGAGAAGCTAAAGATGAGTGCTGCAGAGAGCGAAGAATATGTGGATAAAACAGGAAAAGTTTTTAAAATGTTTTCAAATGCACTGTAGTCCTTTGTCGCGCTCATCTTTTCTTTTTAACCCACGTCCGTTCTGAACGAAAAATACAGGTGGGAAATAAAGTGCAGGACTGTAAAACTAAAATAAATAACATGATATAACAAATGTGCTACTTTAAAACAATAATTTAATCCAATAATATTTAAATAATAATTATTACATAACATATATTCATTTCCATACAGACCAAATTAAATGTTACACAGATCAAGTAACTTCCTGGCAGTAAACCTGCAAGAAATTGTTCTCAGGTTTCTCTATGTTTAAATTTTCACACATTGCACATATTGTGTTACACTTTATCAAGCATTTCTTCCAAAATCCTTAATTTTGAACCTTAATTTAATGAAGTTATTGTTAAGTGTTTATTGTACTTTTAAAATGTTCATCGATTGAGTGTTTTCCATGGTTATGTTGACCTTTCCTATTCTTTCTGCCTTGATAGTTTAGGGATTATAATCCGAGGAAGGTTACATTTCAATTGAAAATATTAAGATGTAATATTTTTTTCTCCAGGTCAATATTTTCAATAGGTCATAAAAAATATCAATAATTATTGATATCGATCAATATTAAAAGTTACATTGTGATACAGTTTTCAACTGTATCGCCCAGCCTTAGTTACACTCATTAAATGATGAATCAAAGCAACACGATATAAATCAAAATTATTTTCAAATTAAATTACGGTAATCAATTGATCAATCGTTGCAGCCCTAGTTTTAAGTACACACTTGGCTTTGTGATCAAATATGCATTCCCTCAATCAAATACAAATACATTTATACCCTTTTTGATTTTGTTTTTTCTTTTCTTTTTTTGCTTTCTGTCTCTTGGTTACAGTAAAGCTCACATTAGAATTTGGGACCGTTTATATCTTATCCATATTTATATCTATAAGAGGCGGCAAACTTCTAAAATTAGTAGGGGATTATTTCCCCCACTGTATATAGAGTATAAAGTACATTACACACACATACTGAACATACACCTCCACACATACACTGATTCAATTCAGTTAAGGGATCTTAGTGATAACAGTACAAAGGTCTCTGATTTGCCCTCCTACAGCTAGCCAGCCTAAGCAAACCTTTAAATGCTAACCTTTTAGTCAACTGATCAGTCTTTGCATAACCATTTTCTGTTTCCCTCTCATGCAAAGGGATATAATACAGAGCAAGTTACGTAGCTTTGGGAAAGGCCATGCTTTCATTACGCTATACCTTATGTTACGTCTGAAGGATCTTTTGTGTCTTCATGTGCTTTGTGCTTTCAGGGAGTATGAAGTACCATACTGAATGTTCCAAAGTTTTGAAAAAATGTGCATTCTCTTTTCGAGCAGCAACACTCTGGAACAGTTTACCTGTAGCCATTTGACAAGCATGCTCTAGAGCACAGGTGTCAAACTCAAAGCACATTATTTTATGTGGCCCGTGGAAGCCTGGAAATAATATGCGTTAATAAAATGCTTAATCTTTTCTTACTAAATATATTTGTTCTTTCCCTTTTGACATTAAAAATCATGTACTGCATGCAATTGCATATCTTTTATAATTCAATATTATCTAAATATTATATTATCATGTATTCCAAAAATATTTTTTGTTAAAGTGAATTATATTTGAATTATATTTATATCGCGCTTTTCTCTAGTGACTCAAAGCGCTTTACATAGTGAAACCCAATACCTAAGTTACATTTAAACCAGTGTGGGTGCCACTGGGAGCAGGTGGGTATAGTGTCTTGCCCAAGGACACAACGGCAGTGACTAGGATGCCGGAAGCGGGAATCGAACCTGGATCCCTCAAGTTGCTGGCACGGCCACTCTACCAACCGAGTTATGCCACCCCACCTAAAATAAAGATAAATACTGTACTTAAATATCTGCTTGACTTATGATTTCAAAACAAATTATCAATAAAATTGTAGACTGTAAAACTGACAATAGATCTTATGGTTAAATTCCGCAGACTGAGTTTTTTTTTTACCATAAAATCAACTTTAGTACTGTTTTTTTCCATATACAGTCAGACACTGAAACATAAAAATAAAAAAAATCATGGTAAAAAAAAACCTGGCAGCTCTGTTGCTTGAATTTTACCGCTAAAAACTGTGGTTTTGTTTTTACATTCCATTCCATTTATTCAAATTTTTTTATATGCTGTAAAAAAAAACATTGCTTTTACTGTAAAATTCTGGTGACTGAGCTGTTTTTAAAGTAAAATTTAAATATTTTTTTTGTAGCTTATGTTAAATTTTTTTTTATTATTAATGCATTTAATATATATATATATATATATATATATATATATATATATATATATACGGTATATATATATATATATATATATATATGTGTGTGTGTGTGTGTATGTGTATATAACTAATCGATTATAAAATAGTTGGCGATTAATTTAGTCATCGATTCGTTGGATCTATGCTATGCGCATGCGCAGAGGCAATTTTTTTTATTTTTTTAAATTTAAATTTATTTTTTTTAGTTTTTTTTATAAAACTTTATTAATAAACTGCAACATGTACAAACAGCTGAGAAACAATAATCAAAATAAGTATGGTGCCAGTATGCTGGTTTTTTTTCAATAAAATACTGGAAAGGATAGAAATGTAGTTTGTCTCTTTTATCCGATTATTAATCGATTAATCGATTATCTAATTAATAGTTAGTTGCAGCCCTAATATATATATATATATATATATATATTAGGGCTACAACTAACGATTAATAATATATATATATATATATATATATATATATATATATATACACACACACACACACATACACACATATATATATATATATATATATATATCACACACACACACACATATATATACATATATATATATGTATGTGTGGGAAAAAAATCACAAGACTATTTCATCTCTACAGGCCTGTTTCATGAGGGGGGGTACCCTCAATCCTCAGGAGATTTTAATGGGAGCATTCGCATACCATGGTTTATATAGGGCACAGAGTGGGTGGGTACAGGCTGGCCTAGGGGCGTGGTGATTGGCTCATGTGTTACCTAGGAGGTGTTTCCGTCTATGGCGGCATGTTGTTACAATTTCGCTGCGCTTGTTGAGGGATGACAGGTCTGGACGGTAAATAATAAACAGTTTCTCTTTCAAGCATAGGTTGCATCTTTTATTACCACTATTGTAAGGTGTGCTGGATGCAAGAATTTGCCATGTTACTGAATATTCAACATTATTGTCTTTGAGGTCCCAAATGTGTTTGCTGAGTTCTGTGGTATTTCGCAGGTTTTTGTTCCTGAAAGAAGCCTTGTGATTGTTCCATCTGGTTTTGAATTCTCCCTCGGTTAATCCTACATATGTGTCGGATGTGTTAATGTCCTTGCGTATTACCTTAGATTGGTAGACAACTGATGTTTGTAAGCACCCCCCGTTGAGAGGGCAATCAGGTTTCTTTCGACAGTTACATCCTTTGTTGGTTTTGGAGTCGCTCTGTCTGGGGGCCGACGGCTCATTTGCAATTGTTTTGTTGTGGTTTGAGATGATTTGTCGTATATTGTTCATGCAGCTGTAGCTCAATTTAATGTTGTTCTTGTTGAATACTTTTCTTAGGGTGTTGTCTTTGGGAAAGTGTTTGTCAATCAGATTGAGGAATTTGTGTCCAATGTTCGTTGAGACGTTTTTGCTGTATGGGGGGTTGTACCAGATGATGTCGTTTCGTTTTCTGTTCTTTTTTGGCTGGTTTCCTGGCGTGGGTTCATAGGTGAGGGTGAAATTGTATCCGCTTTCATCAAGGGCTTTTTGGTACGGGGGGGTTGCTTGGTCAAATTCAGCTTTGCTAGATGACAGCATCGATAGCCTTTTATTGATTCCGGTAGGTATTCTTTTCGTGGTGGTGGGTGGGTGGTTGCTGTCATGGTGCACGTATTGGAGTGTTGTGTTGGGTTTCGTGAATGGTTGGTAGCTGTTATTTCTCAGGTTGAAAGTGACGTCAAGGAAGTTGACGGTTTGCTTGTTGGCTTCAATCGTGATCCGTAGGCCGTTCTCTTTGAAAATTTGGCATATGCGCTTCTTGGTATTCTCGCTGCTCCTTGGCGAGGCGCGACACACTGCCAGTCCGTCATCACGGTAAATACCAAGGTTCAGATTGAGGCTAGCGAGCTGGGAGAGGAGGAAACTCCCAACGAGTTCACACGTTTCTGCTCCGTCAAAACTTCCCATAGTGACGTCAAATGTTGCATTGTTCTTTTTTTGCCATGGTGTACTGTTGTGGATGAGAATGGAGTTTTTTGCGTGGATGATGATGTTTCTTTCGTTGCCTGTGATTGAGTCGTAGTCTGAGGCGAAGTCTAGTGCTTGAGTATATATATATATATATATATATATATATATATATATATATATATATATATATATATATATATATAGAGAGGGAGAGAGAGAGAGAGATTCTTTTTTCTCTGATTCTTGTTATACTGTGTTTGCTTTGTTTATAATATAGAGCAGTGGTTCTCAAACTTTTTTCACCAAATACCACCTCAAAAAACACTTGGCTTTCCAAGTACCACTATCATGACCAACATTAAAATACAGTAGTGTAGTAAACCTACATATTTATTAAGAACAAGGCAGAGGTTTTATTTAACAAGTATATTTAATATTGTTGGCCACTGTAACATTACACACAGTTTGAACAGTAACACTGTGATGGATATTTAATTAATGGACCCTGCGTACCACTAGTGGTCCGCGTACCACAATTTGAGAATAACTGATATAGAGAGACGTACATAGGCAGCATATTCCCTCGGGGAGGCAGCCAAAGAAGAGATTGAGCTGAATTAGGAGGCTATTGTTGCCTAATAGATGCTCATTCTTATTTTCTTGCCACCCTTATTCAACAGTTTTCAGTGAAGCAAATATATAACAAAGCATACCGGGTGGATTCTACATGGATTTGAACCATATCGATAACTACAGTGAAGTACATGTGGTCCTCGTTTGACTGTGTTCTGTCTCACAACGTTTCATGGTTACAACATGCACGCCATAAATTATTATGACTATATATACAAAAAGAGAACGAGAGCTAGTTACTTGCACCAGTCAGAAAAATGCAAAAGCAGAAGAATACAGTACATAGGCCGAGTAATACATAGTTGCCCACCGCTACACCAAAGAAGGTTCTTTTTAGTTTATTGTTAAACTTTAACCTCCATTATGGTCTCTCAAGTATGAGGCGTGTTATTAGGAGGGCAGCCGTAAAAGAAAACAAAAGTGAAATTAGACATCATAGAATGCTCAGTATAGAAATCAACATCGACGACAAGCCGCTCAAACGTTGAGGCCATCATAACGAATGAAAATGGTATGCTCGAACATGTAAAACGATATTCTATAATGAAATGGAGAGTGACAACTTTGTGGCATAGGTGTCTCATTTTTGACAACTCTTGTATTTATATTTTGGTATTACTGTATGTATTTTATATGTCCTTATGTTTTCTATTATTTTATGTCACATGATCTGTGCACAGATCATGGGCGGTACAGCTCGGTTGGTAGAGTGGCCGTGCCAGCAACTTGAGGGTTCCAGGTTCGATCCCCTCTTCCGCCATCCTAGTCACTGTCGTTGTGTCCTTGGGCAAGACACTTTACCCACCTGCTCCCAGTGCCACCCACACTGGTTTAAATGTAACTTAGATATTGGGTTTCACTATGTAAAGCGCTTTGAGTCACTAGAGAAAAAGCGCTATATAAATATAATTCCCACACTTCACTTTACTTCACAGTGAGTGATTTAGGTGTAATGCAGATATAATTTCTGACTTACAAAAAGATAGTACATCACAGAACTCATTTGTAACCAGAGGACCACTTGTGGAAGATAAATGATGTAACTTTTTAAAAATAAATCTATTTTTTACTATCAAGTAACATCAATAGAACTTTTGAAAATGTCTCTATTAATACATAATTATGTTGGTTGGTTAAAATGTATGTATACAGTTTCAATATAATACACCACATATTTTAATTATTGTCTTTTTTTCTTTACAACATGCCCAAAAAGTAGTAGGAAGAAGCAAGTATGCTCTAATCCTACCCCCTTTTCCACTTTATAACAATTACTAACACATATGTCTTCGAAATACATCAGTTATCCTCATAAATAGTTAAATCAGTTATGATTTACTAAATGAGATGGATAATATCTTATTTTGAATAAGTTTATGATATTTATCCCAAATCTTCTTCCTTGTACTTTGTAAACATATGAAGTTTGAACAGCCTCTTAAACTGGATCATATTAGTACATTGTTTGATTTATTTGCTTAATCCATTCCATAATTTAATTCCACATACTGATATGCTAAAGGTTTTAAGTGTTGTACATGCATTAGAGATGCGCGGATAGGCAAATATTTCATCCGCAACCGCATCAGAAAGTCGTCAACCATCCGCAATCCACCCGATGTAACATTTGATCAGAACCGCATCCGCCCGCCATCCGCCCGCACCCGCCCGTTGTTATATATCTAATATAGACGATGCAAGGCATTAGTGAGGTTATAAAGCTTTTGCCTGTTAAAGAAAGGAGACTGATCCAATGCAGCACAGACATTCGCGTGCCACGCTGTCACGACCCAGACGCACACCAGTGTGCAATCATATGGGAGCCGCGCTGAGCGCACCTCCAAGCGCGTCTCGCTGCCGGCGACGGCCGGGTATATGGGCCCGACGCTCCAGCGCCATCCATTTTCAGGGCTAGTTGATTCGGCAGGTGGGTTGTTACACACTCCTTAGCGGGTTCCGACTTCCATGGCCACCGTCCTAGCTGCTGTCTATATCAACCAGGGTGAGCCCCACTCCTTTCGTGAGCGCACTGCGCGCGGAGTGACCCCTGTTAAGCGCCCCCGGCAACAGGGGTGGCGGGCAGGTAAGCTGCGCGGGGTGACCCCTGTTACGAGCCCCCGGCCACGGGGGTGGCGGGCAGGTAAGCTGCTTACCTGCTGCGCGTGACGCCGGCCGCGGCGAAGGCGGACGAGGCGGGGTGTCGGTGCGGTTGGCGCGGTGGTGACCCTGGACGTGTGTCGGGCCCTTCTCGCGGATCGCCTCAGCTACGGCTCCCGGTGGGGCCCTCTCGGGGGAAGGGGCCTCGGTCCCGGACCCCGGCGAGGCGTCCCTTCTCCGCTCCGTAAAAGTGTCCATCTTTTTTTTTTTTTTTCTTCTGTTGTGGCATATGCAGCAGGTGCCTGCTCGTTTTTCGTATGTGGGTAACAACATTTAACTATGTATATATATTTCCGAATTGGTTTAACTGCCACCCGCCTGAATCTATTTAAAATCTAATTGTTTTTTATTTCAACCACCCGACCCGACCCGATCCGCGGATAAAATCTAATTTTTTTTTAATTTCATCCGCCCGATCCGCGGATAATCCGCGGACTCCGCGGTTGTGCCCGCAAACCGCGCATCTCTAACGTGCATACACATGTTTTAAATTAAATTTTTCTCTGAGGTTATGTTTCTCCTCTTTTTTTGAGAAGAAGTGTTGTACATTCTTGGTTAGCAGGTCATAGTTTGATTTGTCAATAATTTTAGCTGATTGCAAAAACACAGAATCATTGAATTTCAATAATTTTGATTGAATAAATAAAGGGTTTGTATGTTCTCTATATCCAACATTAAGTAATGTTCTCACTGACCTTTTTATTTGAATTTCAGCTTGGATCGAGATGGTCAATACAAAAAAACAGATTTAAACATGTATTATACAGACATATTACTACTTTTTCCACGAGATTGACATGCAATGTAACATTTCATGTTCCACTTGCATGTGTTAAAAACTAACTTTGTAGTTGCTCTTGGTAGATAATGCTCCAGATGGGTATTATGTTTAATCATATTTTACACCTGACTATATCGCACACTATCTGCTGTGCAGTTTTCCAGGAAAAGGCACTTAGTTACAGACAATAATCAAAGACTCGACTTGGTATCTCATTTCAAGTTTCTTTAATCGAGAGATTGGCTTCTTAGCGCCACTCTGAAACCACATTGTGGTGTTAAAAGCGAAGAAAAGGTAACCCTGGAATTCTGCATTCATTATTCATCAACAAGCTTACAGCTTAATGTTTTATTAATGTTGTGCCTTAAATGGTTTCTTTGACGGCGTGGCGCAGTGGAAGAATGGCCGTGCGCGACCCGAGGGTCCCTGGTTCAATCCCCACCTAGTACCAACCTCGTCATGTCCGTTGTGTCCTGAGCAAGACACTTCACCCTTGCTCCTGATGGGTGCTGGTTAGCGCCTTGCATGGCAGCTCCCTCCATCAGTGTGTGAATGTGTGTGTGAATGGGTAAATGTGGAAGTAGTGTCAAAGCGCTTTGAGTACCTTGAAGGTAGAAAAGCGCTATACAAGTACAACCCATTTATCATTTATTTATTTATTTATTTATTTTCATCATTTAAAAAATATGTATGTAAAAAATAAAATAATAATTCAGTGCACAATTTTAAATTCATATTGAAACGTTCTGTAATTTACACAGGGTTAGAATGATTTGTGCAAATGTGCTCTTTGAATCCTTGCATACACTGCAAAAACTGAAATCTAAGTAAGATTAAATATCTCATAAGGGTGATATTTGCTTATTTTCTGTCTGATAAGATAATTCTTCTCACTAAGCAGATTTTATGTTAGAGTGTTTTACTTGTTTTAAGTGTTTTGGTCCTAAATGATCTCAGTAAGATATTACAGCTTGTTGCTGAGATTTTATGACCTATATTGAATAAAACATGCTTGAAACTAGAATATCAAGTGTTGCAAAGCTGTGTCATCAACACTCACAAGTATAAAACTACTTTTTTAAAGTAATCATTTCTTATTTCAAGCATGAAATAAAAAATCATGACTTTGACACAATTGTGTCTCATAATTAAAACGGATGACAGCCAAATGGACTTTGCTGTTTTATTTTCAATGAAACAATAGAAAACACGTACTCATGTAGTAGTACAGTTGGAACAGTACAGTGAACTGACAGTTAATATTTCAACATTTAACATGTGACATTTCAAACAATTTTGAACAGAAATAGTTCATGCACATTCAGATAAATTCTTCAAAATTACAATAAAATTTTTTTTGGATGGGGGCCGTGCTGTAAATAATATTCCTTGCGCACTAATGACTGAAAGAGCACGCACTTGGCGCGATGATGTCATGTTATGGATGGGAAAATGCATTTTTAGACCATTCGATTTGCCTGAGCGGCTAAGAAACCCCGAGAGTAACACTGTCATTTGTTGCCTTTCCATTAAGAAAAATAAACTAGTTTTTAGTATAAGTTTGCCGGTTTCAAGAAATGTAATGCCAAGCGAATATCAATATGTCAAGAAAATTATACAAGCATATTGAGAAAAAAGTCTCATATTTGTTTTTTCTATCAAGAAAAGTGCACTTGTTATTAGTGAGAATATTCTTATTTTAAGGTATTTTAGTGTTCATTGACGTTAGCTAATTTTGCTTGTTTTGGAAAGTCTTGACAAGCCAAATTTTCTTGTTCTATTGGCAGATAATTTTGCTTAGTTCAAGTAAAATACCCCTAATTTTTGTATTTTTTTTTCCTCTTGTTTTTGAACACTGACTTTTTGCAGTGTATGTACTGTATCGTTTTCTCAATTGTATTAGTGGTGCTAAAAGTTTCAAAATGTATTTTAAACTTGACAAGGCCAAGCACAATTAACACACACACACACACACACACACACACACACACACACACACACACACACACACACACACACACACACACACACACACACACACACACACCAAAAAGCCCCATGTGGAGGACAATTAATAATTATTCCCCTATCGGCTCCTCCCATCTTCTGCGTTATATGTTGTTTAATCACTAAAATAATATGAAGGGAGGGCATGGGGGCTTGGGTGGTGGGTGTTTCAGGTTACCATGGTGACCGAATTGAAAAGGTCAGTCGTAGTTTATCTTATCAGCGATAGGGAATGGTTACTAATTACAGATAGGTACTAGCAGCACTCGTTCCATTCGGGCTCTGCCTTAAAACACTATCAGCAATCCACACCAGTGAGATATTAAAATAATCTATTCAGTCATCCCCCACACACACACACGCACACACTCACCCTTCAGTAAGGCCTGTCTACATGGCCCCAAAGACAACGGAGCAGACAAGGCCTGGCCAAGCCTGCGTGCTATTACTGATGTCAACAGATGGTCAGATACCGAGGCTACCATTAGTTAATCTAGTCAACAGAGAGTCATTCTTAGACTGGAGGGGCATGTTCAAATTCAGTAGTAGAATAAATGGCACATCAGTAAAAAACTATTTTATTAGCTCTGCTAGGTTAGAAATCCTTTCCAAGCTATAAAACAGTCATAAAATTACAAAAATACTTATTTACCACTAGTATTTCAACAATATAAAATATAAATAATAATGCGACCCCGAGAGGGATAAGCTGCAGAAACTGGATGGATGGATGGATGGATGGATGGATGGATGGATGTACAGGCCAAATACTGAATGGCGCCACAGAGTTGACACTCTCGCTTGTACTTTCCTTTTCTGTGCCGTGTTCTTCACATGATCAGAATGGCAATTGGGATACCGTATTTTCCCTGACCATAGGGCGCACCGGATTAAAAGGCGCACTGCGGATGAATGGTCTATTTTTGATCTTTATTCATATATTAGGTGCACCGAAATATAGGGCGCATATTATTATTATTATAGGAGTCACATTATTATTATTTTTTTCTAAATGTAAAACACTTCCTTGTGGTCTACATCAGTGTTTTTCAACCTTTTTTGAGCTAAGGCACATTTTTTGCGTTGAAAAAATCCGGAGGCACACCACCAGCAGAAATCATTAAAAAAACAAAACTCAGTTGACGGTAAAAAGTTGTTGTCGCAATTGTTGGATATGACTTTAAACCATAACCAACCATGCATCAATATAGGTCTTGTCTCAAAGTAGGTGTACTGTCACCACCTGTCACATCACGCCGTGACTTATTTTGAGTGTTTTCCTGTGTGTAGTGTTTTAGTTCTTGTCTTGCGCTCCAATTTTGGTGGCTTTTTCTTTTTTTTGGTATTTTCCTGTAGCAGTTTCATGTCTTCCTTTGAGCGATATTTCCTGCATCTACTTTGTTTTAGCAATCAAGAATATTTCAGTTGTTTTTGGGGACATTGTTGATTGTCATGTCATGTTCGGATGTACATTGTGGACGCTATCTTTCCTCCACAGTCAGTCTTTGCTGTCGTCCAGCATTCTGTTTTTGTTTACTTTGTAGCAAGTTCAGTTTTAGTTTCGTTCTGCATAGCCTTCCCTAAGCTTCAATGCCTTTTCTTAGTTGCACTCACCTTTTGTTTATTTTTGGTTTAAGCATTAGACACCTTTTTACCTGCACACTGCTTCCCGCTGTTTCTGACATCTACAAAGCACTTAGCTATCGGCTGCCACCTACTGATATGGAAGAGTATTACATGGTTACTCTGCCGAGTTCTAGACAGCACCGACACTCAACAACAACAAATCATTTGTAGACTATAATTACTGGCTTGCAAAAAATATTTTTAACCAAATAGGTGAAATTAGATAATCTCCCACGGCACACCAGACTGTATCTCACGGCACACTAGTGTGCCGCGGCACAGTGGTTGAAAAACACTGGTCTACATAACATGTAATGGTGGTTCTTTGGTCAAAATGTTGCATAGATGATGTTTTACAGATCATCTTCAAGCCGCTTTCTGACAGTCGCTTCCGGATGCGCCGTTTTGTGGGCGGTCTTATTTACGTGGCTCACCTTCGGCAGCGTCTTTTCTCCGTCATCTTTGTTGTAGCGGTGTAGCGTGCAAGGACGGGAGTGGAAGAAGTGTCAAAAGATGGAGCTAACTGTCTTAATGACATTCGGACTTTACTTAAATCAATAACGCAGCAGCATCTCCTCATCCGGAAACAACACCAGAAATGTGTCTCGTGAAAATCCGTCCGACCGGAACTCTAATAACTACATTTCCTTGGGTGAATAATGTAAACTCACTACACCGGTATGTTATAGCGCTTTCATGGCGAGTTTACTGACAGATATAAGTAAGAACTTTACACTACTTTATATTAGAAATGGCAACATCAGAGGATGAATGTCACATAACAAGAAGATAGAGAGAAAGAATAAGCTTGTCGGCGCAATTTATCAGGACTTATACAGATCCCAAATACAGATCAACAGGTAAGATTACCAGAAGGTAGGAAAAGTTGTTTTTGCATAATAAAGAGAAACAAAACGCCAGATAATATGTCTTACCTTATACACACACACCATAATAATAATTGTATGTTTAATGCGCCGACAATCCTTCAAGCGGCGCGGCTTCATAGCTTACCAAAGTCGTACTAAAACATTTTGATAGATTTTTGAGCGCCGTGTGTAATGTTCTATATTTTCAATGGAACATATAAAATGTTGGTGTTGTTTACTTGAGACATATCATAGTGCAGGGTACACTTATCTCTTATGTTTGTTTCTACTCGTCACACCTATCATTACACTATGTACCAAATAAAATAGCTTCGAGGTGGGTAAGCTCAACCAAACTTATTCCTTACATTAGGCACAATTTTTTTTTATGTGCTACTTATAGTACGGAAAATACGGTATTTGTATTCTAGGAGATTAAACCCAAAGTGGAGAACACCTTTGCAAAAAATCTCCCTCATGATGTTTCCACATTGCCCGTTTGGCAGATCGCCGTTGACGGATCTTTGTCGAATATATTCAATCAATCATCAATCATCAATCAATCTTTATTTATATAGCCCTAAATCACAAGTGTCTCAAAGGGCTGCACAAGCCACAACGACATCCTCGGTACAAAGCCCACATACGGGCAAGGAAAAACTCACCCCAGTGGGACGTCGATGTGAATGACTATGAGAAACCTTGGAGAGGACCGCATATGTGGGTAACCCCCCCCCTCTAGGGGAGACCGAAAGCAATGGATGTCGAGTGGGTCTGACATAATATTGTGAGAGTCCAGTCCATAGTGGATCCAACATAATAGTAAGAGTCCAGTCCATAGTGGGGCCAGCAGGACACCATCCCGAGCGGAGACAGGTCAGCAGCGTAGAGATGTTCCCAGCCGATGCACAGGCGAGCGGTCCACCCCGGGTCCCGACTGTGGACAGCCAGCACTTCATCCATGGCCACCGGACCTGTGCCCCCCCCCCCCTCAAGGAAAAGGGGAGCAGAGGAGAAAAGAAAAGAAACGGCAGATCAACTGGTCTAACAGGGGGGCTATTTAAAGGCTAGAGTATACAAATGAGTTTTAAGATGGGACTTAAATGCTATATTATAAATATTGAGGTACGTCCACACCGCAGACCTATGACCTCCACTCCAGACAAGTGCAAGGTTTCCTCCTTACGCCATCACAACATCGTGTTTCGGCAGCGATGTTTGATAACAGGTAAAAGCCTTTTTTGGCCAAAATTGACCCTAAGTTGCATTTTCAGTGGCCAAAATTTGGTGCATGGCTACTTAATTCCCTAAAATATACATGTGAATTTATACAGATGAAACAAAAGCAACCCCTCCTTCCCCCAAAAAAGTTTTTATATTGCAGCAGAAACCACAATAGTGCAAACACAATGACACTATTTTAGTGCAATTCAACTGCAATCATGTTTTTTTTTCAGGTGTCTGACAAACACTTTTTTGGATTCATACAGAAAACACAACATCTCATATCTCTCAAATGGATTAAATCTATTAGAAACATATCAAAAATACATATTTAGCATTTGAAGGTGGCTGTGCACGTTTGTGGTGCTGCTCGTTAGAGCTGCACAATTAATCGACATTGAATTGACATTGAGGTTTTCATTAGTGTGATAAATAACTGCAGGAGGTATAGGGTTTTTGTTCTCCACCGTCACCGGTATTTGAGTGACATACAATATATAGTGACAATGCACTTTCTTGGCAGAAAAAAAATAGTATAATAATATTGTTATGGCTATTAAAGAGCCATATTATTTTTATTTGAGTGTTCACAACACGGGGGATGTTGTGAACGGGGGGGTGTATATTGTAGCGTCCCGGAAGAGTTAGTGCTGCAAGGGATTCTGGGTATTTGTTCTGTTGTGTTTATGTTGTGTTTATGTTGTGTTACGGTGCGGATGTTCTCCCGAAATGTGTTTGTCATTCTTTTTTGGTGTGGGTTCACAGTGTCGCGCATATTTGTAACAGTGTTAAAGTTGTTTATACGGCCACCCTCAGTGTGACCTGTATGGCTGTTGAACAAGTATGGCTTGCATTAACTTGTGACTGTGAAAAGCCGTAGATATTATGTGACTGGGCCAGCACGCAAAGGAAGTGCCTTTAAGGTTTATTGACACTCTGTACTTCTCCCTACGTCCGTGTACACAGCGGCGTTTTAAAAAGTCATAAATTATACTTTTTGAAACCGATACCGATAATTATGAAACCGATACCGATAATTTCCGATATTACATTTTAAAGCATTTATCGGCCGATAATATCGGCAGTCCGATATTATCGGACATCCCTAGTAATACCTTTTTATTGTTGTATCCCTATTATGGAGTTTTAAATTACTCATCATACAGCAGGGGTGTCAAACTCATTTTAGATCGGGGGCCACCTGGAGTAAAACTACTCCCAAGTGGGCCGGACTGTTAAAATCACAGCACGATAACTCAAAAATAAAGACAACTTCAGATTGTTTTCTTTGTTTAAAAATAGAACAAGCACATTCTGAAATGTCATTTGATTATAATAATAAGAGAATGTTGTCTGTCTATCTGTGTTGGCCCTGCGATGAGGTGGGGACTTGTCCAGGGTGTACCCCACCTTCCGCCCGAATGCAGCTGAGATGGGCTCCAGCGACCCTGAAAGGGACAAGTGGTAGAAAATGGATGGATGGATGGAGATTGAACTTGTTATTTAGTCAGGTTTGGGACAGGTGTGCTGCTGGTGTAGCCACAGTGTGCACGTCTGATGTTGCTCACATGGGCTCCACTGAATGCTCAGGGAGTTTTTGCGTTTGCTCACACACATGAAAAATTAGAGGGAACATAGCCCGTGCCGTACAGCCATTATCGTCTGTTTTGGTTGGACTTCTGTAAAGAGAGCATCTTCATTGTCTGTATAAAAATGTTCTAAAATATATTACTGCTCTAATGATACAATATTTTTGAATAATTGTCATCCTTGCAAAAGTGTGTGCGTATGTTTTTGATAATATAAGAACCAAGTTATGGTACATAGCGCAACAAACAATATTTGAAGAAAAACTCACATGTCATCTTAGTGTGTTTAAGACATCGAATAAACACATAATATCTACTCTTGTGTGTTTTGCGCAAATGAAGAAGGAAGTATTTTCCTGTGTGGCTACCTGCCTGTGGTGTGTGACTGATCTTGTCTCTGCACCTTTCCATTTATCATCTATGACATTTGGCTGTACTCCTCCCTATCCAAGCATCATCTGAGGAAAGCACATTTTTCCCATCAAAAATCGTGTTGTGACTTTAGCATCATGAAGGGGTTTAGAGAGAGGGGACTGCTGATACTTTCTTAGACGAGGCATGGATGTAAGTGAGCGCATCTTTTGTGTTTTCTTCTTTGTCCGTGTGTTCAAGTAATCCTTCATTACTCATAGTTGTGTGTGCATTTATGTGTTTTAATCTGTAGAGTAATTATGGATGCTTTTTGCTTAGACACACACACTCGCACACAAGCGCACACACACACACACCCACACACACACACACACACACACACACACACACACACACACACACACACACACACACACACACACACACACACATAAACTTAACGTGGATGTTATCAGGACAGCAATGACTCCAGTGATGCCCTGCCTCTTGAAAATAACTCCTTTCTTTGCTGCTGCCAGCCATGCATTGGGTTATATTTAACCAGCTATCTCCTTTACATCCCGTCTTCATGCTCCACGGGGCTATCACACCAACACTGCTGCCACCATCTCACTTCATTTATATTTTTATTTTAAGCTTTGTGACAGGAGGCAGAGATAACCGATGCAAAGCCAAGTTGTGAGTGCATGGTGCTCCCCAACTCTTTCTGCTCCATATCCTACTAGAAGACAAGTCCCCTCCATCTTTTGATATCTCTTACTCCCTTGTTTTAAGTTTGCTCTTCTCGGCCCTTACGTTCATCACTTAAAAGAACCATTCTCTCATATAGCTCATTTAAAGCGTGTGTAATAAGGCAAATTAAGAGTACATTATAGTACGTCAACTTACAAGTTTATTTTGTCTCGTAAAGGATCTCTTAAATCAAAACTCTTCATCATTTCATATTAAAATTAATTGAAATAAATTTAATTGTAACATGCCTTTTAAAAAGAAAAATAACTTTTACAGGTGAAATTCCCCAAAAATTGTTTTATTCCAGCAATTAGATAGACAAGGTTAAACTAATATACTGTATGACATAGGCACATGACATGCAACTCAAGATATTTTTTATATCATTTTGGTGATTATGGCTTAGAGCTTATGAAAACCTGAAATTTAAAATTCCAAAAACATTTGGCTTTTCAAAAGCTTTAAGCAATGTTCATCAAAAATATAAGAATTATAGCTTGACATATCTCACGTTACATGTAATGAGTTTATCTCATACAAACCCTGTTTCCATATGAGTTGGGAAATTGTTTTAGATGTAAATATAAACGGAATACAATGATTTGCAAATCCTTTTCAACCCATATTCAATTGAATGCACTACAAAGACAAGATATTTGATGTTCAAACTCATAAAAACAATTTTTTTTGCAAATAATAATTAACTTAGAATTTCATGGCTGCAACACATGCCAAAGTAGTTGGGAAAGGGCATGTTCACCACTGTGTTACATCACCTTTTCTTTTAACAACACTCAATAAACGATTGGGAACTGAGGAAACTAATTGTTGAAGCTTTGAAAGTGAAATTCTTTCCCATTCTTGTTTTGTGTAGAGCTTCAGTCGTTCAACAGTCCGGGGTCTCCGCTGTCGTATTTTACGCTTCATAATGCGCCACACATTTTCGATGGGGGACAGGTCTGGACTGCAGGCGGGCCAGGAAAGTACCCGCACTCTTTTTTTACGAAGCCACGCTGTTGTAACACGTGCTGAATGTGGCTTGGCATTGTCTTGCTGAAATAAGCAGGGGCGTCCATGAAAAAGACGGCGCTTAGATGGCAGCATATGTTGTTCCAAAACCTGTATGTACCTTTCAGCATTAATGGTGCCTTCACAGATGTGTAAGTTACCCATGTCTTGGGCACTAATGCACCCCCATACCATCACAGATGCTGGCTTTTGAACTTTAACAGAACGATAACAGTCTGGATGGTTCGCTTCCCCTTTGGTCCGGATGACATGATGTCGAATATTTCCAAAAACAATTTGAAATGTGGACTCGTCAGACTACAGAACACGTTTCCACTTTGCATGAGTCCATCTTAGATGATCCCAGGCCCAAAGAAGCCGGCGGCGTTTCTGGATGTTGTTGATAAATGGCTTTCGCTTTGCATAGTAGAGCTTTAACTTGCACTTACAGATGTAGCGACGAACTGTATTTAGTGACAGTGGTTTTCTGAAGTGTTCCTGAGCCCATGTGGTGATATCCTTTAGAGATTGATGTCGGTTTTTGATAAAGTGTACCGTCTGAGGGATCGAAGGTCACGGGCATTCAGTGTTGGTTTCCGGCCATGTCGCTTACGTGGAGTGATTTCTCCAGATTCTCTGAACCTTTTGATGATATTATGGACCGTAGATGTTGAAATCCCTAAATTTCTTGCAATTGCACTTTGAGAAACGTTGTTCTTAAACTGTTTGACTATTTGTTCACGCAGTTGTGGACAAAGGGGTGTACCTCGCCCCATCCTTTCTTGTGAAAGACTGAGCATTTTTTGGGAAGCTGTTTTTATACACAATCATGGCACCCACCTGTTTGCAATTTGCCTGTTCACCTGTGGGATGTTCCAAATAAGTGTTTGATGAGCATTCCTCAACTTTATCAGTATTTATTGCCACATTTCCCAACTTCTTCGTCACGTATTGCTGGCGTCAAATTCTAAAGTTAATGATTATTTGCAAAAAAAAAAAGTTTATCAGTTTGAACATCAAATATGTTGTCTTTGTAGCATATTTAACTGAATATGGGTTGAAAATGATTTGCAAATCATTGTATTCCGTTTATATTTACATCTAACACAATTTCCCAACTCATATGGAAACGGGGTTTGTATATTAGTTAGGGCTGAAACGACGCGTCGACATAGTCGACGTCATCGGTTACGTAAATACGTCGAGGACGTTTTTGTTCGTCGACGCGTCGCATATTTACGTCACACTACTGTCATGGCGGAGCGCAAAGCAGACGATGCGAGCGGTGCGAGCGAGGGGAAAAAAGCACGCCAAAAGTCGTCAAAAGTGTGGGAGTATTTCAATAAACGGCCTAAGAAGAAACGCTACTTTTACTCCGCTACTTTTATCTACATTCAGCTCGCTACTCGCTACTAATTTTTATCGATCTGTTAATGCACGCTTTGTTTGTTTTGGTCTGTCAGACAGACCTTCAAAGTGCCTGCCTTACTGGTGACGTTTCACTTCGTTCCACCAATCAGATGCAGTCACTGGTGACGTTGGACCAATCAAACAGAGCCAGGGGTCACATGACCTGACTGGCTCCGAGCTAACTTCGGGTGTTACCATTTAGTGGTCAATTGTACGGAATATGTACTGTACTGTGCAATCTACTAATAAAAGTTCCAATCAATCAATCAAAAGTGTGAAGGAAAAAAGACCCTTTTTTTATTTCAACCGTAAAGACTGACTGCACAGTTCCTGTCTTCACAATAAAAGTCCCGCTCCATCGCGCCTGCGCTTTCAAAATAAGAGTCTCCGAAAGCCAGCGCAAACAAGCTAGCAAGCTACGGAGTTTGCCGCCAATGTATTTCTTGTAAAGGGTATAAAAACGAATATGGAAGGTGGACAAATAAGATGCCAAATAACAACCACTTTCATGTGGTATTAGACAGAAAGGAGGAACTTTTTTTCTCCTCCATTTGAAAACGTGGACGTTACCAGCACTACTGTCTGATTACAATCAATGCAAGTCATCAGAATCAGGTAATACACCAACTTATATTCTTGTCTTCATGAAAGAAAGGAATCTATATGTTAAACATGCATGTATAATTATTAAAACACCTTTAACATGTAAACAAAAACGGCAAAATAAATAAATATAAATTATATACTGTATATATCAATGTATGTATATATATATATATATATATATATATATATATATATATATGTGTGTGTGTGTGTGTGTATGTGTGTGTGTGTGTGTGTGTGTGTGTGTGTGTGTGTGTATATATATATATATATATATATATATATATATATATATATATATGATATGTGTGAGTATACGTTGTCATCATTACACAAAAACATGAATGTGTCATTTGTATCTGCGTTGTAAATTCATAAACTAAAGCACCGTTTCGCTCTGAGAGGAGCGTTTGGCGTGCCTGTTCAGTGTTTACAAAGACGCGCTCCTCTTTAACGCTAACGTTAATTAGTTGTGCAAATACCTTTTACAACATTAACAATTACGTATACTATGTACAAACGAACAATTAACTTTCACTTTAATCATACTATCATTGTTGTGTTATTAAGCAAAATAAGCAAAAGTTTTACTTTTGTTGAAATGTTTACACTGTTGTTACAGAATATTTCCGTTTTGCACTTTTTTGAATTGGATGTTTATCTTTATTTTTGCACATTTTAAAGCAAAATAAGCAATACTTTTACTTTTGAAATGCTTATACTATTGCAGAATATTAAGATTTGCACTGGATGTTTACTTTTATATTTGCACATTAAAAGCAAATAAGCTACTTTTAATTTTGTTAAATGTTTACATTGTTACAGAATATTTTGTCATGTTGTTGTCAATGTTGACTGAGTGGCCATACTTTTTTTTTTGTAAATAAAAGCCATGCCTTTTGAAAAAACTGGCCTACATTTATTTTTTCATCTTCATTTTAAATAAAAAAAATAATCGGTAAAAGGAAAAATAATCTATAGATTAATCGAAAAAAAATAATCTATAGATTAACCGATTAATCGAAAAAATAATCTATAGATTAATCGATAGAAAAATAATCGTTAGCTGCAGCCTTAATATTAGTTTCACATATGAAGTTGATTCGCTCACATGAAAGAAATTTCGCACAATATTCTAATGTTTTGAGTTTCACCTGTAGATAAAAAATATTGTATGAAAAGCAATACAATAAATGTAGTTGTATTACTAACAACTACAGTAGCTGTATGAAGTATTGTAGTACTAACGTACAGCATTTACCTTGGAGAGTCAACTTCTACGGAATCTGCTTCTCCATCAAACACAGCGTCAACGGCTTTTCCGTATTTTCATGGATAAATGTATTATTAGAACATTCTTGGCTAGTATTATTTACCCATTCTGCTTCAAAATGTTGCAGACTAGCAGTGATATGCTCAAATTGTTCCGCCAAGTTTTCTTTATTTCAATGAATAGCATCCACTACTTCTCCTCAGCACTGTCCTTCACACTCACTTTCTTCCTTCCCATGGTTGGAAAACATGTTATGTTGATCTCCAGCTATAAGCTAATGCTAGCGAGTAAGACCAGATGTTTTGGGTGGATATTACGGGGTTCGCTGTGACATATGCTACGCCAACTAATTGTGGGGATGCTCATAAGTAAAATCTTTGCTTGCAGCTTTAACCAGGGCAACCAGCCAAAAGACAGCTCTTATCTCAACATATTTGTAAGTTGGGGCACTCTTAAGTTAAGGTACCACTGTATAGGTTCAAGCCTTTTTCCACCAAATGTAATTTTAAAAAAGTATTCCAAACAGCCATCTTAAAGCCAAACAGTGGGTACTTTTACATTGCACATATACTGTACTATTACAATGTAAAACTACACTTAAAATAGATATAATAGCAATAGGCGTACACTTTTTACTTTTCAAAAATGTATTCTTAATGTATTTATTAAAAAAACATATAACATCCCATTATGTTTTTGAAGTTATATAACAGCTTGAACCACAGATGCAAAGAAAACAGCACAAAAGTGAGCAAATATATATATAATATATATGATATATAATATATTAACATGTATAATATACATAATATATATATATATATATATATATATATATATATATATATATATATATATATATATATATATATATATATATATATATATATATAAATATATATTTTATATACATTAATGTCGAAAATAGACTTTTGACTGACAAAGTCCCATACGGGTCTAATTCATTCCACATTGCGTTGAGACTTAAGTCACATTTGAAAAGATCAGATTCCAATTGGATTTGTACTACCTCCTGATGTGGCCTGAATCTAATGCGAAAAGATCAGATTTGAAGCGAAAATTCGATTTCTGTCACTTGAAGGCAAACAAATCAGATTTGGTGTAAACGAGGCCATAGAGGACAGGAACAGAAAAGATGGTGTCATGATCTGCTGCCCGGGTCATGTTATGTTTAGTTTGGTATATCCTGTGTTGTTGTCTATTTCTGTTTCAGCACCTCAGTTAGTTTTTTTAGTTGCATGGGTGCTGATTTTCTTCACCTGCCTCTGATTAGTGGTCAGGACACTCACCTGCTCCCTGTCACCAATCAGAGAGCTATTTATTCCTGCCCTGCGCCAAACTTTGTCTGGCAGTCTTGCTCGCATCATGCGACAGTTTGCGTTTGGTTACTCCTACTTGTCACGAGCCTCTTGCTTGTTCCCGTGTTAAGCTTTGACGCAGTTTCCCATGCCATCGGCACGTCTACCCAAATCAAAACCGCTCTCGACATGGAAGACATGGAATACACATTTAAGAACACACATGGTTGTGGCAGACATGTGATGACTTTTGCTACAGTATAGCCTGTCTAAATGCTCAATTTTAGAACAAGACTGTAGCTGACATTTTGTTCATTACTTCTATTGTTTATATTTTGACATTGAATAGTTGAGTCTTTTTGAAACATAAACATCATGACTACAAGATATTTGTTATTTCATGCTATACATCACAAATGGCTATTCAGATAAAGGAAGTTAGCTAATAGAATAAACATTGTTTGTACTGTGTGTGCCTACGGCCCTCAGACCCCCGGCTTATTTTCAGCCTTTTTCATTAAGTTCAAATCACATGCCTGGTGAATGTCTTCTACAAAAGACAAGACTATTATTTTTAAATAATTCTAAATATTGTTTTACAATATAACAGTGGATAAAACTTTTTAAAAAATCATTTTGTAAAGGTTTGTACTTTAAACTGTACTTTTAAATATTAAGTGGAATTTAATTGTAATAACTGCAAATATTCCCCTATTTTGGAATAGTTGCAATCAAGGCAATAAATAAATCACAACAGCAGTAGTCTCAGCACTTTGTTTTTCATACAGGTAAAAAAAATGTTTTCAGATGATCAGCCAAACCTGCATGTTTGTATATCCATTTATTTTTGCTCTGTTCTGTAAATTGTCTTGAGAGTCCATTTCCTCCTTGATTGTCCTAAACAGACGCACATAAATGTTAACATTTTCCTGTGAGCCCTGCGATGAGGTGGCGACTTGTCCAGGGTGTACACCGCCTTCTGCCCGATTGTAGCTGAGATAGGCTCCAGCGCCCCCCGCGACCCCAAGGGGAATAAGCGGTAGAAAATGGATGGATGGATGGATTTTCCTGTGAAATAAAATGTACATAGCGTCTACGAACAACTAATTTGATTTCAATTGTAAACATAGTTCAAAAAGATCAACTATTAGAGTCACAGAGTCAAGACATGAATCAAGCTATTTAGGTGTACAAATCAAAAGAAAAAGATGTAATGCATTTACATTTAAGTGTTGAAAAAAGCTCAATGCCCAAAACTGTTTGCAATGGCCCAATATGAGTGTCTTTCTCGGGGCAAAAAGTAGCAAAGAGCACGGAGGTCCCTTAACATTCTGATAGTCGAGGTCTCATATGTTAACACTAGAGATGTCCAATAATATCGGACTACCGATATTATTGGCCGATAAATGCTTTAAAATGTAATATCGGAAATTATCGATTTCAAAATTATCGGTATCGGTTTCAAAAAGTAAAATGTATTATTTTTTAAAATGCCGCTGTGTACACAGACGTAGGGAAAAGTACAGAGCACCAATAAACCTTAAAGGCACTGCCTTTGCGTGCTGGCCCAGTCACATAATATCTACGGTTTTCACACACACGTGAATGCAAGGCATGCTTGGTCAATAGCCATACAGGTCACACTGAGGGTGGCCGTATAAAGAACTTTAACACTGTTACAAATATGCGCCCCACTGTGAACCCACACCAAACAAGAATGACAAACACATTTCGGGAGAACATCCGCACCGTAACACAACAGAACAAATACCCAGAACCCCTTGCAGCACTAACTCTTCCGGGACGCTACAATACACCCCCCCCCCCCCCCCCCCCACACACACACACACACACACACACACAGACACACCTCAATCCCGCACCCCCCAACCCGGCCCATCTCAACCTCCTCATGCTCTCTCAGGGAGAGCATGTCCCAAATTCCAAGCTGCTGTTTTTAGGCATGTTAAAAAAAATAATGCACTTTGTGACTTCAATAATAAATATGGCAGTGCCATGTTGGCATTTTTTTTCCTTAACTTGAGTTGATTTATTTTGGAAAACCTTGTTTCATTGTTTAATGCATCCAGCGGGGCATCACAACAAAATTAGGCATAATAATGTGTTAATTCCGGTGTCGGTTGATATCGGTATCGGTAATTAAGAGTTGGACAATATCGGAATATCGGCAAAAAAGCCATTATCGGAAATCTCTAGTTAACATATTTATATCACTGCTGTCACCCCAGCTTTAAATGTCTGCTTTTAGATGGTTTACATTTATAAATAAAGCTATACTTACATTTTAAAGTTGCTCTTTTCGTTCCATATAGGCAGCGTCGCCATGTTGAAAATAGTTTTTCAGAGCGATCTCATTGGACACCAAACAGTCAATCAGATTAGATTTGTCCAGTTCTCTGATTGGTTGCCTTTGTGACACAAACATAAGACTGTGAGTCTAAAGTTGAAAAACAGTTGAATGCGCAGAAGGGTGAGGTTGAGAGAGCGCATCCATCTGACTGCAGACATCACTAATTATTGAGTGTCAATATGGATTATAGCAAACACTTTTATTGTGCACAAAATTCATTTATATTCGCTCCAGAAAAAATGTTTTAAATGCAAGTTTGATTTATTTTCAAAATATAATGTCTGTGCTTGCAAAACTTATTTTTTTGTCCTTAAAATCTGCCTTTGCGACCTCAACATTCAGACAAAAATATAACGCCATAATCAAGTAGTTCAGTGTGCAGCAGATGCTTTTCCTGGCCACAGTGCGTCATGAGTGAGTCTGTTTTGGCTAGGAACACTTTAGATCATGGGTGTCAAACTCTGGCCCGCGGGCCAAATTTGGCCCGTGAGGCGATAACAAATTAACACTAGAGCTGGCCCGCTGATCATATACAGCGGCAGTGCCGCGGTACACCGCTAATTCTCATGCTTGCCAAATCTCCCGGGAGACTCCCAATTTCAGTGCCCCTCACGAGAATTGTAACGTCCCCTTGTCGTCCAGTCCAACAAGAGCTGGCCCAGTTACATAATATATGCGGCTTTGACACTCACACAGAAGTGAATGCATCGCATACTTGATCTTCAGCGATACAGGTGAGGGTGCCAGTACAAAAAAAGTTTAACATTGTTAGAAATATACACACTACGAATCCACACCAAACAAGAATGACAAACACATTTTGGGAGAACATCCGCACAGTAACACAACATAAACACAACAGCACAAATACCCAGAACTCTTTGCAGCACTAACTCTTCCGGGACGCTACTAGGTGTGTGTGTGTGTGTGTGTGTGTGTGGGGGAGGGGGGGTGTATATTGTAGCGTCCAGGTGTTGTGCCGGATAATGCACACAATGTGAATGAATGAAATATGAAATCCGTGCTGCAGTCTGCAGGTGTACCTAATGTTGTGGCCCAGCAGCGACTGCAGCACGGATTTCATATTTCATTCATTCACAACTCCTCCAACATGAACATTATTGTTTTTGCACTTTTGGCTTCTTATTAAATAACTTTTTTAAATAGATTCAATCTTGCACGTGGAAACTTTAAGTGTGGGCTTTAGTTGATATAACACTCCCGTCAGGGGGTGCATTCTACGCCGGGGGTGCATTATCCGGCACAACACCTGAAGAGTCAGTGCTGCAAAGGGTTCTGGGTATTTGTTCTGTTGTGTTTATGTTGTGTTTCTGTGTGGATGTTCTCCCAAAATGTGTTTGTCATTCTTGTTTGGTGTGGATTCACAGTGTGGCGTGTATTTCTAACAATGTTAAAGTTGCTTGTACGGCACTCTCAGTGTAAACTGTATCACTGTTGATGAAGTATGCTTTGCACTGACGTGAGTGTGCGTACAGGAGTTGCTCATATCTTGTGACTGGGCGGGCACGTTGTTAAAAGGGACGTGACGTCAGCTCGTAGAGGACGTTAAAAGCAGTGCTTATAAGGCACGCCCCCAGGACTGTGGAATACGAGAAATAATGACTGATGAACACCTTCGTTCGATAATGAAGGTTGCTTCAGCTCAAAGCCTGAGCCCCGACATTAATGAACTAGCATCCAAGAAAAGATGCCAGGCATCTGGCTTGGGCACATCAGATTAGATCAGTGTGTTGCAAACTGAGCCGTTTAAAGTTCTGAATGGTTGGTTTATTCATTATTTTATTTTCAAATTTATTAGCCTGTGGAAAAAGTTAATGTTGATATTTACCTCAGAAGGCTGCAAATAGAAAAGAGGCATTCAATTTTTATTTAAATTGTATTTGATATGCCATTGATAGTTTTTTATTATTATTATTATTATTATTTGAAACTCGATTTTGCATGTCACTATAAAGTTATATAAGCCTTGCTTGTTCAATATTTAATGCAAAACTTGTTTGGGTCCCTATTAAAAGGTTAATTTGTTCAACCTTGGCCCGCGGCTTTGTTCAGTTTTAAATTTTGGCCCACTCTGTATTTGAATTTGACACCCCTGCTTTAGATGAACGTGGCCCGCTTTATTACTCCGCCACAGAGGTTATGTTTTTGCCAGGGTTTGTTTGTTATCAACATAAATTGAAAAGTTATGAACGGATTTTGAAAAAAACTAATCCTCTTATCTACTACAAAGTGGAACACATTTCACTTCCTGCTTCCTCTTTCGCTGCGCACCCCCACATTGCGGACTTGCGCCAAGGATTCTGGGAGATGTAGTTTATTTTCAGACCCGCCAAAGCAAAAGAGCCAGAAAAAACCTACACTCACCGAGTTTTTGTTTGATACCGTCATGCGTCAATATGAAGATTTTGAAACCGTAATACCGAGGTATCTACAAAACCGTTACACCCCTACTTTCCAACAATGTTTTCGTCTGTTATTGTAGGAGCTGCCATTTCTTCCTCCCTCCAAGTTGTTTCGTCTTTGGAAGCAGCAGAAACATGTTTATGTGTGTTTGATCTGCCTGTGTTGCTTTGCAGTTGCATGAGGTTTCAGGGTTAACCTTCTGATAGAGCAATCACGAAGGCCACAGTACTTGAGAGGATGTGAGGATTACAAAGTTACTTTGTATTAATTGTGGGAAGGAGTGAATAACAGAATAAAAGATAAATTGAGTATGAAGGAGAGGGAATGATAAAACAAAAACAGCTACCTTTGTATTTAAAATTAAAACCTTTTTTGAAAATGTACAACATCTCGATAGTTGGCCAATTTAAAATGAAATGGTAACTCTGTTAAAGTGATGAGCTATTCAAGTTGTCTTTGTTTTGATGTTTATTTTCAACAATTGTGAGTTTGTAATTGTTGCAAATAAATACAATTTAGAATGAGGGTTAAATAAGTTTGAGTGCATTGCAAGTATTCAACCCTAAAAATGTTTGCACATATTGTGGTGGGGTGTTCTTGACAAAGTGCCTTAAGTATTGTATAAGTTGCTATGGGTAACTTGACATAAGTAGACTGAGACTGTTATGTTTTGTCTTTAATTGTTGAACCATTCAATTCACAGACTCAGAAGGCTGGATTTTCACTCCAGGTCCACCGCATTTCAGATTATTTACACAGAACTGCAATCTATTTGTGGTGGTGGTGTGGTCTAAAAGAGGTCATCACAGAGTCCGATTTTAATGTGGAAATATATATTTGTGGCAAGCCGCCACAAATAAACCATCCGCAAGCGTACATGCCTAAAATGCAGGCAAACGTATATTAACATTGTTTTGAATAAATAATTGAAACACAAACATACCTTTTAGTTGGCTTGGATGGATTTTTGTGTGTTTTACAGTGGGTGTTTTGTAGAGTTTTTAGGTATTATACCAATGCTACTGAAAATCCGGTTTGAAAAGTGGCCAGTTCGGCTTCCCTGGTTACAGCCCCCTCATCCTCAATCAATAAGGTTCAGTTGTGAATCTTTAGGTTAATTGAGTGTAAACACATAAACAGGTTATCGGGCAGAACTAGATCTCAATTGACGGTTTTTGTCTTTAAAACAACACCAGCCACGGTTGTCCGTGAAAAGAGCCACGTGCTTGTTACGTTACTCACGTAACTGGAGACGAGAATAGACGGAGATACATGGTTCAGGTAGCAGACAGATTATCTTTAAAACAACGCGAGAGCCACGGCTGCCTGGCAAATGATTACCCACAAGAAATGTAACGTCAACACCGCGGACTGTCTCAGTGCTGTACCGTCCGTCAATATTGTAACATCCCAAGTAATGGCGGCTCAGACAGATTCCCAGTTTGTCTTCCTTTATTTCATGAAATGCAATGTTCTCGTACATCATCCGGTCTTTTGCCTTCAGCTGCCAGGTTGCAGTGTCGATCTTCAGTTCCCTCAAATTCCGTTTAACGGTGTCCTTGTACCGTAGCCTTGGCCTCCCTCGGTTTCGTTTCCCTTCCTCCAGCTGTGAGTAGAGCAGATGCCGAGGGAGCCGCTCGTGACTCATTCTCTCTACATGCCCGACCCATCTCAGGTTCGTTTGGGTTAAGATGTCATCCATCGATGGCAGTCCAGCACAACTTAGGACCTCTGTGTTCGGAATTTAGGGGCTCAATATCCGTGTCTTGCTCTCTTTTCTGGCAACTTTCTTTCCCCCTTTCAACTCCTCAATACACGTCACTTGCCATCCTTGTTCCGAAAGTCCTGCCCCCCAGTCGAGCCATTGGCCAGAACCCTTAGGCGTCTGTGACGACACTGACTGACTCATGGAAAATAAATATATTTGACATGTGTTCATTTAACATCTTTGAAGTATGTTGGATACATGTTGTGTTTTAAACATGAGAAAATACTGGAAGCATGTCACTTTTATAGAATGTGCTTTTTTATATTTGAAGATGAATGTGCCTATAGGTGTTCTCGTTTATCAGGTTATTGTTATTCTCATGGCATTCAACTGCTCATTTGTCTTATAAGACGTTTGGCCTCTCATCCGAGTAGCTTTCATCAGTTTATGCTCGGACTTGGCTTGGGCTGATCTAGTCTGAGGCTTGGTGCCAAGGTCCTAACAATTTATCCTTAACCATTAGGAGGAGTGTACGCACGGAAGGAATGCTTATTTTCTTCTGTGGTGTAAAAAAGAAGGTGTTCATCAACAAATGTTTAACCATAGAATCAAATTGTCCATACACTGTATTGAATCTTATTGAATCGTTCACACACTAAATCAAATTGTATTGAATCTTTCATACACTAAATGGAATCGTATCAAATTGTTCACACACTAAATCGAATTATATCACATCATTTTGTTTTTATAATGAAATCGTTTTTGAATCGCATTGGAACCCATGTATCGAGATGCGAATCGAATCGTCCATCACAAAGAGATTTACTGTACGTCCCTAATGTTTTGTTACATGAATGTATATGTCATCAATCGGTATAGTTTAGCGATCATTTTGTCAGGGGATATGCATATGATATCCAGTAGGGATGGGCGTTAAAGCCGAAATGTATATAACAATATATATGGCAGCCTCCTGCAATAACGATGTATATATATATATATATATATATATATATATATATATATATATATATATTACAATATATTATTTGTCCTGTAAATAATAATAGAACCAGTTCAAAATGAGTTACAAAGGCTCCTAATTTAGCTGCTGACATATGCGGTAACATATTACATAATTTCCTGTTGTATTATTTTTCTCAAAACTATTAGTAATCTACTTGTTAATTTACTGTTAATATCTGCTAACCTTCTGCTGTAACATAGTTCTATCTACACTTATTGTAAAGGACTCATATTGTGACTTTTTTCTACATTTAAAACACGTCCTTGTGGTCTACATAACATTTAATGGTGGTTCTTTGGTCTACATATAAGGGCCCCTTTAAATTATAATAAGTGCTTATAGAGATGAGTTTTGGGCGATATTACACATTTAGGTGTCAACCCAATAACAAGTAGTTACAGGGGCAGTATTGGTGATTTCAATGTTCATGCTGATACTTCAATTTTTTAAGATCATTGAAGGGATAGACGGTAGAAAATGGATGGATGGATGAATTTTTATCACAATTATAATCAGACAAAACACAGGATGGCTGTGTAACAATATTTTTTCAATATTTAAATGATTTCCTTATATTGGCTCTGATTTAAATAATTAGGTTTTTGCCATAAAAGGGGTCTTATTATGCAAAACTATTTTTTCTTACCCATTGGTACCTATTTTGGTGTAATTGGGATTTGCATGTGTCCCAAAATTTTGAAATCAAACCATGGAGGTATTGCTGAGACATTTATGAAACAATTTTGCTTTCCCTCATACTTCCTTCAAAATCAATGTTTGTATTTTGCATAACTTGTAACGTTTTTCTAACTTCAGCATATATCTTCATATATGGTAAAGATTTACCCAAAGAGCTTTGCGCGAGTCCGCCATTGTAGTCGTTAAGTACATTCTTTATCCTTATCCTCTTGTTGTGGGGCAGACTGTCTCGTACATGTACATGCATCCTCTGCTGTTGCCATTTCTAAGCAATCATCAATCAATCAATGTTTATTTATATAGCCCTAAATCACAAGTGTCTCAAAGGGCTGCACAAGCCACAACGACAACCGCGGTACAGAGCCCACAAAAGGGCAAGGAAAAACTCACAACCCAGTGGGACGTCGATGTGAATGACTATGAGAAACCTAATACAAAGTAGCTTATAATTCTAATTTATATTTGTCAGTAGACTCGCTATGAAAGTGCTAAAAACTACAACATAACTGACGGGGAGAAGACAGTTGAATTGGAGGCACGTAAATAAGACCGCCCACAAAATGGCGCATCCTGAAGAGACTGTCAGAAAGCATAATCGATACACTTTTTTTTTTTTACCAAATAATTATCATTACATGTTATCAGTGACGTGCAGTCACTAGAGGCAGGTGAGGCCATCATGGAAAGAAACATTTTTTGAAAAGAAAACATTTTTATTAAATTGTTATATGTATCCAGTGATTATACTATAAAGTTATTTTCCATTTAACTTCACCAGTTTTAGATTATTTTTATTTAAAATCGCTGAATTTTCACATTTGCCGTTCAAATACTGAGAAGAGACGGTGCGGTGAACAGCAGCCAGTTGAGGCACGTCACTCAATTGTGCCTCACCATGAATTGCGCAATGACTCGGCTAACTGCTGGCCTGCTGTGCAGTGATACCGTATTGCTATATGAACTATATTATACATTTCCATAGTTTAGTTAGCTGAGGTATATAATGTACAGTGTATTTTGTCAACAACTGTATGTGTGTAACATATTTCTTGTGCTGAGCGATCATAAAACGGCTGCAAAAGACGCACTGGCTGAGGCTCGCCTCCTGCATCCCCGCTGTAGATTGCAAGCCCTGACGGGAGTGTTATATCAACTAAAGCCCACACTTAAACTTTCCACGTGCAAGATTGAATCTATTTAAAAAAGTTATTTCATAAGAAGCCAAAAAGTGCAAAACAAATAATGTTCGTGTTGGAGGAGTTGTGAATGACTGCAGGGCCACAACATTAGGTACACCTGCAGACTGCAGGTGTACCTAATTCACAACTCCTCCAACACGAACATTATTGTTTTTGCATTTTTTGGCTTCTTATTAAATAACTTTTGTAACCTATTTTCATGGGCTTTCCTCTTTGTGATGTTAAGTTCCTGTTATGCGCTGTTATACAGTATATGCCTTGAGCTCTTATTTTGAAGGCGCCAAGAGCGGAAGTGATGACATGTTGTAGTGGAGCGGAGGTTTTTGAAAGAAGGTAAATAAAGTGGTCCTCGTGTAAACTGGAGCCTCCGTGTTTGTTATTTGGTAGTTTCATACAGTATAGGCGACATTTATAAACCCTCGGTTACACTTTTTTAAATAGATTCAATCTTGCACGTGGAAAGTTTAAGTGAGGGCTTTAGTTGATATAACACTCCTGTCAGGAGGTGCATTAATCCAGCACAACAGCGGCGAATGGACTTAATTTATAACTTAGTAAAGGTAAGACCATAATAAAGTTTTTTTTATTAAATGTGCTATTTTGTGTGCTACAGTTTGTATGTGTAACGTTAAAGTTAAGTTAAAGTACCAATGATTGTCACACACACACTAGGTGTAATGAAATTTGTCCTCTGCATTTGACCCATCCCTTGATCACCCCCTGGAAGGTGAGGGGAGCAGTGAGCAGCAGCGGCGCCGCGCCCGGGAATAATTTTTGGTGATTTAACCCCCAATTCCAAGCCTTGATGCTGAGTGCCAAGCAGGGAAGAATGCTGGTATGAGCTTTTAAACATAACCCGTTAACTGCTGCCAATCAAATGGTGAATAAGATACTCTTTAGGGTTCATATGTTTGTAAATCTGACTGTGATGAAGTCAGTGCCTCACCAGCCATCAACCTCACCGCACGTCACTGCATGTTATGTAGACCACAAGAAGTGTTTTAATGTAGAAAAAAAATCATAATATGATCCTTTTGAAGCCTTCCTGTGTCCAGGGATTTATTTCCTGAGTTTGTAAACTCTAACAAAAACAACACAATATTTTTTTGATTGTAAAAAATATCGATTTAACCACTTTGGGATCGACCCAATAGTATCATTACTGTCGATATGTTTCAATCGGCGCACCTTTGTTTACATTCAAGAGCTTCAGCCAGCGGTTAGCATATCTTACTACAGTGTGTAGTGTAGCATGTTTAGCTATGTCTTGTCCTCCTGGGATGATGTTTGTAAGAAACATAGTTTATTTGCTGCCATACAGGCGAAGATGGCTGACTTAGACTTTGGCTTTGCACTGTAGAGTGTCATCAGCTGCTGGCAAGAATGCTACATTTTGTTGAGGACACATTCATTTGCTTGTCAATGTCTATTTTTGTGATGCAGCTAGACCAGTGGTTCTCAAACTGGGTTCGATCGAACCCCAGGGGTTCGGTGAGTCTGCATCAGGGGTTCGACGGAGCCTCCGCCACGGAGGTTAAGACACATCCGACTTATCTTGTAAATAAAAACTTCTCCCTATCAACGTATTATGGATGACCCCTAAACAATGTTCCCTCTAATTTTCCATCTGATTTGCAGGTTGTTTGATTGATCGATTGAAACTTTTACTAGTAGATTGCAAAGGAAGAGAATACATTATATGAAACAGTACAGTTTACATAGTACAGTACTTATTCCGTACAATTGACCACTAAATGATAACACCCGAATAAGTTTTTCAACTTGTTTAAGTCGGAGTCCACGTCAATCAATTTATGGTAATGTGTGTAATTTGTTGTGAGTTCATGCACTGTTGGTTTTGTTCTTTGAACAAGGTGATGTTCATGCACGGTTCATGTTGTGCACCAGTAAAAAAACATAACTTTTTCTTGAATTGAATAAACATTTTATTTTTCACTAAAGAAGGGTTCGGTGAATGCGCATATGAAACTGGTGGGGTTCGGTACCTCCAACAAGGTTAAGAACCACTGAGCTAGAATGTGTCATCAACATGCATTGTCGCAACAATAGTATTAAAATCCCAATTGTCGGTCAAATCTATGTCATTTATATTGCACAGCAATATAAATTTATATTGGGCAGCACGGTGCAACAGGGGTTAGTGCATGTGCCTCACAATACGAAGGTCCTGAGTAGTCCTGAGTTCAAACCCGGGCTCGGGATCTTTCTGTGTGGAGTTTGCATGTTCTCGCCGTGACTGCGTGGGTTCCCTCCGGGTACTCCGGCTTCCTCCCACCTCCAAAGACATGCACCTGGGGATAGGTTGATTGGCAACACTAAATTGGCCCTAGTGTGTGAATGTGAGTGTGAATGTTGTCTGTCTATCTGTGTTGGCCCTGCGATGAGGCGGCGACTTGTCCAGGGTGTACCCCGCCTTCCGCCCGAATGCAGTTGTGATAGGCTCCAGCACCCCCCGCGACCCCAAAAGGGACAATCGGTAGAAAATGGATGGATGGATATTGCACAGCGTCTATATCGCGCAACTCTAATATCCAATATGACAGTAATAACAGTAGTTGCAATCAACAGAAAAGTGTACCCAAGTTATAAATACCAACCGTAAACATCCATAGTTCTTAGATATCATCAAGGGTGTGTTTGCATTATTATTGGAATGTCTAACCTGCAGTTATGAAAATTCCCACCATCTTTTTCAAGGCTAGCCTCTTTCTATTGAGAGAGTGGAAGGAGGGCAGATAGCAAGAAAAAGAGATACGTATGAACGAAATATTGTGTCTGACTTTGGATTTGAGTGTTGGTGAGACATTACAGGAGTATGAAACTTTTCTTGATTATTGCTCCATAAATATTTCCATGCATATACTGTACAATATTAACTAGTTTGCAGTGTTCACTGTAGGTTCAAATGCACCCTCCAATCAAGAATTCTACATCGTTGCATTTAAAGAAAAAATTAACCTTGTAGCCTCTGGCTTGGTAATGGCCTTGTTGGATTTTTCTGGAGCAGACCGGGAGAATAACTGCTGATAGGAACGGATTCAATAAGTAGTAGACTCAACCCCTCCTTCAGCCATGAATCTTAGGATGGTGGGAAAGTTCAAATCTGCTGCTATTTTCTATCTTTTATCAGTGGGGCTTATCAGCTGGCTTTCTCGTCTGCATGCCTCGCTTCAATAGTCCAGGGTCTCAGCTCAGACTGCATGGTAACAGCTCTTTATCTCTCTTACTCAAAACTCCACCCCTCTTCACATTTTCTTTTTCGCAATTCAAACACCACCTGTTGTGTCCACCCCCTCCCCCCCCCTTTCTCCTCAACATTTATCATCACTGCTGCATAATAAATATAAAGACAATGTTTGATGTTGGCATGCTACACTTAAGTCATAAAATAGGAGCTTTGTGTTGTGTATTATTTATCGATTGGATCATAATAAACTCAGCTGCCACAATTGAAAGGTGAACACTTCATGCCTTGACAAAGATACAGCTTAATTTTGATTGGCACTGTCAGAATGATATCAAGTTGAATATTTGTGTCAGTTAATTGCACTGTATTGCATTTGCATCTATCTTTGTCAAGGTATTGGTTGATTCACATATTTCTTCCTGTAAAAATAAAGGAGGGTCTCAAGGAAGAGATCATTTTGGTGCAGATCCTGGTAAAGGTGCAGGCCCAGGATTTTTGTTTTGTGACTACCGTATTTTCCGGACCATAGGGCACACCGGATTATAAGGCGCACTGCCGATGAATGGTCTATTTTTTATATATTATCATATATAAGGTGCACCGGGTTATAGGGCGCATTAAAGGGTAGCTCGGTTGGTAGAGTGACCATGCCAGCAACTTGAGGGTTCCAGGTTCGAACCCCCTTCTGCCATCCTAGTCACTGCCGTAGTGTCCTTGGGCAAGACACTTTACCCACCTGCTCCCAGTGCCACCCACACTGGTTTAAAAATGTAACTTAGATATTGGGTATCACATAGGGCTGGGCGATATATCGATAGATGCGATATATCGCGGGTTTGTCTCTGTGCGATATAGAAAATGACTATATCGTGATATTCGAGTATACGTTCTCACGCAGTTGCTTTTAGCTGCTGGCATTACACGACAGGCTCTTCCCACTTTCTTGTGTCTCCTTCTCACAGACAGCAAGCGCACCTTCTACATACGTCACATACTGTCACGACATACGTCACATACAGAGCAGAGAGGTAGCAGCATGGGTAACGTTAGCTGTGGTGCGAGTGGTAATACGAGAGAAAGAAGGTGCAAATCTGGTAACAAATGAAGGAAGAATTAATTTCCAGGAAAAACAGCAGGGAGTCCATCGTCTGGCGGTGGTTTGGCTTCAAGTGGGAATATGTCGAACAGACATATAATAATAATTTGTCAAGTGTGGGGCAAAAGCGTTTCTACAAAAAGTAGCATTACTGCTAATATGTAGCATCATTTGAAAAGTCACCTGCTAGAGAATGAAGAGTGCTTACTCCGCATGTCAACATCTCCGTTCAATGCCACACCAACAAAATGCCGAGGCAAACATTTCCAGATCAACACCGTTTGAAAAAAAGAGTCGACAACAAAAGGAGATAATGTCCGCAGGAACCTACCACATAGCAAAGGACGAACACTATTTGATTTCCTATTATGCAGCTCATTTTTATTTGACAGTTATTGAAATATCTTCTGTGACATCTAGGGCTGCAACCACTAATCAATTAAATCGATTAAAATCGATTATAAAAATAGTTGGCGATTAATTTAGTCATCGATTCGTTGGATCTATGCTATGCGCATGCGCAGAGGCTCCTTTTTTTATTATTATTTTTTTTTGATAAACCTATATTTATAAACTGCAACATTTACAAACAGCTGAGAAACAATAATCAAAATAAGTATGGTGCCAGTATGCTGTTTTTTTCCCAATAAAATACTGGAAAGGATAGAAATGTAGTTTGTCTCTTTTATCCGATTATTAATCGATTAATCAAAGCAATAATCAACATATTAATCGATTATCTATCGGTTATTAGTTGCAGCCCTAGTGACATCATGTTTTTAAACTATTGTAGTGGCGTTCTGTACAAAAAGTGCACTTTATTTAGTGTTGTTTTGATAAGTCATCTCAGTGACACCATGCACAAAAGTGCACTAATAGCTTGTTTTTAAATGTCTCTGACAATCTTGCACTTTCTGTTTTGGAAATGACATGAATGTTTGTGCCACTGCTTAGTAACTGTTTAATAAATACAGTTTTGCTAAATTGACTTAGTTGTGATTAATATGAGCATATATTAATGCAGTATGAACACAAATGTTTTAATGTAGACACATAGAATCATCATACTGGTGTGATTATATGTATCAAGTGTTAATTCAAGGCTAAGGCAAAATATCGAGATATATATTGTGTATCGCAATATGGCCTAAAAATATCGAGATATTAAAAAAAGGCCATATCGCCCAGCCCTAGTTTCACAATGTAAAGCGCCTCGAGTCACTAGAGAAATGCGCTATATAAATCTATTTCACATATTATATATATTTTTCTAAATTGAAACACTTCCTTGTGGTCTACATAACATGTAATGGTGGTTCTTTGGTCAAAATGTTGCATAGATTATGTTTTACAGACCATCTTCAAGCCGTTTTCTGACAGTCGCTTCCGGATGCACCGTTTTGTGGGCGGTCTTATTTACGTGGCTCACCTTCGGCAGCGTCTTCTCCCTTTATTGTAGCGGTGTACCGTGCTAGGCAGGAGTGGAAGAAGTGTCAAAAGATGGAGCTAACTGTTTTATTGACATTAAGGCTTTGCTTCAATCAATAACGGAGCAGCATCTCCTCATCCGGAAACAACAACACCGGAAATGTGTCCCGTGAAAAAATGTCCGGCCGGAACGCTCTAATAACAAAATTTCCTCGGGTAAATAATGTAAACTCACTACACCGGTACGTTTTAGCGCTTTCATGGCGAGTTTACTGACAGATATAAGTAAGAACTTTACACTATTTTATATTAGAAATGGCAAAAGCGGAGGATGAATGTCCCATAACAAGAAGATAGAGAAAAAGAAGAAGCTTATCGATTACGGTGTTGGCACGGACTACAAAGGCGGACACGCATAATTTTTCAGGATTTATGCAGATCCCAAATACAGATCAGCAGGTACCAGAAGGTAAGAAAAGTTGCTTTTGCATAATATTGCGAAACAAAACGCCAGATAATATGTCTTACCTTATACACACACCATAATAATACTCGTATGTTGAAGCACATCAAGCGGTGCGGCTTCATAGCTTACCAAAGTCGTACTAAATAATTTTGATAGCTTTTTGAGCTCTGTGTGTAATATTCTATATTTTCAATGGAACATACAAAATGTTAGTGTTGTTTACTTGAGTCATATTGCCATCATAGTGCAATCTACATGTGCCATCTACGGGTCGCACTTATCATTCCAACATGTACCAAATAAAATTGCTTCGAGGTCTGTAAGCAAAACCAGAAGTATTCCGTACATTAGGCGCACCGATCTATAAGGCGCGCTGTCGAGTTAAAAAAAAAAAAAAAAAAATGTTTTTAAGTGCGCCTTATAGTCCGGAAAATACAGTACTTGAATTGGGGCCAAGTGGTTCAGTCACCTGCTAAGACACTCACATTTAAATAATTTGTGCACCAATAGCTTAATATATTTTAGGCTTGCTAATGCTATACTGGAATGCAAACTGCACAGTAGTAATTCCTAGCATTAGAATGACCGATTAAAGACGGTCAACAGCTCCTTACATTTTGGTTGTTGTTGGTTTTTTAAAAAGGTTTTTTTTTTTTTTGATAAGAGCATGCCGATTAACACAAAGCCTGTGAAGGTTGCAGCAAAACAACACTTTATGTTTTAAGTACATGAACAAATTGTCATTGCACATACAAATATATTCCCTTTTAACGTTTTACCATCATCATGCACTATTAATTTTCTACTTCAACTGCTGCTCAATAGTGTATGCGGCAGTGAGGCGTCCTTGAGTAAAATTAAACCTCTGAAGTGCTGCCAGAAACGCTGAAAACAAATACCGCAGGAAAGACTTTGATATTTTTCACCTCTCTATCTTTTTTCTTTTTTCAAACATGTTAAAAGCAATTCCAGTGTTGGTCAAGATATGCTAACCTGATAGGTCATTGTATGTTTTGGTCATGGAATTTTCGTTTCACGAATAATAATAATAATAATACCTGGGATTTATATAGCGCTTTTCTAAGTACCCAAAGTCGCTTTACATGTAGAACCCATCATTCATGCCCTGGGGTATTCTGACGAATGGGAATTGAAAAACAAAAAATGTTTAGTTTATCGTATTTTTCGGACTATAAGTCACAGTTTTTTTCATAGTTAGTGCGACTTATATATGTTTTTTTCCTTCTTTATTAGGCATTTTCGGCAGGTGCGACTTATACTGCGGTGCGACTTATACTCCGAAAAATACGGTAATTTAATTTAATTTTGAAATACAAAAAGGCAATTGAAAAATAGTCTTCTTTTTCAGTGTTAAAGAGCAATAACTACATGTAAAAAAATGAAAAGCACCAGATCAGGAAGTGATTCCAAACACATAAAAATAACAGATATACATCTCAAATGTTCTTGTAGTCAGACAATATTTTTGGTATACTAGATGGAATTTTTACCTGACATGTTACGACTGTCATCTGCAGTATTCTTCAGAAGTGTGGTTGTCCACGCCTATAAGAACAGCTGATAGGCAACACGTCACAGTGGTCAGGTGACCCTTCTGAAGAAGAAGGCAGATGACAGTCGAAACATGTCAGGGTAAAAATTCCATCTAATATACCGAAAATATTGTCTGAGTACAAGAAAAAATAACAAATATAGTCCTACTGTCATGTGGGATCATGTCAGTTGTCATTTGAGTTGCAATTTTAGCAACTGTCGTGATTTGCAATACATTAAGGGGGTAAGGTAGCCATTGTTGCTGGACAAAGTTTTTGTTTACATGGCTGTACTCAACCACCGGTATTGTGAGAGAGAGCAACAGACTGGATTAAAATGGATCGTACAAAAGAAAAAAATCAAGGGACTCTACCGACACAAACTGGACCCTGTTCCAAAGGTTCGCGACCTTGAATAATAAGTAAAATTGGTAAAAGTGATTCATATAAGCACATCCAATAAACAAGATTTGATTAGGTTACCGAATGTGTCCTGTTTTCATACAGTTTTCATATTTACCTAAAATACTCTCTTTCAAATTTTCTTGGATTCAGACAATATTTTCGGTATATTTGGAATCTGATTACAAGAAATTTTGAAAGAGTATATGAATATGAATAAGAAGACATAATTAACCTTTTTGAGCTACCTAAAATACTGGTCAAAATTCACCAAAAATGTATTGCACTAATAAATGCGAGGATTTTTGCATTTATTTAACAAACATTTTATTACATTTTGTTTGACACAAAAAGCACACATTCTGGTAAAATAAGTGTAAAAGGTAAAGACGGGAAAAAAACCCGGAATATTATTGTTTTTTTTACTTTGCTATTGCAGAGCAGAACTCTGTAGTAAATTAATGGATGGCTATTGTTATTTAAATGTATTGTTATTATTACTATTATTATTTTACTTGTGGTTTATTCATTACTAATCTATATCTGATTTTTTCAACTATATTTAAAGTTGAGTTTTGGTGGCACAATAAATACTCATGTGTAAATAAATTAATAATTGTATAATAATCGTGATTAAAACACCAATCAAAATAATTGTAATTATTATTTTTGCCATAATCGTCCAGCCATACTATTATCACTCAGCATATAAACCTTGTAGCTCATCCTCTTCAAATTCAGGCTCAAAAACACAGGGTTGTGGATAGGGCTGGGCGATATGGCCTTTTTTTAATATCTCGATATTTTTAGGCCATATCGCGATACACAATATATATATCACGATATTTTGCCTTAGCCTTGAATGAACACTTGATACATATAATCACAGCGGTATGATGATTCTATGTGTCTACATTAAAACATTCTTGCTCATATTGCATTAATATATGCTCATTTTAAACTTTCATGCAGAGAGGGAAATCACAACTAAGTCAATTTACCTAAACAGTTATTAAGCAGTGGCACAAACATTCATGTTATTTCAAAACAGTGCAAGATTGTCAGAGACATTTTAAAACAAGCTATATTTGTGCATGATGTCCTCAAGATGACAAATCAAAACAACACTAAATTAAAGTGCACTTTTTGTACAGAACGCCACTACAATAGTTTAAAACAAATAAAGTGCACTTCTGTGCATGATGTCAAACAAGATTTTTCAATAAATGTCAAATAAAAATTAGCTGCATAATAGGAAATCAAATTGTGTACGTCCTTCGCTATGTGGTAGGTTCCGGCGGACGTTATCTCCTTATGTCGACTCGTGGATTATTTTTGTAATACGGTGTTGATGTGGAAATGGTTTCCTCTGCATTTTGTTGGTGTGGCACCGAACGGAGATGTTTACGTGCGGAGTAAGCACTCTTCATTCTCTAGCGGGTGACTTTTCAAATTATGCTACATATTAGCAGTAATGCTACTTTTTGCCCCACACTTGACAAATTACGGTTGTCTGTTCGACATATTCCCACTTGAAGCCAAACCACCGCCAGACAATGGACCCTGTGCTGTTTTTCTTAAGAATTAATTCTTCCTTCATTTGTTACCAGATTCGCACCTTCTTTCTCTCGTATTACCACTCGCACCACAGCTAACTTTAGCCATGCTGCTACCTCTCTGCTACGCGAGGGCGTATACATATGTGACGTATGTAAGATGGTGAGCTTGTTTAAGTCGCTGTGAGAAGGAGAGACTAGAAAGAGTGAGAAGAGCCTGTAGTGTAATGCCTGCAGCTAAAAGCAACTGCGTGAGAACGTATACGGTACTCGAATATCACGATATAGTCATTTTCTATATCGCACAGAGACAAACCCGCGGTATATCGAGTATATTGATATATCGCACATATATATCAATATATCGATTATATCGATATATCGCCCAGCCCTAGTTGTGGATCATCATTTCATTCCAAAGTAGTCGTTGGCTCTCATGAAGTCTGCCATGATTAGTAGTAATCGTTGTTGAAGGAAATAGTGAATGTTGTAATGCATCTGTGAAATTAATGCGCCGCCGTATGCTTAAAATACGTAAATATTACATGTTATTATCAGTGTGCCTGTTACTATATTACATATAAACTTACAGTGTGTATATAAACCGATGATGGAGGCTTTTGGATGTTTTTATAGCGTTTTATAAGCAGAATAAAGCAAATCCCATTACCTCCATTGTGAGCTGACTCTAGTTTTCACAGCACTGGGCAAGATCAAGGGATGATTTTAATGGTTGTTTTGTGCTTTTAGTTTGGACTATTTATTTTTATTCAAAGTTTTTATGCTGTCTGGGAGTGTAGCTCAGATTAATGAAAGTTCCGAGCATGCATTTCCTTTTTTCTGGATAAAGATAGAGTATAAGTGTTTAAAAGTACTTTGTCCTACGCATTGTGATTAATGGATAGAGTCTACAGGTATAGAGGCATCCATCCATGCTAGAGACCGATAAATATCCACCTATCAGTCTATCCACATATCAGAGGGGGGAAATATTCACATCACATCTTTTCATCTATGACCTTTCCATCTGTGATAAATGATTGCTTAGATGACAAAGGGACGTGTGGATGTCTGAATCCCCAAGTACAAACACTATCCTCATGCACCCTAGCAACACACGATTAATTCAATTCAAGGAGCATGCACCTGTCTCTCTGCAGCTTTACAGGTTAAATTCTGAATTCAACTCTGATGCACTCTAATGATGTCCATAAACGGCAACATTACAATTTTGTCTAAAGACCTACCTGTTCAAGAAAACGTGTATTGGAGTATCACACATTTCTTGGTATTGTATATTTTTAAGTAAATCAATGTATTTGTATGCAGTTTGAACTTATTGAATGGGAGTTGGATTGTATCTTCCCGACAGATGTGGCTTCAAACCAGTTAGTGCTTCCCGCTCTCAGATCTACTTTCTTCGGTGTGCTCCTTCTTTAGCTCTCCTCCAGCTATGGGTAAAGGTGGAGGGCTTTTGCATTAATCAGTTGGTGAATGGTCCGACAAAAAGGGCATACTTTGGATCTTGTTCTATCTTTTGGTCTAAACGTCAGCCTAAAAGATTATAGCAACACAGGTATTTCAGACCTTTTTCAAGTTCTGTTTGCTGTTACGTTGCCTGGCCCTAAGATACATGTGTGTGTCCCTGTTTGCTACCGTGGCGCGACCAATACATCAACAGCTATTTTTTCTATTGCTTTTAATACTTTTCCACTGAACACTATTTGTACCTCGTCCAACACGGACATTGATGACATGATCCATCTATTTAAAGTTGCTATATGTAGTAATGTGGCCAGAAATGGTACTGCAATCACGGTCAAAATTCTGTAGTCCCCTCCCACTCTCCATGACTGAGGTTGCCAGATACGGAGCCAAATCCGAATCCTACTCCCAAGGATCTTCAAATGGCAATCGACGAGTCCTACGCTGTAGGTTTCTCTTGTTTATGCTTCTTGCAAGATGGTTTACTAAGTAATTATGCCACATTTGGGTGATGGGTCAAATGCAGAGAATAATTTCGTCGCACCTAGTGTGTGGGACAATCATCGGTACTTTAACTTTTAATTTTACTGATGTCGATTAGCCAAATGTATTTGTAAAGTTACTCAGCAATATTTTAATCAGGAGTCAGGACAGATTGTTGGCATTACCCTGCTAAAGTGTTTAGTTTGACCGCACGGACTACAATCAAAATATATTATACTGTATATAATAATATATAATATCACATATCGCATATTATATATTATATATTATATAATATCACATATCGCATACTCCTCTCTGAGCTGCCACCTTACCGTGGTAGAGGAGTTTGCGTGTCCCAATGATCCTAGGAGCTATGTTGTCCGGGGGCTTTATGCCCTTTGGTAGGGTCTCCCAAGACAAACTGGTCCTAGGTGAGGGATCAGACAAAGAGCAGCTCGAAGACCTCCATGAAGAATAAAAATAAAGAACCCAGATTTCCCTCGCCCGGACGCGGGTCACCGGGGCCCCCCTCCGGAGCCAGGCCCGGAGGCGGGGCACGATGGCGAGCGCCTGGTGGCCGGGCCTGTCCCCATGGGGCCCGGCCGGGCACAGCCCGAAGAGGCAACGTGGGTCCCCCCTCCAATGGGCTCACCACCCATAGCAGGGGCCATAGAGGTCGGGTGCAGTGTGAGCTGGGCGGCAGCCGAAGGCAGGGCACTTGGTGGTCCGATCCTCGGCTACAGAAGCTAGCTCTCACCTCGCTGGGGGGGAAGGAGCCTGAGCTAGTGCGCGAGGTTGAGAAGTTCCGGCTAGATATAGTCGGACTCACTTCGACGCACAGCAAGGGCTCTGGAACCAGTTTCAATTCCCACCTCCGGAAGAACTTTGAACATGTCACGAGGGAGGTGCTGGACATTGAGTCCGAGTGGACCATGTTCCGCGCCTCTATTGTCGAGGCAGCTGATTGGAGCTATGGCCGCAAGGTAGTTGGTGCCTGTCGTGGCGGTAATCCTAGAACCTGTTGGTGGACACCGGCGGTGAGGGATGCCGTCAAGCTGAAGAATGAGTCCTATCGGGTTCTTTTGGCTCATAGGACTCCTGAGGCAGCGGACAGGTACCGACAGGCCAAGCGGTGTGCGGCTTCGGCGGTTGCGGAGGCAAAAAATCGGACATGGGAGGAGTTCGGGGAAGCCATGGAAAACGCCTTCCGGATGACTTCGAAGCGATTCTGGACCACCATCCGCCGCCTCAGGAAGGGAAAGCAGTGCACTATCAACACCGTGCATGGTGAGGATGGTGTTTTGCTGACCTCGACTGCGGATGTTGTGGATCGGTGGAGGGAATACTTCGAAGACCTCCTCAATCCCACCAACACGTCTTCCTATGAGGAAGCAGTGCCTGGGGAATCTGTGGTGGGCTCTTCTATTTCTGGGGCTGAGGTTGCTGAGGTAGTTAAAAAGCTCCTCGGTGGCAAGGCCCCGGGGGTGGATGAGATCCGCCCGGAGTTCCTTAAGGCTCTGGATGCTGTGGGGCTGTCTTGGTTGACAAGACTCTGCGGCATCGCGTGGACATCGGGGGCGGTACCTCTGGATTGGCAGACCGGGGTGGTGGTTCCTCTCTTTAAGAAGGGGAACCGGAGGGTGTGTTCTAACTATCGTGGGATCACACTCCTCAGCCTTCCCGGTAAGGTTTATTCAGGTGTACTGGAGAGGAGGCTACGCCGGATAGTCGAACCTCGGATTCAGGAGGAACAGTGTGGTTTTCGTTCTGGTCGTGGAACTGTGGACCAGCTCTATACTCTCGGCAGGGTCCTTGAGGGTGCATGGGAGTTTGCCCAACCAGTCTACATGTGCTTTGTGGACTTGGAGAAAGCATTCGACCGTGTACCTCGGGAAGTCCTGTGGGGAGTGCTCAGAGAGTATGGGGTATCGGACTGTCTGATTTTGGCGGTCCGCTCCCTGTATGATCAGTGTCAGAGCTTGGTCCGCATTGCCGGCAGTAAGTCGGACACGTTTCCAGTGAGGGTTGGACTCCGCCAAGGCTGCCCTTTGTCACCGATTCTGTTCATAACTTTTATGGACAGAATTTCTAGGTGCAGTCAAGGCGTTGAGGGGATCCGGTTTGGTGGCTGCAGGATTAGGTCTCTGCTTTTTACAGATGATGTGGTCCTGATGGCTTCATCTGGCCAGGATCTTCAGCTCTCGCTGGATCGGTTCGCAGCCGAGTGTGAAGCGACTGGGATGAGAATCAGCACCTCCAAGTCCGAGTCCATGGTTCTCGCCCGGAAAAGGGTGGAGTGCCATCTCCGGGTTGGGGAGGAGATGTTGCCCCAAGTGGAGGAGTTCAAGTACCTCGGAGTCTTGTTCACGAGTGAGAGAAGAGTGGATCGTGAGATCGACAAGCGGATCGGTTTGGCATCTTCAGTAATGCGGACGCTGTATCGATCCGTTGTGGTGAAGAAGGAGCTGAGCCGGAAGGCAAAGCTCTCAATTTACCGGTCGATCTACGTTCCCATCCTCACCTATGGTCATGAGCTTTGGGTTATGACCGAAAGGACAAGATCACGGGTACAAGCGGCCGAAATGAGTTTCCTCCGCCGGGTGGCGGGGCTCTCCCTTAGAGATAGGGTGAGAAGCTCTGCCATCCGCGGGGAGCTCAAAGTAAAGCCGCTGCTCCTCCACATCGAGAGGAGCCAGATGAGGTGGTTCGGGCATCTGGTCAAGATGCCACCCGAACGCCTCCCTCGGGAGGTGTTTAGGGCACGTCCGACCGGTAGGAGGCCACGGGGAAGACCCAGGACACGTTGGGAAGACTATGTCTCCCGGCTGGACCTGGGAACACCTCGGGATCCTCCGGGAAGAGCTGGACGAAGTGGCTGGGGAGAGGGAAGTCTGGGCTTCCCTGCTTAGGCTGCTGCCCCCGCGACCCGACCTCGGATAAGCGGAAGAAGATGGTTGGATGGATGGATCACATATCGCATAGGCCTACTTTGATGGCAAGCCAAGGCCAACAGTAAAATTACCGCCACAATTCGTTCAGCATAACTCCATGTTGCATCCAACCTGACGCACTACATTCTCTTTCATGTACGCACATCACCATCTTTTAGTGCAGAGTGCCATTCTATGAGTCAACCCACGTTACGCATAAACCACGTTACGCATAAATCATATAGCTTACTACCATGTCAATACACAAAGTAGAAAATCATTACATTTAATGCATTATATTGTGCCAAGCATATACCACCCCATATGTGCCTGATGCACATACAGTACCAGAAACTGCAATTAGCCGTGCTTACAGTATGTTGGAACGCATTTCTTCAGCGTTTCAGCATATTGAGGCACTGACACTACCAATATCCACATAGGTTTTATTTGTCGAAAATATATTTTGCCCTGTCAGTTGGATGACATATCGACATACAGGCTAACAGGTAAATATTTCCCCCGTTAACATATATGTCGATGTGTCATTGACCGGGCTAGCATGTTAAAAGAATTACACTAGTGTGATGATGCTTCGCTCCTAAGCATTTGTTGCACGAACATATTAGCTTTGTTGGAAAATATCTTAGACTGTATTGGGCAATATAGTTTACATAACAAATGTCCATTTCCATTTATTACAAGTAATAAAAAAAAATGTAAATGCCTGACTTACCTATCAAGGAGTAAATTAGCAAGTTTGGTGTCAGATGAAAAAATCTTCTCTGCCTTCAATCATCTCCATCGTTCAAAGACATCCCCGTTACAAATCCTCATTTTGCTCCTGGCTTTGTCATGAATAAGTTGAGAATCGTAACAACGCGTTGTAGATTTACTAAGGTCTGACATGTTTAGTAACTTTACCAGTGGCAGTTGCTAGACGAAGATGGCGGTGCGTAACTGGCAACCTGGATGTGACACACTCACAGACTTTCTAATTGGTCAAATGGTGGAGGGCGGGATATCGAAATGAAAACAATAACAAGATTTCATGGCTGTAAATCTAATTTTGAAATGAGCATATCCTGGCTGAACTACTGTTATCAGTTATAAAGGTATTCAAAAAGAACATGATTTATTAATTCCTTTTGACATATCAGGGTCCAGGCTGGACTTGATCACTTGGAGGAAGTAACAGTATGCTGTGTCGGGGTAGTGTTTGGATCCGAAGCCGTACAGTAGTAGTACTGTATATGTTTTTTTTCTAATGCTCATTTCTGACAGCCGAAAAAACACTGCAAAAGTTAACCATTTAGCATTAGCAGAGATGCTAACAGTCCATTTCACCGACATTATACTGTTGTGTTTTCCTCTCCTATTGCTGACGTTCTGGTTGTTACATGAAAACACTTGATATGAAGCACACTGCCCCTTTTGCAAGAAAACAGTTTTATGGAAAATCTGAAAAATGGTTGTTGTGATGGTTGGTAATATTTTTTTCAGTTAGTTTACAATAGAAAAGCTTCTGGTGTATTTAGTTTAACTATTTTGTTTTCCAATTTGGAAAAGCAGTGAATTTCCATACTTACAATTCATTCTGACCCTCTGATTTCTCAGAATTGCTCTATACTTTTTTGTCTGTATGTGAAATGGTCTTAAATTATTTTCAATATAGTCTTAAAAAGTATTACATTTGATTTGTTAAAACCTGCAGAGACCCTGTTTGTGATATCCATCCATGGCAACTCAGTAGAGCAGGTTCCCAGATTTTGCTACCTCGAGTCTACGATCAACAGCATCAATGACCCTAGCGAGGATGTCAATAACAGGACTCGCCTAACCTTGTCTTTTTTTACAACATGGCTTTTCCGCGCAAACCAAGATCCGTGTCTACAGGGCTTTTGTGATTCCAACCCTTCTACATGGGTCAGAGAGCTGGACCTTCTGTTGAAAAAACATCAGGACTCTAGAGAGGTTTCACCATCAAAAACTGCGGGCAATCCTAGAAATTGCGTAGGAAGATCGCATCACCAACAATAATGTTCTAACCCATGCCAATCTTCCCAAGCTTGGAATCAATCGTCACCAAGATCATTTATTTGTTATATTTATTATTTATTCTTAAACAGACCTTGTTTCGTGTACTGTCCCATGAGTCTAGGCTGCAAGGGGGACCCAAGAGACGGCTGAAAGAACAGTTTAAACAAGTACTAAAAAAGAGCAGGATCCCTGTGAACAACTGGGAGGCCCTGGCAGCGGACCGCTCAGCCTGGCGTGGTTCAATCGCCATTGGTGCTCAGAAACTTCCGATCAAGCGATCACAAGCAGCAGAGAAGAAACGCCAACTAAGACATCAACGTATTTTGCTTTCCCGTCCACCTGCAATATTTTCGTGCCAAGACTACCCTAGGCTTTTCCACATACACCTTGGACTCCACAGTCACCAACAGGCACACAGACGGAGAGTCCAGGTAGCTCAGCTAGTCCAGATAGAGAAGAAATGAATAATGAAGAGAGAACGGATCCTCGTTTTTTTGCGGCTGCCATGATGAAACTATATATATATATATTTTATGTGAAGATACATAATAAGTACTCCTTTCTGGACGATAGTTCTTAAGATATAAAAACAGTGATACATGCGGTACACGCCTTCATCTAATTCATTCAGGCCCAAAACACAGGTGCCTGGGAATCCTTGTTCTAAGGGGTGACACGATTGACCTCCCTCAGGTCAACAGTCCACCCTTTTCCTCTTTTTTGAAGAACTGAGGTTAGAAATTATGGAATGACTGCCCATTTGTGCATTTGTATCCAGCACATCAGTGTAAGTGTGTTCAGCACTGGTGAAGCCACAGTTCTAACATGGCAGGACTGCTATCAGGCCCGAAGCAACATTGTGTTCCAACATGGAAAACAGCAGCAAGGAGATTTATTTCAGCAGGTTCAGGGGCAGTGAACAGTCCTCGCAAGAGGCACCAGGCTATCAGATAGGCCTGCTGAGAAGAGACTACTGATCCTCTTCTCCCGGCCTAGTTTTTCTCTCCTAGGGGCATGAAGGATATACTCCACTCCTGGACCATTCATCACGTCTGGTACTGAGGCCATACACGGAGGGAATCTGTATCACTATTATCTTACTACCTGCCCTTCTCTTACCCCCGGAAGAAAATATCTCCTCTGAGGAAGAGGCAAAACTAATTGTTACTCTGCATGGTGTCAAGTCTCACTCATTCTGTTTCGATTACACCCCATCCACTGGCCAGCTTTATCACATCTATCTCCCCCTTATGGTCTTTCTCCCAAGGTTCAGCCAGTGTCCCACTTCACCGTCTCACCAGGACCCTTATCAGGGAGACGGCTCTGCTCATTAAGGAGTTAATTTTCTCCCTCCTATCTCTTATTAGTACAGTCAACCTAAAGCACTGTGAATTCTTTAAATTTTCTTCCATGTTATCAGAAAAGGGAGAGGCAGAAAAAAAAGATGAGAATGGGGGGGTATTTAATCGTTTAAGTAGTCTTCCTGGGGAACTAGATTTCTTTTTTTCCTCTTCCCAGCAATGCAAAGAAATCTCTCTGAAAGTCGGCCCATCTCAGTAATTCAGTTTTTAAAGCGTGAGGATGGAGGGAAGGGAGGTGTTGAGGGGGTCGGGGGCTGCAGGGGAAAGCAGGGGAATAGTGGTGATGGCAGGAGAGAGAGGGGAGAAAGAGAGAGAGAGGGGAAAAAAATGACTTGATGAAATTCCGCTATCAGCTCCGAACCAATATGCAAAATATCTTGCTGGAAATCAAATAGCTATTATGTTTTCATTTCCACGTCGGCGTATTTGCTTAATGAAGAGGAGACAGATCAGACCGGCAGAGAGAGTCTGCAGGAGCCGATAACCGCCAACGGCTCCCAGCTATCCGCACAGAGTGACGCTCACAGTCACTACGCTTTTTCGCTGAAAAAAAGGAGGAAAAGAAAGAGATGGAGGTGAAGGAGAGAGGTAGAGATGAAGAGAACAGGAAGGTGATGGGGAAAAGGAGACCAAGAGAGATATTAAAGAGGGCCAAGAAACGAGAAAGGGAGGAAAAGAGCTGGGAAATGTAAAAAATATAAGACAGAAATGAGGAAGGCAGGTCATAAGGACAAAGAGGAATGGAGACTGGTGTTCATTAAGTTGGGTGTGCGGCTAAGGCAAAGTTGCCTTGAATTCCTTTGAACTCAAATATACAAAGTCCTCCCTGCGAGTGGATATATATTTACTTGTACAATTGAATGTTTCTTCGCAGGTCAGTCTTGCTATCTTCAACTGGTTGCATTGTATTGTATATTTTAAGTATTCTGTGGCTTTCAAGTGTTTAAGCCAGTACTTGTCAAATGGTGAGGAGGGCCCTCCCAAAAGGCGCACAGTGTGAACGATAGTGCGGGGCTTGAGCAGCAGACATTCCAATACTAGCATCAGTATGAAAAATGCACATCCCGGTGAATTGTTTGCACTATTATATAGTAGCACAGACAGTCTTATTTTATTATTTTATTATTTAAATGTTATAAATTTAGTTAATAAACTCCATCCATCCATTTTCTACCGCTTGTCCTTACGGGGTCGCGGCGGGTGCTGGAGACTATCCCAGCTGCACACGGGGAAAAGGCGGGGTACACCCTGGACAAGTCGCCACCTCACCGCAAGGCCAACACAGATCGACAGACAACAATCACACTCACATTCACACACTAGGGCCAATTTAGTGTTGCCAATCAACCTATCCCCAGGTGCATGTCTTTGGAGGTGGGAGGAAACCGGAGTACCCGAAGGGAACCCACGCAGTCACGGAGAGAACATGCAAACTCCACACAGAAAGATCTCGAGCCCAGGATCGAACCCAGGACCTTCGTTTTGTGAGGCACACGTACTAACCCCTGTCCAACCGTGCTGCCCGTTAATACACTTAACTTGGAAATTATTTTAAGTTATGTTAATTCATTTTATTTATCTATTTTGATCGTTAAGTGAAGTATGCAGAAGGATAGTGTCATGGTAAATGGTAAATGGGTTATACTAGTGTAGCGCTTTTCTACCTTCAAGATACTCAAAGCGCTTTGACACTATTTCCACATTCACCCATTCACACACACATTCACACACTGATGGCGGGAGCTGCCATGCAAGGCCCCAACCACGACCCATCAGGAGCAAGGGTGAAGTGTCTCGCTCAAGGACACAACGGACGTGACTAGGTTGGTAGCAGCTGGGGATTGAACCAGGAACCCTCAAGTTGCTGGCACGGCCACTCTCCCAACTGCGCCACACCAGCCTCATACAGTGGTTTGTACAGATAAATACATATTTATCAAGTTCTCAATAGTATTTCAATTTAGGGTGGGATTGGAAAACATCGGTCTCTTAGGGTTGCATGAAAAACTTGAGAATCACTTGTTTAAAGGGTTCCTATTATGCAAAACCAACGTTTCTTAGTCGTTAGCACCTGTTTTTGTGTATTTGGAATCCCCATAAATCCTGAAAATTTAAACTCAAACCATGGCGGCATGTCAAAAATATTTATAAAACAATCTTGCCTTATTTCAAACTTGCTCTAATCGAGCCATTTGGGATTGGAAACTTTTTGACATATTTTGCCTAATTAGGTCAGCAGATATCTTCGTCTGAGGTAGAGGTACAACCGAAGAGCTTTGCATGACTGCCATTTTTCTTAAGTTCTATTCCAAAATTGTAGTCAATAAGTTCCTTATTTTTCTCTATTCTCTTGTTGCGAGACACATGCATGCTAAAATATTTCGCTGTTGCCATCTAGCGCATAGTTCTAACTAGGGCTGCAACTAATGATTATTTTGATAGTGATTAAGTCAACGATCATCTTAACAATTATTTAATTGGTTGGATAATAAAGTGTACACATTTAATGGCTTTAATTTTTTCCATCGACTTATAAATTCAACCTAAGTTATTTTAGGCTTACGAACTAAGATGACTAATTCATTCATAAATATGTATTTTTTATTGTAACTGTGTTGCTCATTCAGCTGTTACAAAAATTAAAATGACTTTTAAAATGTTGTCCATTTAAAAATAAGGTAAATTGCTAAAAAAATAAAAAAAATCAATTAACCGAGTTTGTGTTTTTAAAAAAAACTATTAAAATAGCAGCAATGAAAACAAACAACAGCAGCACAGTGGGTTCGATCTCCAGGCTCTGAGTTTTTCTGTGTGGAGTTTGCATGTTCTCCCCGTGACTGCGTGGGTTCCCTCCGGGTACTCCGGCTTCCTTCCACCTCCAAAGACATGCACCTGGGGATAGGTTGATTGGCAACACTAAATTGGCCCTAGTGTGTGAATGTGAGTGTGAATGTTGTCTGTCTATCTGTGTTGGCCCTGTGATGAGGTGGCGACTTTTCCAGGGTGTACCCCGCCTTCCGCCCGAATACAGCTTGGACAGTCTTATTGTTTGGAAGACAAACAATAAAACACAACATCTAACTTCCTCTAAAAGAAAAGAAGCATTTTGTGAGGATGTTTAAAAAGTTGCACATTGGTATATTGACAGTTTTAGCACTCTAATAGACTCAATGTGTAGAATTCTATCTTTGATTAATTCTTAAAATGTTGGCTATTTAATAGATCCATCCATCCATCCATTTTCTACCGCTTATTCCCTTTTGGGGTCGCGGGGGACGCTGGAGCCTATCTCAGCTACAATCGGGCGGAAGGCGGTGTACACCCTGGACAAGTCGCCACCTCATCACAGTATACAATAGATCGTATAATCTTTTCTACGGCTGCAACAACTAATCGATTGAATCGATTAAAATCGATTAGAAAAATAGTTGGCGATTAATTTAGTCATCGATTCGTTGGATCTATGCTATGCGCATGCGCAGATGCTACGTTAAAAAAAAAATAAAAAAAAATGTTTACCTTTATTTATAAACTGCAACATTTACAAACAGCTGAGAAACAATCAAAATAATAGGGGTGTAACGGTACGTGTATTTGTATCGAACCGTTTCGGTACGGGGGTTTCGTTTCGGTGCGGAAGTGTACCGAACGAGTTTCCACACGGACATATTAAGTAGCGTACTGCACGTTGTGTAAACAATACACAATGATGATATTACGGACCGTAGATGGTGAAATCCCTAAATTCCTTGCAAAAGCTGGTTGAGAAAGGTTTTTCTTAAACTGTTCAACAATTTGCTCACGCATTTGTTGACAAAGTGGTGACCCTCGCCCCATCCTTGTTTGTGAATGACTGAGCATTTCATGGAATCTACTTTTATACCCAATCATGGCACCCACCTGTTCCCAATTTGCCTGTTCACCTGTGGGATGTTCCAAATAAGTGTTTGATGAGCATTCCTCAACTTTATCAGTATTTATTGCCACCTTTCCCAACTTCTTTGTCACGTGTTGCTGGCATCAAATTCTAAAGTTAATGATTATTTGCAAAAAAAAAAATGTTTATCAGTTTGAACATCAAATATGTTGTATTTGTAGCATATTCAACTGAATATGGGTTGAAAATGATTTGTAAATCATTGTATTCCGTTTATATTTACATCTAACACAATTTCCCAACTCATATTGAAACGTGGTTTGTACATATACTGTATATATATATATATATATATATATATATATATATATATATATATATATATATATATATATATACACATATATATATATATATATATATATATATATATATATATATATATATATAAATATATATATATATATATATACACACACACAGAGGTTTTTGTTAGCAGGTGTTTAATAAAAAGGCAAACATCTTTATCGCATATAGATTATATGTATATACATATACATACATATTTATGTACATTCACATATATACACACACATACACACACATATAATATATATTCATACATATATGTATGTAACATATATGTATATAAATATATACATATATACATATTTATGTATATACATACATACACACAAACATATATATATATATAAAACATATATGCACGTGCACACACACACATACACATACACACACACATATATGCATACATATATATGTATATATTTGTATACATATATGTATACATATATGTATTGATGTACATATATGTATGTATGTATGTATGTAAACATATATAAGTATGTATATGAAACACCTGCTATCAAAAACGTCTGAAAGTTACAAAAGTGACATCCATTAGCAGCATCTTTCAAGCGTTTATATCATCTAAAAAAATTGTAAAATAAAACAAAAAAAAAAGACGTGTGTTCTTGTCTCTCATAATGATTGTGAACGATAAGCAAAATTCCAAAAAGTGCAGTTCTCCTTTAACACAATACTTGACAATTGCAACTTTAATGAGTAGATTTTTCTTAATTGCCGTAATGTTTTATGTTACATTTACTTGAAGTTAAATGCTTGAGGGAGTGCAAAGTTGAGAGTACTTTCTCAGGTAATTCTCTTTGCTCTGATCAATAAGTGGATCCCCTCCACTGTCACCTATGTCATCCTCTCATCCTTTCCTGTCTTTCTTAATGGTTTTCTTTCGAAGTCTATAATTGTCTCACACAAGTACACCCCCACTATCTTTTTCCTACTTTCAGGTCTGATGTGTTTTTCATTTTTTGTTGCAGGCGTTGGGTTATTAGCGTAAGAGCGGCAAAGCCTGCGTCTGTTTAATCAGGCTTGTTGAGCATACAGGTTTGATGTGTGTTGTCTCAGTGTTTAATCAGCGAGCTGCTTGCTGCAGGTTTGATGTGGATGGAGAGTTAATAAAGCAGTATCTGTGGTGCCTTCATCAGCTGCAGCACTTTGTTCCGCCTCTCTTCGGGCCTCTTTAAGACAGACAGTGACAGTCCCTGTGCGGCAGCTCAAGTATTCTCTTCTACGAAATCTCTGTTTCATCCCGGTGCTGCTCTGTGTATCAGCAAGGACTGTCTTTCCTGGCCCTTCTTTAATCCTGTTTTTAATTTTAAACTTGACATACCTTCACACCATCATTGTTTGGTCGCCCTTCACTGAAACACCCTTAGAAAATAAAACTTGACTGAATATTAATCCGTAGTGATGGGATACAATACAGAATCATCAAGGCATTATGAAACACAAGGAGTGATACTAAGCCCTTCAATGTGTGTGTGTGTGTGTGTGTGTGTGTGTGTGTGTGTGTGTGTGTGTGTGTGTGTGTGTGTGTGTGTGTGTGTGTGTGTGTGTGTGTGCGTGTGTGTATATATATACACATTTATATGTATGTGTATGTATACTCTATATATATGTATGTATATATGTCTGTATATATATACATACAGTATGTATGTATATATATATATATATACACACAGTATGTATGTATACATTTATATTACGGTTGTACGGTATACCGGTATTAGTATAGTACCGCGATACTAATGAATCATATTCGGTACTATACCGCCTCTGAAAAGTACCGGTCCGCCACCAGTACTAAGCGACTTCTAAATCACTAATCCTCGCCTCCATGACGACAAATAAAGTATCATCCCTGCAGGACGAGGAATAGTTAAACATGCTTCACTACACACCGTAGCTCACCAGCGTCAAAATATAAACAAATGCCATTGGTGGATCTACACCTAACATCCACTGTAATGATACCAAATAGAGTAGCGTATCTAGTCGATACTACTATGATTATGTCGATATTGTTTGGCATCACATCTTCTTTCGTTTAAAAAAAATATATATTATGTTTATAAACTCAAGAAATATGTCCCTGGACCCATGAGGACTTTGAATATGACCAAAGTAGGATCCTGTAACGACTTGGTATCGGATTGATACCCAATTTTGTGGTATCATCCAAAACTAATGTAAAGTATCAAACAACAGAATAATAAGTGATTATTACATTTTAACAGAAGTGTAGATAGAACATGTTAAAAGAGAAAGTAAGCAGATATTAACAGTAAATGAACAAGTAAATTAATAATTCATTTTCTACCACTTGTCCTTAATAATTTTGACAAAATAATAGAATGTAAAATGACACAATATATTACTGCATACGTCAGCAGCTAAATTAGGAGCCTTTGTTTGCTTACTTACTACTAAAAGACAAGTTGTCTTGTAAGTTCACTATTTTATTTAAGGACTAACTTGCAATAAGAAACATTTAATGTACCGTAAGAGTTTTTGTTTAAATAAAGGCAATAATGCAATTTTTTGTCATCGCCTTTATTTAGAAAAGAACCGAAATAATTTTACCCGTAGCGGTACCAAAATGTTGGTATCGGAACAACGCTAATGCATATATATGTATATATATATATATATATATATATATATATATATATATATATATATATATATATATATATATATATATATACATATATACATATATATTATGAGTAATATACATTAATGCTCCCATGGTAAAAGTGCAATTTTAATGTTATATGCATTTATAAAAAGAAAGAATAAAGGTTATCAGAAAAATCCTTGTTTATTTTAATTATTTACCCTAAAATACACATTGAAGCTATATGGTGTGTTTTATTTGATTACTTGATAAACGAACAAATGAATCAAAATATTACTCAATTACCAAAATAATCAATTGTTGCAGCCCTACCACAAATAAATGAACGTGTGTTTCCCATTACACCATTATGATATAATCTAACAACTGTTCTGCTCTATTTTAAATCCAGGTTTGAAGAGACACAAGTCTTTACAAATGTGTTTATCCTAAGCACCCTTTTCTTTAGTTTCATATCCTTTCATCCTGTCAGGAATTTTTAGAACTGCATTTGCATACCATATGTCATCAATTTAACTAGAAAATAATTTTGTGTCATGTGGACAATTTTTTTTTTTTTTGTGCAACTGTGTTTAGAGAACAATAACATAAGCTTTTTTTCAATAAAGCACACAGATGGACTTCAAGTACTCATTTGATGTTTTATCTTGTCTGCATTTTGTAGGTCACAGTAGTTTTGCATCAGTTGGATATTTTAGGCTTTTCCTAGTTTTCTTTTGTCGCCATTCCCCTTAAAGTTTTATTTTCATGTGATCATAAAGTTTGCAAATTAGGAAGCTTAGGGCTATTTTACTGAACACTGACATTAGATGGAGTTTCATTACTTCACAATGTAGAAAGTTGAGTGGTGTGTTTGATAAGTTCAGTCTATTGATGATATTAATGTGCCCTATGTCTTTTTTTCTATCTCTTGTAGCTCAGTTAAACTTTTCTTGCTGGATATAATATTGAATACAGCTTTTAACTGGTAAATTAAGTAGAATATGCTCCACCTAATCTTCCAGTCCCGTACTATCCCTTCCACCAACTCTCCAAGACACAAGGGGAAGAAGAATATATTTCTCCTTGGATAAAAGAAGGCAGCTGAAACTTTTTCCATAGCATTTAATGTCCGAAAGCAGTGATGTAGTGATTGATTCATTAAACCAAAGCTGTAATGAGAAAAGAAATTCCAACTTCAATTTGAAACACAAAATGTAATTGGATTTTTTTTTTACTGAGAAGTCCCTTTGTACAATTATGATTAAAGCAAAATTAATTGTATGAAAATGTCCTCAGAGATACGGAAAATTAGATGGAACAACGCTTGGACAACATGGACATTATTCTAAAAATATTGTGCATGGGGATCGATCGATTTCTTTTTTTCTCTGTGTCCTATCTTTTTCTCGCTATGTTAATTTTATCTGAAATTAGGGTGAACCATGCAGGCGTGGAAGTTGAAATTAGCCTGAAGATGTTTCATTTACAAAGACAGAAACACTTTGTCAGGCAGCAATTGTTTCCAAGCATTATCTCTGCCTGCTTTTAATTGCTTTGGAAGTGAAATTAACAGAATTAGAAAAATTGCCTCACCCTTTTTCTACAAGCTTCTTTATTCACAGTCATTGTTGTGCGCTTTGTATAGATTATAGATGCCTTTGTTCCAGCATTGTAAATATATATGCCCCAAGTCATGGCTTTAGCTCCGAAACAATCCCACTACTGGTTTGACACAAGCAAATTAGAATTAATTTACAACCTGTCTCGAATGAGGCAGGGGGGTGCGCACTGAAATCATGGATTTCTGTCTGAATTGAAGTCACTAAATGTGTTTTCCTCCCTTTCCATTGTTCTACCATCTAGTTTTCTTCCCTTTTAAAAGAAATGACTACTTTGAATCAATCATTTAAACATATCCCATCTCCTCTCACAGGGATTGGAAATGTGATCCTTTACCAACAAACCAGCAAATAAAAAAAACCTAACCGGGTCCGACGGCAAACAAGAAAAAATTCACAGTGCTCAGTGTACTATTTCAAGCAGGATGTTGTATTAATCTTAAAGAGGGGGCTTTAATAATGAAGTCGTTTTTCCCCGTTTTATGGATATAATCTTCAAACGGGCAAAAATAGATCAAAAGTACTGTATAATTACTATGGTCAGCAGGGATTGTGAAATTGTAATTGATACAGATCAGCCCTTTACTAATCACTCTTTTAGCTTCAATTTTTAGGTATACTGCAATTTGGCTTTAGGTCCCCTTTGGCTTCTGCCATTAATCTTATGGATTAGATAAAGTGGGTCCCTGTCTTGAAACCATTTTTTAATGGTTCAGTGTGCATGTATTTTTTAGTTTAATTTTAAAATGGTTTCCCTCTCTTTTCTTTTGTGTATGGATGCTAATGAATGAAACAAGTGCGATTCATTCAATTAATGTAGTTCAATAAAACAATATGTTTTTTATTTGTATAATTATTTTTTTTCAACACCTATAATTCCTTTATTGATGTGCTCCTTAATAAATCATCCACATTTTTAAATGATGATTCCCTTTTTTATATACAGGTAGGGATACTTGATGAAATTAAAAGACAATTATCAAGTCATTAAATTAATAATATTTATTTTTAAGTCCGGGTATTTAAACATTAGGTTGGTATATTGCACATACTTTTTTACATTCTGTACACATGGGCAAATATGCATATATCAAGAAATGATTCTCAATTGAAATACAAGTAAATAACATTTTCAATAGGATGACATAAATTTGTGATGCAAAGATCGATGCGCTTTACAAGATTCACATGAACTTTTTGCCATGTCCCCACTTTTACCTTACAGTGAATTTGTAAAGTATTCACAGCACTTCACTTTCTCCCCTTTTTGTTATGTTACAGCCTTATTTCAAAATGGAATAAATGTATTTTTGTCCACAAAATTTTACACATAACACCCTATAATGACAATTTAAAGAAGTTTATTTTTTTTTGAGCTTTTTGAAATGTATTCAAACTTAAAAAAAAGTTAAACGAAAGATAAATCAATACTTAATAAAAGTGCATCAACTGTTGATGCATTTTTGGCAGCAATTAGAGCTTCAAGACTTTTTGCCGCAATCTTAGCACACCTCAATGCAGTTTCGCCGATTTATTTTTGCAGGACCTCTTAGGCTCCATCAGGTTGGATGGTTAGCGTCGGTGCACAGACATTTTCAGATCTCTCCAAAGATGTGCAATCGGATTCAAGTCTCAATGACATTTACGGAGTTGTCCTGAAGCCATTCCTTTGATATCTTGGCTGTGTGCTTGGGGTTGAAAGATGAACGGTCACCCTATTCTGAGTTTAAGAGTGGTCTGGAGCAGGTTTTCATCCAGGATGTCTCTGTGCATTGCTACATTCATTTTTCACTCTATCCTGTTTAGTCTCCCAGTTCCTACTGCTGAAAAACATCCCCACAGCATGATGCTGCCACCACCATGCTTCACTGTAGGGATGATATTGGCCTGGTGATGATCGGTGTCTGGTTTCCTCCAAACATGATGCCTGCCATTCATGCCAAAGAGTTCAATCTTTGTCTCATCAGACCAGAGAATTTTGGTCTGAGAGCATTTCAGGTGCATTTTGGCAAACTTAAACAAATTAATGGCTTCCGTCTGACCACTCTACCATCCAGGTCTCATAGGTAGATTTCTGCAGAGATGGTTGTCCTTTAGTTCTCTTCTCTGCACTGAGGAATGCTGTAGCTCTGACAGAGTGACCATCGGTTCTTGGTCACCTCCCTGACTATAGGGCCCTTGTCCTCCAATCGCTCAATTTAGACGGCCGGACAGCTCTTGGAAGAATCCTGGCGGTTCCAGATTTCTTCTATTTACGGAAGGATGATGGAGGCCGCTGTGCTCATTGGGACCTTCAAGGCAGCAGATATTTCTCTGTACTCAGATTTGTGCCTCAAGACAATACTATCTTCGCGTTCTACAGACAATTCCTTCGACTTCATTCTTGGTTTGTTCTCTGTAATGCACTGTCAGGTGTGGGACCTTATATTTAGACAGGTGTGTGCCTTTCCAAATCATGTCTAACCAACTGAATGTACCGCAGGTGGACTCCAATTAAGATGTCAGTTGAAACAGGATGCATCTCAGCTCAAATTTGATCTTTATGGCAAAGGCTGTGAAAACATATTCACATGTGATTTTTTTTTTTTTTTTTTTGTAAAAACTTCTAAAAAAAAAAAAAAAAAGAAAAGAAAAAATCGTCATGTGTAGAGGTTTGAGGGAAAAATGGATCAATTCCATTTTGGAATAAGGCTGTAGTGTAACAAAATGTGGAAAAAGTAAAGCACTGTGAATACGCATGCGGCTCTTTGATCACTCTGATGCGGCTCAGCTGCATACTTGCCGACCCCCCCCGATTTTCCCGGGAGCCTTCCGGATTTCAGTGCCTCTCGCAGAAAACTCCCGGGATTAATATTCTCCAATTTTCACCCTTACAATAATAATAAGGGCTTGCCGTGATGGTGCAGCATTTGGCGCCCCAAACAGCGTGCCAACCCAGCCTCTTATCATATGCATATTCTGTTTGCACACATAAGTGACAGCAAGGCATACTTGGTCAACAGCTACACAGGTTACACTGACGGTGGTCATATAAAACAACTTTAACACTCTTACTAATAATGCGCCACACTTTGAACCAAAACCAAACAAGAATGACAAACACATTTCGGGAGAACATCCGCACCTTAACACAACATAAACACAACAGAACAAATACCCAGAATCCCATGCAGCCCTGACTCTTCCGGGCTACATTATACACCCCTGCTACCACCAAACCCCCCCCCGCCCCCTCTGTGCGTCGGTTGAGGTGGGCGGGGTTTGGTGGCGGGGGTGTATAATGTAGCCCGGAAGAGTTAGGGCTGCATGGGATTCTGGGTATTTGTTCTGTTGTGTTTATGTTGTGTTACGGTGCAGATGTTCTCCCGAAATGTGTTTGTCATTCTTGTTTGGTGTGGGTTCACAGTGTGGCGCATTATTAGTAAGAGTGTTAAAGTTTTTTATACCGCCACTGTCAGTGTAACCTGTGTGGTTGTTGAACAAGTATGCCTTGCTGTCACTTACGTGAGCAAGCAGGAGCCCCGTACAACCTGTGGCTGGGCTGGCACGCTGGTAGAAATGGGCGCTAAGTGCTGTACCATCACGGCACGTTCGAGAGAATAGTTGCCCTGAAATTCGTAATCTGCCGGACAAATCGGGAGGGTTGACAAGTATGACGCTGTCAAGCGCTATTCTTATTAAACCCGCGGGCCGCACTAACAATCAATTTTCATATTAAGGTGTGGGCCGCGTGTCTGAGACCCTTGGTTTATACATAACACAAAGCAAAAAAAAAACTTTGTATGCAGTGTTATTTCATTTTGAATTTCAATAGATTTTTGTGGCTCCCATTGTTTTCTTTAATTTGTGAAACTGGTCAATATGGCTCTTTGAGTGGTAAAGGTTGCTGACCCCTGGAATAGACTGTATATCCAGACTTTGAATTTTCAAATATACAACTACAACTTATAAACTCATAATGATACATTTTATTGTAGTTGCAATTGCTATATTGTGTCAAATGCAATACAATATTTATGTGAAACTGTCAATGTGCTCAAACAGTTGTCATTCCAAAGACCCAACAAGCCATTTTAATTAAATTTTCAATTCCAGTCACCCAGGGGGGATCCCCACATCTGTGGTCCTTTCCAGGGTTTTTCGTTGTTCCCATTGGATTGAGTTTTTTCTTGCCCTGATGTGAGGTCTGAGCCGAGGATGTCGGTGTGGCTTGTGCAGCCCTTTGAGACGTTTGTGATTAAGAGCTATATAAGTAAACTTTGATTGACTTAGATTTAATTGAAGCGGTTTCTTGGTGTTTTTCTTGTATATTTTTAAATATTACATAACCAAGTGAATGTATTACTTTTATCTAACTGCAATCTAATGATGTTTTCACTTGGTAGGAGCTTGAAAGAGCCATTTGTTTTGTAGCAACACAATTACCATCAAACATAACCACAAGTTCTGTCACAACTTAGTGACTGTACGGTAGTGGTGTAAATACTGTACATAGTATGTTTCATCCTCCATCTTCGCCTCCCAGGTTCCCTTGGTGAGCTTGACAGCAACGATGACAGCACTCTTGACGACCTGAGCCTTTCGGGGGAGGAGGCAGAGGCCTCAGACCCAGATGATTCAGCAGAGGGGGAAAGCAGCACTCCTCCATTATACACACCACTGTACAATGAAGGTGAGATTCTTACACATGCCTAAAAGTCTAATTGTACCCATTTAGAAATAAATAAATACATGAATAAATCCATCGTAACACTCCCATATTTTTAGCAGAATACAAGTCACTAGTTTATTTATTTTTCACGTTTATACTTTGTGTTTTAATAGCACTTAAGATTTCAACGTAAGTACAATTTTTATTATATTGTTGAATTTTAAGATTCAATGGCGATATATTTTAAGCGTGTCCAAAGGTTTGACTGGTATACTTTGTATTTGTATATATATTTGGTGGTATAGGTCAAAGGAAATAGGCTTGTAAAAAGGTTAAGATTCATTTTACATTTATTTAAAGTAGGGCTGTCAAAAAATAAAGAGTTACTCCATGTGATTAATCAAAAAACAAAATATTGCATTAATACTTGTATATGCAGATTAATCCCGAAATTAATTTTAACCACTCATGCTTCTTTTCCTTAACCGTAGATGGTTACCTGAAAGGCTGCAAGGGTTGTTATTTGATCAGTGATCAGGTCAATGCATACATCAACGCAAAGACGAGTAAGGAGACTCCGAACAGTATTCTGGTTGTCAAATTTCACTTAAAAAAAAAGTGTGTATATATATATATATATATATACTGTATATATATATATATATATATACAGTATATATATATATATATATATATACATACAGTATATATATATATATATATATATATATATATATATATATATATATATATATATATATATATATATATATATATATATATATATTGTGTGTGTGTGTGTGTGTGTGTGTGTGTGTGTGTGTGTGTGTGTGTGTGTGTATGTATATATATATATATATATATATATATATATATATATATATATATATATATATATATATACAGTCACGATCAAAAGTTTACATATACTTGTAAAGAGCATAATGTCATGGCTGTCTTGAGTTTCCAATAATTTCTACAACTGTTATTTTTTTTGTGATAGAGTGATTGGAGCACATACTTGTTGGTCACAAAAAACATTCATGAAGTTTGGTTATTTTATGAATTTATTATGGGTCTACTGAAAATGTGACCAAATCTGCTGGGTCAAAAGTATACATACAGCAATGTTAGTATTTGGTTACATGTCCCTTGGCATCACATGGACAAAGATACATAATTTCTACAACTCGTAACGTAACATACAGATTAATGGATGCATAACACAAACAGAACAGTATTCCTTTTTAAATAAATGATTCAAATGTGCCCTCATTGCATACAATACATACAGTCACAATCAAAAGTTTACATACACTTGTAAAGAACATAATGTCATGGCTGTCTTGAGTTTCCAATCATTTCTACAACTCTTATTTTTTTGTGATAGAGTGATTGGAGCACATACTTGTCGGTCCCAAAAAACATTCATGAAGTTTGGTTCTTTATTATGGGTCTACTGAAAATGTCACCAAATCTGCTGGGTCAAAAGTATACATACAGCAATGTTAATATTTGGTTACATGTCCCTCGGGAAGTTTCACTGCAATAAGGCGCTTTTTTGACCTCTCCTCTTGACAAAATTGGTGCAGTTCAGCTAAATATGTTGGTTTTCTGACATGGACTTGTTTCTTCAGCATTGTCCACACATTTAAGTCAGGACTTTGGGAAGGCCATTTTAAAACCTTAATTCTAGCCGGATTTAGCCATTTCTATACCACTTTTGACGTGTGTTTGGGGGTCATTGTCCTGTTGGAACACCCAACTGCGCCCAAGACCCAACCTCCGGGCTGATGATTTTAGGTTGTCCTGAGGATATTGGTGGTAAACCTCCTTGGGTCTTATGTTCTTTACAAGTATATGTAAACTTTTGATCGCAACTGTATATATATATATATATATATACACACACACAAGAAAAGTTAAACACAAAGATCACATCATTTATAGAAGTAAACATTTTTCAAATAACATGCAAATGTACACAGAAAACAGCAATAACTAACATCGGTACATTAATGCACACATTTACAATACTTCACTATTTCAGCTACACAATAATAAAACATAGTCAACTTATTGCGGTCTAAAAAAGTAAATTAAAAGATTTGAGACTTTACTTCCAACGTTGAAAAAAGCTGCGGGCACGAAGCTGTCTACAATGGCCGGATATATGTCTCTACGGGGTAAAGAGAGGGGCAAAGACCACGGAGGTTTGTTCAACATTACGATAGTCAAGGTCTCGTATTTTAATCACTACTGTCACCCCAGCTTGACATGTTTGCTTTTAGCTTTTATAAAAGAATAAATAAAGCTATACTTGCATTATAGAGTCGCTGTTTCTTCTCCGCATAGCGCCGCCATGTTGAAAATAATTTTCAGAGTTGAATTCGCAAAGGATCTCGAGATATGAAAGGATGTGAAGTGTACACGGATGCACACTTTCTGATAATGGGAGAAAAGGACACATTTGCCAGCCGGATTCAAAGGACACTTGCAACTTTTTAAAATGGGACAGCCTTTGCGCACTGCGATGACGTCAGCACCCCACAAATGCGCACTATGAAGGATACAGCCGCCGAATTGAGCTATCGTCTTCTGCTTCATTGTCAGCCGTTCACTCAGGGGGCGTGTTCTGTCAGGTTTAAAAGTTGACTTTAAAACACAAGTCATTGGTGCAGCATTTTGATTTGAAACAAACCTTCTCTCATTTCATTTGTCATAAAAAATGTGTCTGTCAAAATGGAGGCTTGTTCGAAAAGTGCTCCATTGTATAAGTTTAATTTGTTTTCTGCGTGCTCGTTTATAAAGTGTATATGGTTCAGAAGTCACATTATGGTTAACGATGTGTACTTTTAACTACCGTATTTTCCGCACTATAAGGCGCACCGGATTATAAGGCGCACCTTCAATGAATGGCCTATTTTAAAACTTTGTTCATATATAAGGCGCACCGCATTATAAGGCGCATAGAATAGACGCTACAGTAGAGGCTGGGGTTACGTTATGCATCCAGTAGTTGCGAGACCTGTTGTGGCTCAATATTGGTCCATATATAAGGCGCACCAGATTATAAGGCGCACTGTCAGCTTTTGAGAAAATTTGAGGTTTTTAGGTGCGCCTTATAGTGCGGAAAATACGGTATATTATGAGTGTCAGGTTTTAATGAGTCCATATAAGATTTAGGGCGAAAATGAGGATCGCTCTAAACCATTCACATGATGCTCGGACGAATTTCTAGCTTTTCCGCAGTTTGGTGGGCCCTGACGTTGATCTTAAAGTTAAAGCAAACATTTCTCAATTAATGGTTAAAACTTACTATATTACCACCAAGGATTGTTCCTTTTTTATTTTATTCATTGCAATGAACTATATGCTTGACATTATTTTAAGGGTCTGAGCATGCTAAACTCCCCTTTGTTTTTATTTTTGGTTTGAACTTCAGTAAATTGTCAGGACCATTCGGATTGCTGGGTGAGATATTTGAAAAACGAGGTATAATTACAGAAGAAGTAAAACATTTGTAGAAGATTGAAATATTTATACTGGATATAAATATGTGCTTGTATAAAAAAATGCTTAGGTTCAATCTGGAAACTGGTGAATATGCCCCCTCAATGCACTTCTTATCCGGTGCCTCCCGCCTTGTACCGTCTGATAGAGTGTTCAGTCATATTCTTTTGACTTATTCAAGATTTCACTGGCTGTGTTTTTTTAATCTAAAAAATTCCTGCTCTTGTGAAATTTTGGGGCTGGAAGTGATAAGCGTCTGTTGGTTTGGTTGGGTTGATAAAGCCATGGAAATTCTGTCAGGTGCTAATCGAGACAAGATTAGAGATTAGCAAGGTGTTTGTGTGCGTGTGTGTGAAAAAGAGAGGTGAGGGGTGTGTTATGGGTGTAATAGAGAATTAAAAGAAAAAAGAAGTTGTCAATACTAAAAGCTTCTTTGTTTTCTTTTTTTGTGTTTTACCTTTTTTCCTTTTTTAACAAACACACACATACACGCACACGCACACGCTTCCACACACCATCCCATCGTACTATGTATTTCCTCCACCTTTCTCTAGGGTTCCTTGGTTGCCCAGCGCTGCCATTATCAGTTCTCTGTAAATCAGCCATGTTTGACGAACCTGCTCTTTCAACCTGGGATCAATACCAGGTCTTTATCTGGCCAGTGCTGGCTAATAAAGGCAAGGCCCCTTATCCACCATCTGGAAGAGCGAGAGAGAGACAATCGCGCGCACACACACACACACACACACACACACACACACACACACACACACACACACACACACACACACACACACACACACACACAAGCATATACCCGCACACAGGCAATAAGTACACCCCATAACTAGCAAAAAAGAAAACACATTCTAACAGTAGCAAAAACAATTCCTGTCCCTACCATCCCCATCTCAATTTTTTAATAGCGTATTATTACACACATACACACACCTATGCATTTGTTTTTTATTCTATGTTCTGGGTTTATTTTTCAGTTTTTCTTCTTCTCTCCCTTCTAAGAATTTCTCAATACTCGCAAGCAGCTTCTAGTGCGTGTTTACAGAAAAATATTCAACAATCATTATTTCTGTATCACAGGAAGCCTAGCCATAATCTTACTGATAAATCAGTGTGTAGCCCTGTTTTGACCTCAGACTCTTAGGGCCAATTACCCCATCCTTGTTTGAAATATTATTTAGTTTAACCTTATTTAGTTGCATATTGGTGGACACTTACAGTCACGATCAAAAGTTTACATACACTTGTAAAGAACATAATGTCATGGCTGTCTTGAGTTTCCAATAATTTCTACAACTCTTATTTATTTGTGATAGAGTGATTGGAGCACATACTTGTTGGTCACAAAAAACATTCATGAAGTTTGGTTCTTTTATGAATTTATTATGGGTCTACTGAAAATGTGACCAAATCTGCTGGGTCAAAAGTATACATACAGCAAAGTTAATATTTGGTTACATGTCCCTTGGCATCACATGGACAAAGATACATAATTTCTACAACTCTTATTTGTTTGTGATAGAGTGATTGGAGCATTTATGAAGTTTGGTTCATCACATCACATGGACAAAGATAAGACCTTCTGGAGGAAGGTTCTGTGGTCAGATGAAACAAAATTGAGCTGTTTGGCCACAATACCCAGCAATATGTTTGGAGGAGAAAAGGTGAGGCCTTTAATCCCAGGAGCACCATACCTACCGTCAAGTATGGTAGTGGTAGTATTATGCTCTGGGCCTGTTTTGCTGCCAATGGAACTGGTGCTTTATAGAGAGTAAATGGGACAATGAAAAAGGAGGATTACCTCCAAATTCTTCAGGACAACCTAAAATCATCAGCCCGCATGTTGGGTCTTGGGCGCAGTTGGGTGTTCCAACAGGACAATGACCCCAAACACACGTCAAAAGTGGTAAAGGAATGGCTAAATCCGGCTAGAATGAAGGTTTTAGAATGGCCTTTCCAAAGTCCTGACTTAAACGTGTGGACAATGCTAAAGAAACAAGTCCATGTCAGAAAACCAACAAATTTAGCTGAACTGCACAAACTTTGTCAAGAGGAGTGGTCAAAAACTCAACCAAAAGATTGCCAGAAGCTTGTGGATGGCTACCAAAAGCATCTTATTGCAGTGAAACTTGCCAAGGGACATGTAACCAAATATTAACATTGCTGTATGTATACTTTTGACCCAGCAGATTTGATGACATTTTCAGTAGACCCATAATAAAGACCCAAACTTCATGAATGTTTTTTGTGACCAACAAGTAAGTGCTCCAATCACTCTATCACAAACAAATAAGAGTTGTAGAAATTATTGGAAACTCAAGACAGTCATGACATTATGTCCTTTACAAGTGTATGTACAATTTTGATCGCGACTGTATGTATTGTAGGCAATGAGGGCACATTTGAATCCATCCATCCATCCATCCATCTTCTTCCGCTTATCCGAGGTCGGGTCGCGGGGGCAGCAGCTTAAGCAGGGAAGCCCAGACTTCCCTCTCCCCAGCCACTTCGTCCAGCTCCTCCCGGGGGATCCCGGGGGATCCCGAGGCGTTCCCAGGCCAGCCGGGAGAGATAGTCTTCCCAGCGTGTCCTGGGTCTTCCCCGTGGCCTCCTACCGGTCGGACGTGCCCGAAACACCTTCCTAGGGAGGCGTTCGGGTGGCATCCTGACCAGATGCCCGAACCACCTCATCTGGCTCCTCTCGATGTGGAGGAGCAGCGGCTTTACTTTGAGCTCCCTCCGAATGACAGAGCTTCTCACCCTATCTCTAAGGGAGAGCCCCGCCACTCGGCGGAGGAAACTCATTTCGGCCGCTTGTACCCGTGATCTTGTCCTTTCGGTCATGACCCAAAGCTCTTGACCATAGGTGAGGATGGGAACGTAGATCGACCGGTAAATCGAGAGCTTTGCCTTCCGGCTCAGCTCCTTCTTCACCACAACGGATCGATACAGCGTCCGCATTACTGAAGACGCCGCACCGATCCGCCTGTCGATCTCACGATCAACTCTTCCCCCACTCGTGAACAAGACTCCGAGGTACTTGAACTCCTCCACTTGGGGCAAGATCTCCTCCCCAACCCGGAGATGGCACTCCACCCTTTTCCGGGAGAGAACCATGGACTCGGACTTGGAGGTGCTGATTCCCATCCCAGTCGCTTCACACTCGGCTGCGAACCGATCCAGTGAGAGCTGAAGATCTTGGCCGGAGGAAGCCATCAGGACCACATCATCTGCAAATAGCAGTGACCTAATCCTGCAGCCACCAAACCAGATCCCCTCAACGCCCTGACTGCGCCTAGAAATTCTGTCCATAAAGGTTATGAACAGAATCGGTGACAAAGGGCAGCCTTGGCGGAGTCCAACCCTCACTGGAAACGTGTCCGACTTACTGCCGGCAATGCGGACCAAGCTCTGACACTGATTATACAGGGAGCGAACTGCCACAATAAGACAGTTCGTTACCCCATACTCTCTGAGCACTCCCCACAGGACTTCCCGGGGTACACGGTCGAATGCCTTCTCCAAGTCCACAAAGCACATGTAGACTGGTTGGGCAAACTCCCATGCACCCTCAAGGACCCTGCCGAGAGTATAGAGCTCGTCCACAGTTCCACGACCAGGACGAAAACCACACTGTTCCTCCTGAATCCGAGGTTCGACTATCCGGCGTAGCCTCCTCTCCAGTACACCTGAATAGACCTTACCGGGAAGGCTGAGGAGTGTGATCCCACGATAGTTGGAACACACCCTCCGGTTCCCCTTCTTAAAGAGAGGAACCACCACCCCGGTCTGCCAATCCAGAGGTACCGCCCCCGATGTCCACGCGATGTTGCAGAGTCTTGTCAACCAAGACAGCCCCACAACATCCAGAGCCTTAAGGAACTCCGGGCGGATCTCATCCACCCCCGGGGCCTTGCCACCGAGGAGCTTTTTAACTACCTCGGCAACCTCAGCCCCAGAAATAGGAGAGCCCACCACAGATTCCCCAGGCCCTGCTTCCTTATAGGAAGACGTGCTGGTAGGATTGAGGAGGTCTTCGAAGTATTCCCTCCACCGATCCACAACATCCGCAGTCGAGGTCAGCAGAGCACCATCCCCACCATACACGGTGTTGACACTGCACTGCTTCCCCTTCCTGAGGCGGCGGATGGTGGTCCAGAATTGCTTCGAAGCCGTCCGGAAGTCTTTTTCCATGGCCTCCCCGAACTCCTCCCATGTCCGAGTTTTTGCCTCCGCGACCGCTGAAGCCGCACACCGCTTGGCCTGTCGGTACCTGTCTGCTGCCTCAGGAGTCCCATGAGCCAAAAGAACCCGATAGGACTCCTTCTTCAGCCTGACGGCATCCCTCACCGCCGGCGTCCACCAACGGGTTCTAGGATTACCGCCACGACAGGCACCAACCACCTTGCGGCCACAGCTCCAATCGGCCGCCTCGACAATAGAGGTACGGAACATTGTCCACTCGGACTCAATGTCCAGCACCTCCCTCGTGACATGTTCAAAGTTCTTCCGGAGGTGGGAATTGAAACTCTCTCTGACAGGAGACTCTGCCAGGCGTTCCCAGCAAACCCTCACAATGCGTTTGGGCCTGCCAGGTCTGTCCGGCATCCTCCCCCACCATCGCAGCCAACTCACCACCAGGTGGTGATCGGTAGAAAGCTCCGCCCCTCTCTTCACCCGAGTGTCCAAAACATGAGGCCGCAAATCCGATGACACAACTACAAAGTCGATCATGGAACTGCGGCCTAGGGTGTCCTGGTGCCAAGTGCACATATGGACACCCTTATGTTTGAACATGGTGTTTGTTATCGACAATCTGTGACGAGCACAAAAGTCCAATAACAAAACACCACTCGGGTTCAGATCCGGGCGGCCATTCTTCCCAATCACACCTCTCCAGGTTTCACTGTCGCTGCCAACATGAGCGTTGAAGTCCCCCAGTAGAACGAGGGAATCACCCGGGGGAGCACTCTCCAGTACTCCCTCGAGTGAATCCAAAAAGGGTGGGTACTCTGAGCTGCTGTTTGGCGCGTAAACGCAAACAACAGTCAGGACCCGTCCCCCCACCCGAAGGCGGAGGGAAGCTACCCTCTCGTCCACCGGGTTGAACTCCAACGTGCAGGCTTTGAGCCGAGGGGCAACAAGAATTGCCACCCCAGCCCGTCGCCTCTCACTGCCGGCAACGCCAGAGTGGAAGAGAGTCCAGCCCCTCTCAAGAGAAGTGGTTCCAGAGCCCTTGCTGTGCGTCGAAGTGAGTCCGACTATATCTAGCCGGAACTTCTCCACCTCACGCACTAGCTCAGGCTCCTTCCCCCCCAGCGAAGTGTTACCACATTTGAATCATTTATTTAAAAAGGAATACTGTTCTGTTTGTGTTATGCATCCATTAATCTGTATGTTACGTTACTGTGGAAGGTATGCATAACATGGAGATTATCCCATTATATTTAGGGTAAGAGTACAAATCACCACTTCTGGTCATCAATTATAGACATACATGAGACCTACAGTCAGTTTAGAATTGTGAATGTTTGAACTTATTATACATATATGGAGACTGCACAGAAAACTTGAGGCGACTGTGCTGACTGTCCCATCCACTGTGATAGCTCAAATTAAGCTTGTTTATGTTGACTGTTAGGGAGGAAGTATAATTTGCAGTGTGTTGATTATTTTTTTGCATTTACTTATCCACCAGATAGATAAGAAGAAATGCTGGACAGGTGATTGGTCAGACTACAACTGGGAATATTTTAAACATTGGCATTTGAGTTTTGACTCTTCTTCGTTTTTTTCAGACATACAACGTCTTTTTTTTATTCCTCTGATTTCCTCTTTTTGGGTTTTTTAGCAGTATATACTGTAACAGCGCGTAGATATTGCGATCTTTCCAGGTGGGTGTTCGACAGCCATGCTTTACTGCAAACAAGTTCGCACCGTGCATGCGCTTCACTATATATCGCGTCAGCCAATGAGGAGGCTCCTTCGTGGGCTCTGCTCACCCCTCAGTTCTCTAAATCTTGTAAATGAATCTGTAGGGGTTGACTGCCATGCAGACGAATGATTTTGTCCTCTGGAATTTTATTTACTAAAATACTTAATTATAAGGCACAGACAGCACGCATACATACCATTTTTTCAGAAATGATTACTGTTATATTTTATATGATGCTAATATGATTTTTTTTTTTTAGTTAAAGAATATAGCTTAGGTACCCCACCTTTAATATATTACATTCTAACTTGAAAAAAAAAAACATTTAACTGGTTCTGTGACAAAGCTTGTAACCCAAAACACTTGTATCTCAAATTAACATTCTCCATTTCATATAGTTTGCCTATTGTTTAATTTAATCCATGCTCGGCCCCTATAATGCAAACATTGTAATGTAACATTTTATAAATGAGGTTCCGGGTGTGGCATAGTTACGTATTTTTTCTAAACTTAAAATACATTTACAAAATGTAAATACTGTTATTAAAGACTAACATGATTCGGAAATAAACCTCTTGGACTCTGTTACCTATTAACATATTAAAAAAAACAAAAAAAAAACAGAATCAGAAACAGTGATAACACATTTTGGTAGCTTTTCACCCAATCCAGAACTGCTCCCCTGATGCTGTATTGTTCTAATTTGTCGATTAGGACATTGTGATTGATTGTGTTGAATGCTTCTGTTAAGTCCATCAATAATGCAGCTGCCCACTGTTTGTTATCCATTGCGTTGGTAGTAATCTCTTCTATTATTCCCATCAATGCCGTTGTTTTTTAGATGTTTTCTGTGTATCCGTATTGGTATTTTGACAGTAATTTATGTTTGTTTATAAATATATCTAATCTGTTGTAATGTTACATTAATAATGTACATTCATTTTGGAATTGTGGGAGTAATGAAACTGGTCTGTAGTTTGTGAATTGATGTTTGTCTCCTGTCTTGTAGATTGGTATTACTTTGACAATTTCCTTTTTATCTGGGAAGTTTCTGATTTAGAATGATAGATTTCTTATGCATGGTAAGGGTTCTGATATTTTCTTGATGACCTTTTTTATGATTTTCATATTGAGTCCGTTATAATTGATGGATGTTTTAAATTTACTGTTGTTATTTCTTCTACTCTCACATGAGTTAGGAACATTAACTTAAGATTTCTGTCTATTTAGTTCCTCAGATCATCAGATAAATGAGGGCCGGTGTATATTACCTTGCAGGTTTGGTCTTATATTCACAAAATAGTTGTTCAAATCCATAACACATTCTTCCATAATGCCCTTTCTGTCATTTCCAATGTTAAAGTATTGAGGTAATCTGCTTTCTTTTTAGTACTTTTCTTATTTATAATGTTTGATTTCGTGAAGTGAAGTGAATTATATTTATATAGGGCGTTTTCTCGAAAGACCATAAGCGCTTTACATAGTGAAATCCATTTTCTACTAGGGATCAGTGACATGCAGTCAGGGGAGGCAGGTGAGGCGGGGCCTCACGTGCCATCATGGTAAGAAAAAAAATGTAAGAAGAAAAAAATAATAATTAAATTGTTATATGTATCCATTGATTATACTATAAAGTTATTTTCCACTTAACTTCACCAGTTTTAGATTATTTTAATTTAAAATCGCTGAATTTTCACATTTGCCGTTCAAATACTGAGAAGAGACTTGCGGTGAGTCACCAGCCAGTTGAGCCTCACCATGGATTGCGCAATGACTCAGCTAACTGCTGGCCTGCTGTGCAGTGAGACCGTATTGCTATATAAATTATATCATACATTTCCATAGTTTAGTTAGCTGAGGTATATAATGTACAGTGTATTTTGTCAACAACTGGATGTGTGTAACGTATTTCTTGTGCTGAGCAATCATAAAACGGCTGCGAAGACGCACTGGCTGAGGCTCGCAGTAATCCCGCCTCCTGGTGGAAGAGGGCGCTAGTGATCCCAGAGATCATTCATGCGACTACTCGGCTGCAGAAGAAGTGACAACAAGCAGCAACAGTTAGCAGCGATCGTTTATTTTTTCCTCTCGCCTGGACTTTTAACATAGAGGATTACATATCTAAAATAAAACAGTTTTCGAAACTGGACTTTCAATCGAAACAGGAGGTAATAATTAAAGGAAGATCTCCATTGAGAGAGAGAGAGACTTTTAAAACTGAAGAAAGATAAGGAAGACTTCTATAAACAAGTTATTGATGCTTTTGTTCAGAAGGAGCGGCGCATGGACTTCATTTATAAGTAAAGGTAAGACCATAATAACGTTTTTTTTATTAAATGTGCTTTTTTGTGTGCTACAGTTTGTATGTGTAAAGTTAAAGTTAAGTTAAAGTACCAATGAGTGTCACACACACACACTAGGTGTGGTGAAATTTGTCCTCTGCATTTGACCCATCCCCTTGCTCACCCCCTGGGAGGTGAGGGGAGCAGCGGCGCCGCGCCTGGGAATCATTTTTGGTGATTTAACCCCCAATTCCAACCCTTGATGCTGAGTGCCAAGCAGGGAAGAATGCTGGTATGAGCTTTTAAACATAACCCGTTAACTGCTGCCAATCAAATGGTGAATAAGATACTCTTTAGGGTTCATATGTTTGTAAATATGACTGTGATGAAGTCAGTGCCTCACCAGTCATGAACCTCACCGCACGTCACTGCTAGGGATGTAATAGTATTAAAAATACAGCAGTATTTCAGTTTCAAAGTCTTCTCAATAATACCGTGACGTATGACGGTATCAAACGAAAACTTGGTGAGTGTAGTTTTTTCTGCCGTTTTAGCGTTGACAGGGTCTGTAAAATAACTACATCTTCCAGAATCCTCTGCGCAGCGCGGGAACACAATTTTTGTGTAAATATCTTGACAAATGGGAGATTTACTATATAAGTAAAGAAGAGCAGGCAGCAGCTCACACATTCTCATACTTTCTGTAACATCCAGAAAGAAATAATGTCAGCCAGCTTGAAAAATGTCTCAACTATAAGCTATGTGAAGCAGCCTACTATTGATTATTTTTAAATGTTCTCAATATTTCAGGGTTCCTCACGAGGAAACCTTACGACGATCCATGAACTGCTAAAAAATTGAGTAGATCAGCGGTTGCCAACCCGTGGATCGCGATCGACCAGTCGATCTTTGGGACCCTACCGGCTGATTGCTAAAATATATATCTATATATATAAAAAAAACAACTATTAATATGACATCAGTAACACCTCTACCCAGAGAATGACCAACAGATCTGTCTTCAGGCAAGCATTTTCACCCCTGAACACGCCCGCACGCCTCTGCCACCCTGTCTTCAGCCTCACATCCCACGGCTCTCGACACCGCGGCCACTCCCCGTGACCACCGCACACTACACCCGCTTGTCTCGCAAACGCGCATTGCATGACCTGCAGATCATCGAGCTGCAACAATGCATTAAGGTTGACTGTTGCAATGCATCGAAAGTTTTCGAGCATCCGACATAAAACAACTCCTACCTCAACACGAGTCCATGATCATCATCGCTTGCCTGCGACCAGAAGCTAACAAGCCAAATATGAGGGTCCGTGAACATTGCTACAAAGTACGGATTATAAAAAATTACATGTGCAAAGTCTGTAATATATGTTAAAACAAGGCGGCAGCTACCGAAGGGCTTTCCGGTCCATCCCGTCTTTATCACACAGGAAAAAGCCGCCAGGTGAACAGCTGATTTTACTACTTCCGGAGCTGACGTAGGACAACCATGTGACTCGCGTCACATATGTGACCATGAGATGAACAAATATAGGACAATACTAAGACTATAGGGGCCATAAACAGTTAGCTTTTAAAGAAGGGGTGCAAAAGTGTGGCACAGAGACCATTTATTGCCCGTGTCTCATTTGTCATTGGCCCTAGGGAAGTTAAAAAAATAAATAAATAAAAAACACTAGCAAAACTTGGGAAAAAGCAAGAAACACAATGAGAAAAAGCCAAAATGTTGACCTCAGCCAATATTAACGACACAAAGCTTTGTCTTTAAACAGAAAATATACATACCTGTCTGTGTGTATATATATATATATATATATATATGTATATGTATATATATATATATATATATATATATATATATATATATATATATATATATATATATATATATACATACACACACACAAACACACACACACACACACACACCTATATAGAAAGTACTTTATTGATCCCTGGGGGAAATTCAGATTCAGCACCACCGTTCGCTCACAATAGACAATGATATTAATAAATAATATAATATATTATATATATATAATATATAATATATGAATAATATAAATATATTCTACGTATATTCTACATTTAAGTGCATATATATATATATATATAGGTGTGTGTGTGTGTGTGTGTGTGTGTGTGTTTGTGTGTGTGTATGTATATATATATATATATATATATATATATATATATATATATATATATATATATATATATATATATATATATATATATATATATATATATATATGAAACGTAGTTGACGCAGGGGTAGATCTTGCTTTGGTTTTTGGCTGAGACCAAGGTTGTAATGTAGAGAGAACTTTTGTTTGAGTCCATGCCATGAAGTAATTATTTATATTTATTTTCCATCCATTTTCTACCACTTGTTTCTCAGTGTGTAGTGGAGGGCGCGGGACAGATGTACTGTAGGTGACCACATCATTGCACTCAAACTCACATTCACACATTAATGCCAATTCAGTGTTGCCAATCAGCCTATCCCCAAGTGCATGTCTTTGGAGGTTGGATGAAGCTGGAGTACTGAGAGCGAACCTTTGCAGTCACAGGGAGAATATGCAAATTCCAAACAGAAAGACCCCGGCACCTTCCCTTTGTGAGGCACGCGCGCTAATCACTGATCCACTGTGCTGCTAATTCTTATTTTTTGGTTTGAAAAATGACATATTTTTACCAATTTTCCCAGATTTCACGTTTTGAAATGCGAATGTTGATGCTCGTCTGACCCACAGCATTAGACACACATAATAAAGGTGAAATCCCTTGATGCTTTTTTTTGGTGCTAAATTAACTATAAAATTAGCACCGAATAAAACATTTTGTCGTTACTGGTCCGACGTTTTATAAAATTAAAAACAAATTAAAAACATTTTTTTAAAGCCTTGTCCAGCTGTTTTCTGATATGTACTAATCATGTTTAGCTAACTTAAACCGCAAATGAATATCGGCTCCAAATATCGGTTATCGGCCTCCTTCTCTACTAAAAATTGGTATTGGCCCTGTGAAAAACATTATCAGTCGATCTCTAATTAACTACACTATTAATTAACTACAGAATGCAGTCAATATGCTCTTTACAGATTTGTTTCTCTTCTGCTTTTCTTGCGACACTGTGTCTCTTCTTCATTGTATTGATTGTGCGTATGTATTTAAATAGCGCCACTGTCGCCATTTATGCAGCTGCACAAATTTCACTCTCTCGCAGCTATTCAGGGTTGCATCTACCTCGTCTGTCCCTCTGTGCAGCCGTAGAGTGAATAGTATGCGCCAGGGGGAGTTGAAAAACACAAAAGGTCAAAAATAACGCCAGCAAAAAAGAAATATAGAAATTAGTTAGGAGTTGAGATTGTTGGATGACTTTGCCCTGCCTGTGTGACAGGGGAAGTTGAGCTTATCAGATTGATGGAGACTGTCTTGCTATGTGGGGGGGAGGAGAAGGTTTTGGCAGAGAAGTGTCTGTCGACTCCTCCTGATACCTGCCTCCCTGTCTGAGATGATATGGGAGATAATATTGATAATATTAAACGCAATAACTGTGTCTCCAGCTCTCCTCCCACGCTGCATCCCTTTGCAGGATAAAATCAATGTGCCATTCAATGTGATTTATAGCTGAAAATAATGGCACTATTTAAGCAGGGAGAGGTGTGTGTGCATGTTTTTGTCTGCGTGTGTTGGTGTGTGTTTACAGTGTGTTGCTGCTTATGCGTGTTTGCATGTAGATGAAATTGAAAGGCGGACATTAGAAACGATTGATGTTGTATGTATGTGTGTGTGAGTGAGTGTGTTGATGTATTTGACGTGGCAGATCCAATCTCTCAACGGTTACATTAATAACGTTGGCATGTAAGGGTGTGTCTCGTTGCCATAGTGCTTTTTATGGCTGATATTGATTGGACACTATCGCTCTTTATCAAAGTGGGAATGTGAAGGTAAACACTGCTTTTGTGCAGTAATAAAGTGTTGGAGGCTAAAAACAGCAAACAAGTTTAGAGTTAAAATGAATTAATTACAATTTTAGGTATTGCATTTTTGTTTTTGTCAGTTAATAAGACAAAGTGTTTTGATTGTGTATTTGGCCCGCTGACCATCATCCAAATAGGCTTGATTAAACTATTAAAACTAGGGTTGCTCATGTATGCAGTACTCCCACTACCCCGCAGGGGGCAACAGCAAGACATATGTGTCACAATGAAGCAGCAATCGAAGAAGACTACTCTCTCAACCCTTAAAAAAATCGAATTATATTTCGAAGGTCAGACTTTTAACAGCGATTTGACAACAGAGTAGGAATATTCTGCACCAAGCAAGTGCTCGAGTTATTGTTTCCTCTTAGACCTTTTAAGCGACAGACACATTTGTTTTCGACATTGCCAACAATGGTAGAAATTCACACATGTAAGCTTCATCACGAAACTCGGTCAACTATTTGTAAGTGGATAATGTGCATGAATATTTTTGGTTTGTTTTGTATTGAAATTGCTGACTTTTTTTGTATTTGTGGTCGTGTTGTTTTTGTCTGAGAGTAACTCTGGCGATTAAAGCTCGTTTAATGCATGTAGCGCTAAATTTGACCAGTAAAGGGCCATAATGCTACACCTTAGGTTTAATTGTGTGCAACGTGGATGTTGTTTTGCTTCTGTGTAAACATTTGTAGTTTATTGTGTGAATGTATTAACATTAAACCTTCTATTTTGTTTATGTAATATACACAGTGGACAATATTTATGTAAAATAAACAACGGACTTTATACTTTAGTAATGTTTATTTTATGTTAATTTTTAGTCTAACAAACCTAAATGAAGGAAGAAATGTAAAAAAATAAAACTGAAGAAGGAAAACAATTCAAAAGAAGGAACATCAATCCTCAGCAAAACTTCTGGAGATTCTGTTAACTATCTGTCTAGCTGCGCACGCTGGATTGAGCAGCGAGGGCAGAATGATAAATTTTTTGACAGTGCAGTGTGAAAGCCAATGTGTTTACTTTGCAATTAAGTAAACACAGTCTCAATATAACGTGTGTAGGCACTTTTTGACAAAACATCCACATTTTGATGTCCGACCCCTGGGCCCTTTGGCTCTTGAAACTGCGGCTCTCTTCATTATGTAGTTGAATAGCCCTTGGCAACTGTTTGCGATCCAATGTCTAGAGCAGTTTGCCTGCCTCGCTGGCTGTGCATTTGGGATGAAATGCATAACAAATGCTACTACCATTTATACTGGAAAGTAGGGTGGCCAGGAGTCGTGGCTGTGGCCACACTTGACCACTCGCTGGTGGCGCCATTGCTCTTCCAATTCCCTGATTGGAGGTAATCAAGCTCAAGGAGAAAAAGAGCAATTGTACACAACCATTCTAATTTAGCAAGTGTTCCAATTAGTTAGTCATAGTCTAGGTCGGGGGTCAGCAACCCACGGCTCTAGAGCTACATGCGGCTCTTTAGCGGCGCCCTGGTGGCTCCATGGAGCTTTTTAAAAAATGTATGGAAATGGAAAAAAAATGGGGTGAAAAATATGTTTTTGTTGTAATATGGTTTCTATAGCAGGACAAACACACAAACCTTCCTAGATGTTAGAAAGCCCACTGTTTAATATGTTTGTGTTTATGCTTCACTGATGAGAGTATTTAATTTCAGCGGCCGTTGAATTCACCATTGTGTGGACTGTGACTCAACAGTTTGTTTACATGTACAACTTACTCCGACGCTGTCACAGAAAGACGTGTTTTATGCCACTTCTTTTTTGTCTCATTTTGTCCACCAAATGTTTTATACAGTGCGTGAATGCACAAAGGTGAGCTTTGTTGATGTTATCGTTGTGTTGAGTGCTAATCAGGCATATTTGGTCACTGTATGACTGCAAGCTAATCGATGCTACATGCTATTTAGGCTATCTTTATGTACATATTGCATCATTATGCCTCATTTGTAGCTACAAATATTTGAGCTCATTTAATTTCCTTTACTTATGTGTATTTAGTTTATTTTTCCATGTATCATGACACATTATCTGTATGTAAATTGGGTGCTTTTCTGATAGTTGTTTGTGTGCCATGTTGTTCCAGACCACAGCAAACTGTACCCAGCTTGCAAATATTGCAATAAATCCATTAGAAGAAGACAGTCTGACGTTTCCTTTAACTTGGACACACACATCTACAGGTAAAAGCCAGTAAATTAGAATATTTTGAAAAACTTGATTTATTTCAGTAATTGCATTCAAAAGGTGTAACTTGTACATTATATTTATTCATTGCACACAGACTGATGCATTCAAATGTTTATTTCATTTAATTTTGATGATTTGAAGTGGCAACAAATGAAAATCCAAAATTACGTGTGTCACAAAATTAGAATATTACTTAAGGCTAATACAAAAAAGGGATTTTTAGAAATGTTGGCCAACTGAAAAGTATGAAAATGAAAAATATGAGCATGTACAATACTCAATACTTGGTTGGAGCTCCTTTTGCCTCAATTACTGCGTTAATGCGGCGTGGCATGGAGTCGATGAGTTTCTGGCACTGCTCAGGTGTTATGAGAGCCCAGGTTGCTCTGATAGTGGCCTTCAACTCTTCTGCGTTTTTGGGTCTGGCATTCTGCATCTTCCTTTTCACAATACCCCACAGATTTTCTATGGGGCTAAGGTCAGGGGAGTTGGCGGGCCAATTTAGAACAGAAATACCATGGTCCGTAAACCAGGCACGGGTAGATTTTGCGCTGTGTGCAGGCGCCAAGTCCTGTTGGAACTTGAAATCTCCATCTCCATAGAGCAGGTCAGCAGCAGGAAGCATGAAGTGCTCTAAAACTTGCTGGTAGACGGCTGCGTTGACCCTGGATCTCAGGAAACAGAGTGGACCGACACCAGCAGATGACATGGCACCCCAAACCATCACCCAACCATGCAAATTTTGCATTTCCTTTGGAAATCGAGGTCCCAGAGTCTGGAGGAAGACAGGAGAGGCACAGGATCCACGTTGCCTGAAGTCTAGTGTAAAGTTTCCACCATCAGTGATGGTTTGGGGTGCCATGTCATCTGCTGGTGTCGGTCCACTCTGTTTCCTGAGATCCAGGGTCAACGCAGCCGTCTACCAGCAAGTTTTAGAGCACTTCATGCTTCCTGCTGCTGACCTGCTCTATGGAGATGGAGATTTCAAGTTCCAACAGGACTTGGCGCCTGCACACAGCGCAAAATCTACCCGTGCCTGGTTTACGGACCATGGTATTTCTGTTCTAAATTGGCCCGCCAACTCCCCTGACCTTAGCCCCATAGAAAATCTGTGGGGTATTGTGAAAAGGAAGATGCAGAATGCCAGACCCAAAAACGCAGAAGAGTTGAAGGCCACTATCAGAGCAACCTGGGCTCTCATAACACCTGAGCAGTGCCAGAAACTCATCGACTCCATGCCACGCCGCATTAACGCAGTAATTGAGGCAAAAGGAGCTCCAACCAAGTATTGAGTATTGTACATGCTCATATTTTTCATTTTCATACTTTTCAGTTGGCCAACATTTCTAAAAATCCCTTTTTTGTATTAGCCTTTAGTAATATTCTAATTTTGTGACACACGGAATTTTGGATTTTCATTTGTTGCCACTTCAAATCATCAAAATTAAATGAAATAAACATTTGAATGCATCAGTCTGTGTGCAATGAATAAATATAATGTACAAGTTACACCTTTTGAATGCAATTACTGAAATAAATCAAGTTTTTCAAAATATTCTAATTTACTGGCTTTTACCTGTATACCTTCCGCCATTCTAAACCAGTAATTTCCATGAGTTATCTTACCCTCTGAGAAGTTTTACTGTTTTCCAATGTTGTAAAAATGTGTACAATAAATATTATTTCAACATTTCTGTAAACGAAGATTTGCATCAGCCTGCGACACATGGCTATTTTGATAGTAGGCTAATGTAGCTAATAAGCCACTTACATCATGTGTTGCCATCATTATAACACTTTTACTTTTGTTGCGGCTCCAGACCGATTACTTTCATGTATTTGTGGTCCAATAAGGCTCTTTCAACATTTTGGGTTGCCTACCCCTGGTATAGGTCTAGGACAGGGGTCGGCAACCCGCGGCTCCGGAGCCGCATGCGGCTCTTTGATCACTCTGATGCGGCTCAGCTGCATACTTGCCGACCCTCCCGATTTTCCCGGGAGACTTCCGGATTTCGATGCCTCTCGCAGAAAACTCCCGGGATTAATATTCTCCAATTTTCACCATAAGCAATAATAATAAGGGCGTGCCATGATGGTACAGCATTTGGCACCTTTTACAATCTGTATAAACATCATGCCAGCCCAGCCTTTTGTTGTATGCATCTTCTACTTACACACGTAAATGACAGCAAGGCATACTTGGTCAACAGCCACACAGGTTATACTGACGGTGGCCAAATAAAACAACTTTAACACTCTTACTAATAATGCGCCACACTTTGAACCAAAACCAAACAAGAATGACAAACACCTTTCGGGAGAACATCTGCACCTTAACACAACATAAACACAACAGAACAAATACCCAGAATCCCATGCAGCCCTGACTCTTCCGGGCTACATTATACACCCCTGCTACCACCAAACCCCGCCCCCACCCCGACCCTGCTCACCCACACATCAACCCCCCCCATACTCCGTGCGTCGGTTGAGGTGGGCGGGGTTTGGTAGCGGGGGTGTATAATGTAGCCCGGAAGAGTTAGGGCTGCGTGAGATTCTGGGTATTTGTTCTGTTGTGTTTATGTTGTGTTACGGTGCAGATGTTCTCCCGAAATGTGTTTGTCATTCTTGTTTGGTGTGGGTTCACAGTGTGGCGCATTATTAGTAAGAGTGTTAAAGTTTTTTATACCCCCACCGTCAGTGTAATCTGTGTGGTTGTTGACCAAGTATGCCTTGCTGTCACTTACGTGAGCAGGCAGAAACCCCATACAACGTGTGGCTGGGCCGGTACGCTGGTTGAAATGTGCGCTAAATGCTGTATCATCACGGCACGTTCGAGAGAATATTTGCCCTGAATTTCGAAGTCTGCCGGAAAAATCGGGAGGGTTGACAGGTATGACGCTGTCAAGCGCTATTCATATAAAACTTGCGGCCCGCACTAACATTCAATTTTCATATTAAGGTGTGGACCGCGTGTCTGAGACCCTTGGTTTATACATAGCACAAGGCAAAAAAAAAACTTTGTATGCAGTGTTATTTCATTTTAAATTTCAAAAGATTTTTGTGGCTCCCATTGGTTTCTTTAATTTGTGAAACTGGTCAAAATGGCTCTTTGAGTGGTAAAGGTTGCCGACCCCTGGTCGAGGACATATATGAGCTTGGGGTATATACAGTGTATATCATCAATAGCTTTTTTATGTAAACTTAAACATAAAATAGTACTTAGTGGAGAAAAGACCTCTGCCATGGCGACACTGTTAACACATACAAAACAGATTATACCTTGTGTCATTCCTAAATAAGTGTGTATCCGGCTTTCCATATGGTAGTAGGTCACCTGACATGATGGTCAGCCAGGTGCATTTTTTTATTGTGGGGCAAGGAAACTAAACTGAATTAACAAAAGTGAAAATAATAAAATATGACATATTTTTTTTCAAATATAAAAGTGCATATCTGTGTGTATGTATTGAGGGGGATTGTTTCATCCTGACTCAATTGATAAAAAGAGAAATTCCATTTGTATCTGTATGAATATTTAATGTGTTCTTCATTGGCTCAATTACCAACCCCATCACAACGCTAAAATATACAATGAAGACGCAAAAATGCAAAAACTCTGTCATTTCTATCAGTTAACACGCGTGGGAACCGAATGTTCTCTACATTCTTTGCTCAAGTTAACCCTTTCTCAGCCACACTGCCAATCAACATGCAGAACATATGTAAACAAAGACGAACAGAGAAAGCTGCACATAACATTGATGCCTTCAAGACCATGGGAAACCATTACATCTGTTAAGAATTTAACAAACTACATGTGGAACATAATATATGATAGGACCATGTCTGTTACAACATAAATAAAATAAAATAAAATATAAGAAAAATAATTACCATCCAACACATCCTATCAACTGATGACAAGAAAATGAAAAGAGAAACAAATTAAGTTAATAATTTAAAAAAGTTTGCAAGTGCTATTGGGTGGCCATGAGTAGTGTACGTACACGTTCCTTGCGTTTCCCGCTGACAGACTCTTATCCGCTATTGTGAGAAGAGGTGGATTTTGTTTGCTTAATAATGACGAGTACGACACAACTACTGTCCTGGCTTGAATCTGCGAATGACAGTGTGGATCAACAGGGAGCGAGTGTTTTATTTTCCTATATTCAAAGACAGTTTTACCTTTCAAACTGTGTGTAATGTTACTGCGACCAACAATATTAAAAATACTTGTTAAATAAATCATCTGCCTTGTTTTTAATGAACACTCAGGCATACTGTGCTACTGCATTTTAATGTTGGCCGTCACGGCAGTACTTGGAGAGCCAAGTGTTTTCTAGGGTGGGACATGGTGAAACAAGTTGGAGAACCACTGAAATAGACCAACAACAAATGTCCATTGCAGAGGATGTTGGTTCTCAAAATAATAATACAAATGAAGGGTGAAGCTTTCTGGAAATTAAATGTTAGAACAATTTATTTGAATAGCCCTGCCTTAGACCAGCAGGGCCTATAAACATTTTCTGAAAATCCGCAATAGGTTTTTTTCATCGTTTTAGTCTTGCAGGTTATAAAATCTAATAGTTTTGTGAAACAGAGGCCACAATCCTGTCTCTCTTTCTGGAGTTGTCCTGCTTAGTGTCTTGTAGGTTAATTGTTATTGTGTACGTGGGTTCCTGCGCACCTGAGTTTTGTGTTCCCTCCCTGGTTTGACCATTGGCTTTTGTGCTACTTGTTTTGTGATTTATTTTTGCCTTGATGTCTCTGGACAAAACTGGACATTCGGTGTTAAGCATACCCAAGCCCCGTACAGATTGCCTTGTGTGATTGTGCTCTAAAACGATAAAAAGCAATGATAGCTACACAAACTAATTTAAAAGAGAACATTAAAAAAAATCATGGCCATTGGACAAGTACCCAAAGGACATTTATTAATCAGGATAAATAAAAGTGGCAGTTAGTTCTGAGTCTCGTTTGGCTCTTTTGTCGCACCAAACCCTGTCCTGATTGTGATGCAAGCTCAGATAACTAAGATGCTGTGATGTAACTATCGATCTAATCTGACTAATCATGAGTTGTGCTAATAGGGAGAGGCACAGCAGTTTGATAAACATACTGATAACAGCTACACAGGCAAAGTTCAGGGTTCATGTATTTCACATGCATGGATAAACACATTGCATTAACCCACACGTGGAAACTTTAAGCATTGTTACATACAGTACACACTAGTTGTGTAATTATTAGGGCTGTATAACATTGCCAATTTCCCAAATACTGTAGATTCGATTATAATTCATAAAAGTTTATATCAATTAATCAGGATTCGATCAACACCTAAAATTAAAAATGTCTCAAATCTGTCTTTTGTTTTTTCTCTTCACCTTGAACAACTTTGGACTGTTCAAACTGTCATAAAAGTCTCAAAAGAGCAATTTTGAAATAAGAAAGTAATGGCAAGTAAAAGTGTACATGTATGTTGCATAGATTCTGTTTCACAGATCATCTTCAAACCCCTTTCTGACAGTCACTTCCGGATGCGCCGTTTTGTGGGCGGTCTTATTTACGTGGCTCACCTTCGGCAGCGTCTTCTCACCGTCATTGTTGTTGTAGCGGTGTAGCGTGCAAGGACGGGAGTGGAAGAAGTGTCAAAAGATGGAGCTAACTGTTTTAAGGACCATCAGACTTTACTTAAATCAACAACGGAGCAACATCTCCTCATCCGGAAACAACAACAAAGCCAGAAACGTGTCCCGTGGAAAAACTGTCCCACCGGAACTCTCTAATAACTAAAGTTTCTTGGGTGAATAATGTAAACTAACTACAACGGTATGTTTTAGCGCTTTCATGGCGAGTTTACTGACAGATATAAGTAAGAACTTTACACTACTTTATATTAGAAATGGCAACAGCGGCGGATGAATGTCCCATAACAAGAAGATAGAGCAAAAGAAGAAGCTTATCGACTACGGTATCGGCACGGACTACAAAGGCGGAAGTGCGCAATTTTTCAGGATTTATGCAGATCCCAAATACAGATCAGCAGGTACCAGAAGGTAAGAAAAGTTGCTTTTGCGTAATGTAGCGAAACAAAACGGCAGATATGTCTTACCTTGTACACACACCATAATAATACTCGTAGGTTTAATGCGCCGACAATCCATCAAGCGGTGCGGCTTCATAGCTTACCAAAGTCGTACTAAAACATTTTGATAGATTTTTGAGCGCAGTGTGTAATGTTCTATAATTTCAATGGAACATATAAAATGTTGGTGTTTTTACTTGAGTCATATTGCCATCATATTGCAGTCTACATGTATCTCTTATGTTTGACTGCCATCTATTGGTCACACTTATCATTACACCATGTACCAAATAAAATTGCTCTGGGGTCGGTAAGCAAAACCAGATTTATTCTGTACATTAGGTGCACCAAGTTATAAGGGGCACTGTCGAGTTTTGAGGGAAAAACAATTATTTTAAGTTCGCCTTGTAGTCCTGAAAATACGGTACTTTTTTGTCCGCATGGATGTGAAATGGTCTTACATTTTTCTCAATGTGGTTCTAAAGCAGTGGTTCTTAACCTGGGTTCGATCGAACCCTAGGGATTCGGTGAGTCGGGCTCAGGGGTTCGGCGGAGGTCAAAACACACCCGACTCATCGTGTAAATAAAAACTTCTCCCTATCGGCGTATTACGGATACAGCAACAGCAGAAGTCACACTGATTTGCAGGTGTGTAATTTGTTGTGAGTTTATGCACTGTGTTGGTTTTGTTCTTTGAACAAGGTGATGTTCATGCACGGTTCATTTTGTGCACCAGTAATAAAACATGGTAACACTTTAGTATGGGGAACATATTCACCATTAATTAGTTGCTTATTAAAATGCAAATTAGTAACATATTGGCTCTTAACTAGTCATTATTAAGTACTTATTAATGCCTTATTCGGCATGGCCTTATTATAACCCTAACCCTCTAACCATGGCCCTAACCCTCTAACCCCAACCCTAACCAAATTACTCTAAATTAAGTCTTTGTTACTTAGAATATGTTCCCCTAGTTTCCAAAAAACTCTAAATTAAGTCTTTGTTACTTAGAATATGTTCCCCTAGTGTCCAAAAAACTCTAAATTAAGTCTATGTTACTTAGAATATGTTCCCCATACTAAAGTGTTACCAAAAACATATAACTCTGTCTTGAATTTGAAAAAAACCCATCATTTTATTTTTCACTAAGGAAGGGTTCGGTGATTGCCCATATGCAACTGGTGGGGTTCGGTACCTCCAACAAGGTTAAGAACCACTGTTCTAAAGTCTTAAAAAGTTCAAAATGTGATTTGTTGAAACCTTCAAAGACCCTGTTAAATGTATGTATAACATGTACAAAAAAAAAGACTTACCCAGTAATGAAATTATACAATGACACGACTTTGACATCGCTCAGGTTACGCCACCACCACACCCCTGGCCATGTCCCCGCTGCCACAAATTGATTGCGGTTCTGTCGTGGCTCGCCGTAGTGCTAAGATGAAGCTTCTGTCAAAATATTCTGTTTGAGAGAACACTTGGCCATTGTGGAAAATACAAGACAAGACAATAAGAAGAAAGCAATGTTTGGATGTAACAGGGGCCAGCTAGAGTGGCATTGTTCAGTAGAGATGGAGAGCGGGGATACAAACTAGAACTATTAATGTTGCACTCTATTCAGCCAATAAGAAACTTTCATTCATTAAAAAATATATAATTATATAACACTCAACATTAACACTCTTCAAAGTGTTACTACACATTTACATGGCGTGACCTGAGTATTAACCCAGCTATAGCGACCTCTGGTTATAGACAAGTAAGTTGTGTAATCGGCTTGATCAAAAGCAAAAATATCAGTGCTGATTAGACAAACACTGGCAGCAGCAATCTCTGCTAAATGAGACAGGGCAAGGACATAAAAAAGCCCGGAATCCCAACTCAATTCAGTGAGGGGATGAGAGGGAAGGGTGACGGACAACGATAAAGAGAAAATTGAGATATAGGCAGAAGATGGGTGGAAACAGACAAAAAATGAGGACGGTGAAAGCAGAACGAGTGAAAGCATCACATAAGAGTCTTTGAGTTGCAGAGGAAATGAAAGGGCCCATCTCTGCGTGGTGAGGTGTTGTGTTACACAGCTCAGTAGTCATTTCTCTGCAGCCTTTGATCAGCAGACAGGAACAGCCACTGCCCAGACACATTCTCACACAGCACACTGGCACATATACACTCTTTCAAATGCACAGCAGATTACTTCAACGTATGTTTTGTGGGATTTTCACTTTGAAGCTCTCAGAAATTCTCACAAATGGCAATGTTTGTATCCAGAGTCCGGGACGCAGGACACACACTGTGGCCCTGAAGAAGATGGGGAAGAGCAAGGTCTCGCACAGAGTGGTGGGAAAAAAGATGAGGAGGAAGAGGATAAAGTGCTGCATTGGAATGGTCCCGGTGAGTATTTCAGCTGTCTTTAGTTTTCTGTAGGTTCCCAAAAGCTAACTGTAATGAATTGAAATGAAAAAAGAAAACATTTAGAGGATAATTAATAGATAAACAAGGTAAAGATGTGTCATACAATATGTCATCGGCATGTGTACTGAACAAACATATAAACACAACACTTTTGTTTTTGCTCCCATTTTTTATGAGTTGAACTCAAAAGATCTAAAACTTTTACTATACACACAAACAACGTTCCCTCTATGGTGCGCGCCTGCGCAATTGCACACTGCTCAAGCGTCCTCTGCGCACAGCAAATATATGCCGCACACCAAATCAAATCCCATCGGAATTCTAAACAAAATAAACACATTTATTCTGTATAATTTTGCAATGCAACTCTGAGTGACAGTGACAACAAGCGGCCCTAACGGTGTTCGTCAACACCGTTCAATTGAACACCGTTCAATTATTGTAACGTCTATCGAGATGCTTCGAGGACAGGAATTATATCGATCACTTTATTGAGCAAAACTGTTTATATTCGGCCATAACCACACCAAAAACATGAGTAAAAAACTTCTATCTCGAAAGATGTTAAGCTTTCTGCCGTACAAACCAGGCCAAAACCAACTTGTCATATGTCACCAACACACATAGCACTAAGCCACTGGTGCGTTTTTGGCCACACAAAAAGTCGGACAACTCAAACACCACACAAAGTAACATTATGACTCCTCAGTCATATGTGTGCTTATTCTACTGTCATTTATTATAAATGTTAATTTATTGATATTAATCATGGAATGCTGTTACGACAGAAAGTTACAGGAATGCACACTGTGCATGCACATTGTGCAACATGAGGATGTGTAAGGGGAACTAAATGTGATCTCTGAAAGGGGTACAAATGATTTCCAAAGCAGGACCCCCACCCAGACATATTGTACAATACTAATCCATAGCTTATGAAAAACAAGATTTCTTTTATTTTCATTACAAGTGGGCCAAATCACTGATATTAGAAAATAATCTCATGAAAATGACTTCTGTCATTTGAGTGTTATAATAAAACATTGGTGTGCTGCTGGTATTGCCACATGTGATGTTGCTCACATGTGCTCCGCTGAATTCTCAGGGAGTTTTTGTGTTTGCTCACACACATGAACAATTAGAGGGAACATTGCACACAAAATACCTATTCTTTTCAAATATTGTTCACAAATCTGTGTTAGTGAGCGCTTCTTCTTTGCCAAGATAATCCATCCCATCTCACATATGTGGCATATCAAGATGCTGACTAAACAGCATGATAATTGCACAGGTGTGCCTTAGGCTGACCACAATAAAAGTCTACTCTGAAATGTGCAGTTTTGCTTTAATGGGGGTCTGGGGGCGGGGTCAGAAAAGCAGTCAGTATCTGGTGTGATCACCATTTGCCTCACACAGTGCAACTCCTCTCCTTCGCATAGAGTTGATCAGGTTGTTGATTGTGGTCTGTGTTAGTCCACTCCTCTTCAATGACTGTGCAAAGTTGTTGGATATTGGCAGGAACTGGAACACGCTGTCGTATACGCCGATCCACAGGACCCCAAACATGCTCAATGGGTGACATGTCCGGTGAGTATGGTGGCCATGCAAGAACTGGGATGTTTTCAGCTTCCAGGAATTGTGTACAGATCCTTGCAACATGGGGCCGTGCATTGTCATGCTGCAACATGAGGTGATGTCTCGGGTGAATCAATGGTCCTCAGGATCTCATCCGGGTATCTCTTTGCATTCATAATGCTATCAATAAAATGCACTTGCGTTCGCTGTCCATAAAATACTCCTGCCCATACCATAACCCCACCCCCACCAAGGGCCACTCGATTCACCAAGTTGACAGCAAACCGCTCTTTCACACGACGCTGTCTGCCATCTGCCCTGAACAGTGAAAACCGGGATTTATCCTTGAAGAGAACACCTCTCCAACATGCCAGACGCCATCAAATGTGAGCATTTGCCCACTCAAGTCGGTTACAACAAAGAACTGTGGTCAGGTCGATACCCCGATGAGGACGACAAGCATGCAGATGAGCTTCCCAGAACGGTTTCTCAAAGTTAGTGCAAAAATTATTTGGTTTTGCAAACCAATTATTGCAGCAGCTGTCCAGGTGGTTGGTTTCAGACGATCATGGAGGTACACCTGCTGGATGTGGAGGTCCTGGGCTGGTGTGTTTACTCGTGGTCTGCGGTTGTGAAGCCGGTTGGATGTATTGCCAACTCTGAAATGTCTTTGGAGACAGCTTATGGATGAAAAATGAACATTCAATTCACAGGCAACAGCTCTGGTGGACATTCCTGCAGTCAGCATGCCAACTACACACTCCCTCAAAACTTGCGACATCTGCGACATTGTGCTGTGTGAATAAAACTGCCCATTTCAGAGTGGCCTTTTATTGTGAGCAGCCCAAGGCACACCTGTGCATCGTGATATGCCACACCTGTGAGGTGGGATGGATTATATTAGCAAAGAAGAAATGCTCACTAACACAGATTTGGGAACACTATTTGAAAGGAATATGTCTTTTGTGTATATAGTAAAAGTTGAGTTCTTTGAGTTCAACTGATGAAAAATGGGAAAAAATACAAAAGCGTTGTGTTCATATTTTTGTTCAGTGTATGTTACAGTTTAAAACCTGGTCTTTCAATTAACTTCAAAAATATTCAGTGTACCGGTAATACAAAAACATTTCTGGCCCAGTTACCTTGTATTGCCGGTAGAAATTAAAATATGACATATAATGCTTTTCATCTTTTCTGACTTATAAATGTTGTGTTAAACAGTTCCAAAACATCGAATTATGAGGTTAATGCATTTTGGCATCAGATTGCACATATTTTTGGATGCCTCTTTTCGAGGGGTTTTGCAGTCCGACTACGTCGCGATGTCACAGCGAGGCAGACGGACCTAATTGGACGTTAGTCAAGCTAGGAGGAAACACAAAAAAGTATTACAGGATATAGGCAAAAGTATTATTTTCATCTAATCTTGGCATGCGCATCATAACACTGACCTGCGACATGCAATGACATAAATGCTGCTAAAAGCAATTTTGTTATGCAGCTCTGAATCGATCGGAGAGTGTGCAGGTGTACCTAATGTTGTGACCAAGTGAATCTATATATGATAATCAATATGTCTTAATAAGGTTATCCAAAAAATAGTGCTCGATACCGTAGTAGAGCGCAATATATGTATGTGTGGGAAAAAAATCACAAGACTACTTCATCTCTACAGGCCTGTTTCATGAGGGGGTTCCCTCAATCATCAGGAGATTTCTCATCTCCTGATGATTGAGGGAACCCCCTCATGAAACAGGCCTGTAGAGATGAAGTAGTCTTGTGATTTTTTTCCCACACATACATACAGTTAGGTCCATAAATATTTGGACATTGACACAATTTTCAGTATTCCAGCCCTGTACAACACCACAATGGATTTTAAATAAAACAATCAAGATGTGCTTTAAGTGCAGACTTTGAGCTTTAATTTGAAGGTATTTACATCCAAATCAGGTGAAAGGTATAAGAATGACAACACATTTCATATGTGCCTTCCACTTTTTAAGGGACCAAAAGTAATTGGACAAACTAATATAATCATAAATAAAATTGTCATTTTTTAATACTTTGTTGCAAATCCTTTGCAGTAAATGACAGCCTGAAGTGTGGAACCCATAGACATCACCAGACACTGGGTTTCGTCCCTGGTGATGCTTTGCCGGGCCTCCGCTGCAGCTGTCTTCACTTCCTGCTTGTTCTTTGGGCATTTTCCCTTCAGTTTTGTCTTCAGCAAGTGAAATTCATGCTCAATCAGATTCAGGTCAGGTGATTGACTTGGCCATTGCAGAACATTCCACTTCTTTGCCTTAAAAAACTATTTGGTTGCTTTCGCAGTATGCTTCGGGTCGTTGTCCATCTGCATTGTGAAGCGCCGTGCAATGAGTTTTGAAGCATTTGGCTGAATATGAGCAGATAATATTGCCCCAAACACTTCAGAATTCATTCTGCTGCTTTTGTCAGCTGTCACATCATCAATAAATATAAGAGATCCAGTTCCTCTGGCAGCCATGCATGCCATTACCACCACCATGCTTCACTGATGAGGTGGTATGCTTTGGATCTTGAGCAGTTCCTTCCCTCCTCCATACTCTTCTCTTTCCATCATTCTGCTACAAGTAGATCTTTGTCTCATCTGTCCATAAGATGTTGTTCAGAACTGCACAGGCTCTTTTACATGTTTCTTGGCAAACTCTAATCTGGCCTTCCTGTTTTTGAGGCTCACCAATGGTTTACACCTTGTGATGAAACCTCTGTATTTCCTCTGGAGAAGTCGTCTCTTAATTGTTGACTTGGACACGGATACACCTACCTCCTGGAGACTTTTCTTCATCTGGCCAACTGTTGTGAAGGGCTTTTTCTTGACAAGGGAAAGGATTTTTCTGTCATCCACCACACTTGTTTCCCGTGGTCTTCCAGGTCTTTTGGTGTTGCTGAGCTCAACAGTGTTTTCTCTCTTTTTAAGAATGTACCAAACAGTTGATTTGGCCACATCTAATGTTTTTGCTATCTATCTGATGGCTTTGTTTTGATTTTTCAGCCTAATGATGGCTTGCTTCACTGATAGTGACAGCTCTTTGGACTTCATATTAAGAGATGACCTCCCCAGATTCCAAATGAATATTCCACACTTGAAATGACATCTAGGCCTTTTATCTGCTCTTTGTAAATGAAATAAATGGAAAAAAAACAAGGGAATAACACAAACGTGGCCATGGAACAGCTGAGTAGCCAATTGTCCAATTACTTTTGGTCCCTTAAAAAGTGGAAGGCACATATAAAATGTGTTGTAATTCCTACACTGTTCACCTGATTTGGATGTAAATACTCTCAAATTAAAGCTCAAAGTCTGCACTTAAAGCACATATTGATTGTTTCATTTAAAATCCATTGTGGTGTTGTACAGAGCTGGAATACTGAAAATTGGGTCAATGTCCAAATATTTATGGACCTAACTGTATATGATAATCAATATACGATAAAGTTTATTTTGGTGACAGCTTCAAAATATTTTGTTTATTTACAGTGTACATTTTCAAAAGATACATTATGATACTTTTGGAGAGGGTGGGGCGGGGTTTTATTTACAATCTGGGACGGCCTTCACAAACAAGCATCCTGCAGACAGACTCAGAAAACGGGTTACAAAGTTGACTGTGGAGTCACATTTACGCAATGTCCACACCAAACATATCCAATATATATTATCTAGAAAAGAGCGATAGAAAAAGGATAGATGGAGCATCCCTGCGAATTTATGTGTGGTGTAACATGTCATGCTAACCCATGGTGGCGCCACATGCACATGGGCATGAGTTGGCGCCTCCTGGCCTTTTGAGTTTGTGCTTATAAAAAGGAGTATACAATAACACAATACATTTGTGATAACTCTTAAACTCCTTATTTATTCCTATATATGTTATGGAGTGGTCAAATTTAACTTGCTGAGGGTTTCTCGTTAAAAACGTTAGTTCAGTTAATAAATGAATAGTTAAAAGTTTTATTTTAATGTGTTTAATAATAACAGATAATAATAACTTGTCTGTATATACCGCACTTGCTTTGACTAATTTTCCCCTCCATTTTTGTATCTGCTCCTTGACCTAAAAACAACATTCTAACAAGTCTTATTGAGTAAAGTAGTCTCAATCCTACTACTGTTAAGATGAATTGTATATTGGACGTCCAAACTGCTTCTCTATATTATAGCCTTTTCCTGTGCCTTTTCTGCTGTCCTACCTTTCCCTTTTGGCGTTGAGAATATGACAGGGACGCAAATGTATGCAAGTCAAAAACAACAACAACAAAAAAACAGACCAAGGCAGATAAAGAGGAAAAACCTCCCTTATCAAGGTTTGTTTATTTTGCCTTTCTGTTGTGCTCAACGAGTTAAACAAAGCAAGAAGATTAGCACACCATCTGTCACTATTTCCTTTTCAAGCTTTGGTCATTTTATGTGTGCGGGCGTGTGTGTGTGTGTGTGTGTGTGTGTATGCACACGTGTTTTTGTAAGTCCTCCGGTGGGGAGGAGAGGATGTGTTCATTATCGTCCTGTCCCAGCCTTGTCCCTTTAACAGTAATTGGAGCGATATTAATTGCTGTGTGGTGGCTGGTTGATGGTAGCACCATGATGCTATACTGATACGGTTCTTCGTGTTGTGTTCTTTTTTTTTTTTTTTTCAACTCTCCTCCACACAAACTAACTGGCGGGTGAGTGAGGTAGAGTGGGGGGAGAGAAAGGGAGAGAGATAGCCCCTCTATCAGCTTCGGAGCAGGCGCTGTCTTTATCAGGAGCACGATTGGCAAAAAGGAAACTTTGACCGGTCTGAATTTTTCGCTTATCGTCAAGCCTCCTCTTCCTCCATTTCTCCCTTCCTCCATCCATCCACCCTCTCCTCCTCTGGTCTCTCCATCACAGCTAACAACGTCTCTAACCACCTCCCTCCCCCTTCTTCTTTCTCCGTCCTCCACCCCAGATACATCATTACCTCTTTGTGACCATACTTTTATTGTTTCTGCTTTTTTCTGTGTCTCTCTCTCTCCTCATAGTGGACAAATGTCACCTGCCAATGTACTCTAGTCCATACAAAATGTTCATCATGTATCAGATACTTCCCATGAGAGAGAAGTGTGTATTGGCTAGAGTGGAAATAAACACAGTTTTATCTCCTCTGGGTGTGTTGGCATTCCACTCGTTTCTCACTGTTGTCGAAGATTGTCGACACTGACTTCCAGAAGTTCGTAGGGTTATTGTCGATGAGGGTTGTTTTTTTCCCCGTTTACTTTGCTTTGTGCCAAGGGACCCAATAGTTTCCACATATAATAACATTTTAACACAGTGTAGATATCGTACTGTTTACAGTATAGACGTAAACTTAATCATTTATTGTGCAGTTGTGTTAACTACTACAGTGCAAACCTATCAGGTTGAACAACATGTATGTCATGACCTTGATTTTAACCTGTGATTTGCTCATTTTTTGAAATAATTGGAAATAATAGAAATTTCACCATCCCAAAAGCTTTATTATTGTACAAGCATTTTTTGATGTTCATAATGCTACAAGATTAGATAAAATTTCCGATAGGCAGCTGACTTTGCAGTGTACATTTTTTTGTTATGCTTCTATAATTAATATGATTAGTATAAATATCATTATAATTATCTTGTATATTTATAATTATTGTTCGCTTATGCAAATTGTACAAACCCTGTTTCCATATGAGTTGGGAAACTGTGTTAGATGTAAATATAAACGGAGTACAATGATTTGCAAATCCCTTTCAACCCATATTCAATTGAATGCACTACAAAGACAAGATATTTCATGTTCAAACTCATAAACTTTATTTATTTTTTACAAATAATAATTCACTTCGAATTTCATGGCTGCAACACGTGCCAAAGTAGTTGGGAAAGGGCATGTTCACCACTGTGTTACATGGCCTTTCCTTTTAACAAGACTCAGTAAACGTTTGGGAACTGAGGAGACACATTTTTGAAGCTTCTCAGGTGGAATTCTTTCCCATTCTTGCTTGATGTACAGCTTAAGTTGTTCAACAGTCCGGGGGTCTCCGTTGTGGTATTTTAGGCTTCATAATGCGCCACACATTTTCAATGGGAGACAGGTCTGGACTACAGGCAGGCCAGTCTAGTACCCGCACTCTTTTACTATGAAGCCACGTTGATGTAACACGTGGCTTGGCATTGTCTTGCTGAAATAAGCAGGGGCGTCCATGGTAACGTTGCTTGGATGGCAACATATGTTGCTTCAAAACCTGTATGTACCTTTCAGCATTAATGGCGCCTTCACAGATGTGTAAGTTACCCATGTCTTGGGCACAAATACACCCCAATACCATCACAGATGCTGGCTTTTCAACTTTGCGCCTTTAACAATCCGGATGGTTCTTTTCCTCTTTGGTCCGGAGGACACAACGGCCACAGTTTCCAAAAACAATTTGAAATGGGGACTCGTCAGACCACAGAACACTTTTCCACTTTGTATCAGTCCATCTTAGATGAGCTCAGGCCCAGCGAAGCCGACGGCGTTTCTGGGTGTTGTTGATAAATGGTTTTCGCCTTGCATAGGAGTTTTAACTTGCACTTACAGATGTAGCGACCAACTGTAGTTACAGACAGTGGGTTTCTGAAGTGTTCCTGAGTCCATGTGGTGATATCCTTTACACACTGATGTCGCTTGTTGATGCAGTACATTCTGAGGGATCGAAGGTCACGGGCTTAGCTGCTTACGTGCAGTGATTTCTCCAGATTCTCTGAACCCTTTGATGATATTACGGACCGTGGATGGTGAAATCCCTAAATTCCTTGCAATAGCTGGCTGAGAAAGGTTTTTCTTAAACTGTTCAACAATTTTCTCACGCATTTGTTGACAAAGAGTTGACCCTCGCCCCATCCTTGTTTGTGAATGACTGAGCATTTTGTGGAATCTACTTTTATACCCAATCATGGCACCCACCTGTTCCCAATTTGCCTGTTCACCTGTGGGATGTTCCAAATAAGTGTTTGATGAGCATTCCTCAACTTTATCATTATTTATTGCCACCTTTCCCAACGTCTTTGTCACGTGTTGCTGGCATCAAATTCTAAAGTTAATGATTATTTGCAATTCCGTCGGTACTACCAGGTATCAATGCAAGTAAAATCAAACAGGGTCATATTTTGATATCTTTGTTGCCTATGATGTGTGGTCCAGTTGAAGACTCGGCCAATCCAAACACTTGGCGTGGAAACAGTAACCCCAGCAGCATTCATAACGGATTCAGAGAGATTGTCTCTCGGTAATGTTGCAATTGTTATTGCCAACAAAGCAAATATGCCTAATAGAAAAAGCTCCACTTTTCAAAATGCGCTAGCTTGATGTGAATTTACTTCGGTGGTGTCATATATAAGCTACTGAATATCAATAGCAATTTTACATGATCATTTCAGCACCTGCAAATTTGGTAGTGACATCTACATCTAAGATGCACGTTACAGCAAGTGTGTAATAAGTGCAATACTTACAGTATAAACACTTTGTAGGGTGCAACAAAAGACTGGACGGCACATTCAGCTTCATGGCAAAGACTACTTCCTGACGAGGCAACACACAATAGCTTATACACTACTGCCATCTAACGTCTTAGAATTGCAGCTGTATACTAAGCCTACTATATAATACTTTCAAATGAGTGTAGAAAAGTGGGAAAGTTTAAGAAAATAAGATATACGTAACAACTGGACAGCACAGTTATTATCATCAGCTCACTGTCAAATGTTAATTTAAATTTATTTTTTTTAATTATGAAACAAATAAATATATATCAACACATGAGCACACACAAAGGTACCAAAATTGATGCTGTGTAGTACCAGTATCGAACCCCAGGTACCGGGAATTACTACCGTATCGGTTCAAATGTGAAAGGTACCCCTCCTAATAATACATTTTTTATTTTATTTAATTTTTTTTGTAATTTGTTTTATCCTAATTTGAAATTATTTAAGGGGAAATTCAATGTTTATTCTTCTTTATATCTGTGGGATATGCATTGAACGACACACAGAACAAATGCCAAGAGAGATGTAAGAGTGATGAGGTGAGCGGTTCCTTCCACAACGGCACCTCAACAGTGGTCAGGAAGCAGACTAGTATTATCCAACATCCTACAATATTGTTGTGCGTTGCAGGGATTCAAACCCAGATCCTTCGGACCATAGGCCGTCATGGGTGGCAGATGAATACCAACACGAAATTGTGCACACACTGACTGACTGTACTGTGATCGCTCCTGAACAGTTACATTTGATAACCACCAACTTTCATAGTAAAAAACAGAAATAAAATACAGCAAATGAAAAAGCAATAGAAAAGACTCCAACATAATCGACAAAGTCAAAATAAGCATATGTGGAATAGTAATTAAATATATTCCCCTAAACTGCCAAGATACCTGTGGGGGTGGGGACGTGGTTATGGGCGTTGTCACCATGACGTTGAGTAATTTCCTATGATGATATGATTTTCTTTAAAAAGGCTCAAAATGTATACATACATTTCAAACAAATTATTACTAATTAGTATTATCAATCAATCAATCAATCAATGTTTATTTATATAGCCCTAAATCACAAGTGTCTCAAAGGGCTGCACAAGCCACAACGACATCCTCGGTACAAAGCCCCAGTGAGACGTCGATGTGAATGACTATGAGAAACCTTGGAGAGGACCGCATATGTGGGTAACCCCCCCCCTCTAGGGGAGACCGAAAGCAATGGATGTCGAGTGGGTCTGACATAATATTGTGAGAGTCCAGTCCATAGTGGATCCAACATAATAGTAAGAGTCCAGTCCATAGTGGGGCCAGCAGGACACCATCCCGAGCGGAGACGGGTCAGCAGCACATGTTCCCAGCCAATGCACAGGCGAGCGGTCCACCCCGGGTCCCGACTCTGGACAGCCAGCACTTCATCCATGGCCACCGGACCTGTGCCCCCCCCCCCCCCCCCCCCTCCACAAGGAACAGGGGAGCAGAGGAGAAAAGAAAAGAAACGGCAGATCAACTGGTCTAACAGGGGGGCTATTTAAAGGCTAGAGTATACAAATGAGTTTTAAGATGGGACTTAAATGCTTCTACTGAGGTAGCATCTCTAATTGTTACCGGGAGGGCATTCCATAGTACTGGAGCCCGAATAGAAAACGCTCTATAGCCCGCAGACTTTTTTTGGGCTCTGGGAATCACTAATAAGCCGGAGTTCTTTGAACGCAGATTTCTTGCCGGGACATATGGTACAATGCAATCGACAAGATAGGACGGAGCTAGACCGTGTAGTATTTTATACGTAAGTAGTAAAACCTTAAAGTCACATCTTAAGTGCACAGGAAGCCAGTGCAGGTGAGCCAGTATAGGCGTAATATGATCAAACTTTCTTGTTCTTGTCAAAAGTCTAGCAGCCGCATTTTGTACCAATTGTAGTCTTTTAATGCTAGACATAGGGAGACCCGAAAATAATACGTTACAGTAATCGAGACGAGACGTAACGAACGCATGAATAATGATCTCAGCGTCGCTAGTGGATAAAATAGAACGAATTTTAGCGATATTACGGAGATGAAAGAAGGCCGTTTTAGTAACACTCTTAATGTGTGACTCAAAGGAGAGAGTTGGGTCGAAGATAATACCCAGATTCTTTACTGATTCGCCTTGTGTAATTGTTTGGTTGTCAAATGTTAAGGTGGTATTTTTAAATAAATGTCGGTGTTTAGCAGGACCGATAATCAGCATTTCCGTTTTCTTGGCGTTGAGTTGCAAGAAGTTAGCGGACATCCATTGTTTAATTTCATTAAGACACGCCTCCAGCTGACTACAATCCGGCGTGTTGGTCAGCTTTAGGGGCATGTAGAGTTGGGTGTCATCAGCATAACAATGAAAGCTAACACCGTATTTGCGTATGATGTCGGCTAGCGGCAGCATGTAAATACTAAAGAGTACAGGGCCAAGAACCGAACCCTGAGGAACTCCGCACGTTACCTTAACATAGTCCGAGGTCACATTATTATGGGAGACGCATTGCATCCTGTCAGTAAGATAAGAGTTAAACCACGACAAAGCTAAGTCTGACATACCAATACGTGTTTTGATACGCTCCAATAAAATATTATGATCGACGGTATCGAAAGCAGCGCTAAGATCAAGAAGCAGCAACATAGATGACGCATCAGAATCCATCGTTAGCAGTAGATCATTAGTCATTTTTGCGAGGGCTGTCTAGTATTAAAAAAAATGTTTTATCGTTGTGGCATATTTTCAATTGTTACTACTTTTTGTACAATGGACATTGTTAAAATGTTTTCAAGTGTTTACAGACATTTATTAACTTTTTTTTTTTTTTTAAACAGCTAGCAACAAATCTAGCATCTTCTTCTGGGGTTATTCTGGAATGTGCTCGTGTTTAGAGACTTTACTTCTGTCCCTCGATGTCGCTGACGAAAGCATGACGTCACACTTGCTTGGCGCTGTTGCTCTAGTTGGACTTTCTTTTCTTAAAAAATGTCCTCTTAATATTTGCACATTTTGTACATGGCTCTCCGTGGGTATATCTGCAATATATATAAAAAAAATTACGTCCACATTGCAGACCTGGTGACAACGCTCCGGACAGTCACAATGGTGTGCGTTTTGTTTACATCCAGTTATGGTAGCGCGGTTTTCGGTGATCAATGTCTATTTTCGGTGGTCAAGTTTTCGGTACATCACTTGTCAATAGTTCGCCGATAATAGGCTATTCATATCAATTCATACTGCACTAAGGTTAATGTTTTATGTTCGTGTGGTTTGGATTTGATGTCAGATTTTCTCATGTTAGCCAACACACCGTCCGTGCCTGAAAGGGGATTGACAGAGAATGAGGAAGTGTTCTGTGTCCGGGAAAGCGCGGACTCACCAGACAAAAGTGTTTGCACGGGAGGTAAAACCTGTTTGTTATCATAAGATTGGTTATAAAAGTTAAAAACAGCGTCAGACTTTGTGTGATTTCTTCTGGGTGCTACAATATATTATATTACTTTAATCTGTTTTTAAGTAAAAAAAACCCACCTTATTTTCAAGGTGTGGCGGTAGTGAAAATGCCGTGGTGGTGCGCCACATTCAATTACATTAAAGGCCTACTGAAACCCACTACTACCGACCACGCAGTCTGATAGTTTGTATATCAATGATGAAATCTTAACATTGCAAGACATGCCAATACGGCCGGGTTAGCTTACTAAAGTGCAATTTAAATTTTGCGCAAAATATCCTGCTGAAAACGTCTCGGTATGATGACGCCTGCGCGTGACGTCACGGATTGTAGAGGACATTTTGGGACAGCATGGTGACCAGCTATTAAGTCGTCTGTTTTCATCGCAAAATTCCACAGTATTCTGGACATCTGTGTTGGTGAATCTTTTGCAATTTGTTCAATGAACAATGGAGACAGCAAAGAAGAAAGCTGTAGGTGGAAAGCGGTGTATTGCGGCAGGTGTTGTGCCGGATAACGCATCCCCGCCTTAGAATGCACCCCCTGACTGTTGTGTCGGATAACACAGCCGGTGTTTCATTGTTTACATTCCCGAAAGATGACAGTCAAGCTTTACCATTGGCCTGTGGAGAACTGGTACAACAGAGACTCTTACCAGGAGGACTTTGAGTTGGATACGCAGACGCAGTACCGTGAGTACGCATGCAGCTGCGGCTTCCAAACATTTGATCGTTTGCCCGTACGTGCGTGCCGCTGTGTGCATGTCACGTATGTAACTTTGGGGACTTTGGGGAAATATATGTGCTGTATGAACTTTGGGTAGGTGAACGGTACTTTGAGCTGTGGGATTGAGTGTGTTGTGCAGGTGTTTGAGTTGTATTGGCGGGTTATATGGACGGGAGGGGGGAGGTGTTTGTTATGCGGGATTAATTTGTGGCATATTAAATATAAGCCTGGTTGTGTTGTGGCTAATAGAGTATATATATATATTAGAGATGCGCGGATAGGCAATTATTTCATCCGCAACCGCATCAGAAAGTCGTCAACCATCCGCCATCCACCCGATGTAACATTTGATCAGAACCGCACCCGCTCGTTGTTATAAATCTAATATAGACGATGCAAGGCATTAGTGAGGTTATAAAGCTTTTGCCTGTTAAAGAAAGGAGACTGATCCAATGCATTACAGACATTCGCGTGCCACGCTGTCACGACCCAGACGCACACCAGTGCGCAATCATATGGGAGCCGCGCTGAGCGCACCTCCAAGCGCGTCTCGCTGCCGGCGACGGCCGGGTATGGGCCTGACGCTCCAGCGCCATCCATTTTCAGGGCTAGTTGATTCGGCAGGTGGGTTGTTACACACTCCTTAGCGGGTTCCGACTTCCATGGCCACCGTCTAGCTGCTGTCTATATCAACCAGGGTGAGCCCCACCCCTTTCGTGAGCGCACTGCGCGCGGAGTGACCCCTGTTACGCGGCCCCGGCAACAGGGGTGGCGGGCAGGTAAGCTGCGCGGGCGGAGCGCGCGGAGTGACCCCTGTTACGATCACCCGGCCACGGGGGTGGCAGGCAGGTAAGCTGCTTACCTGCTGCGCGTGACGCCGGCCGCGGCGAAGGCGGACGAGGCGGGGTGTCGGTGCGGTGGGCGCGGTGGGCGCAGTGGTGACCCTGGACGTGCGTCGGGCCCTTCTCGCGGATCGCCTCAGCTACGGCTCCCGGTGGGGCCCTCTCGGGGGAAGGGGCCTCGGTCCCGGACCCCGGCGAGGCGTCCCTTCTCCGCTCCGTAAAAGTGTCCATCTCTTTTCTTTTTTTTTCTTCTGTTGTGGCATATGCTGCAGGTGCCTGCTCGTTTTTTGTATGTGGGTAACAACATTTAACTATGTATATATATTTCCGAATTGGTTTAACTGCCACCCGCCTGAATCTATTTAAAATCAAATTTTTTTTTATTTCAACCACCCGACCCGACCCGACCCGCGGATAAAATCTAATTTTTTTAAATTTCATCCGCCCGATCCGCGGATAATCCGCGGACTCCGCGGTTGTGCCCGCAAACCGCGCATCTCTAATATATATGTCTTGTGTTTATTTACTGTTTTAGTCATTCCCAGCTGAATATCAGGTCCCACCCGCCTCTCACAGCATCTTCCCTATCTGAATCGCTCCCACTGCCCTCTAGTCCTTCACTCTCACTTTCCTCATCCACAAATCTTTCATCCTCGTTGAAATTAATGGGGAAATTGTCACTTTCTTGGTCCGAATCGCTCTCGCTGCTGGTGGCCATGATTGTAAACAATGTGCGGATGTGAGGAGCTCCACAACCTGTGACGTCACGCTACTCGTCTGCTACTTCCGGTACAGGCAAGGCTTTTGTTGTGAACTTTATCGTCGATGTTCTCTACTAAATCCTTTCAGCAAAAATATGGCAATATCGCGAAATTATCAAGTATGACACATAGAATGGACCTGCTATCCCCGTTTAAATAAGAAAATCTCATTTCAGTAGGCCTTTAAGGGGAAACCCTGTGTGGTATTTGTTTTGTTTTGTTTTTGTTTTTTTGTTTTAATAAAAAGGAGAATGTGTAGACCTGTCTCTATAAGAAAGGTATTATAGAATTAGTTTTAAAGAGATGTGGAGTTTTGGGAATGGTAGGGAAAATTCTATAGTGAACATAGTTTTATGTTACAAGTTTATACATTCAAAACTGATTTCATCACTTCTCAAAATGTTTAACTTGACATAATTTACACTGTTTCCGTTGTGTGGAATGAGTTGGTTATGTGTAGTCTGAACTATAAACCTTAATTATAAAGAGATCTATAGAGAGATATATAGAGTCAAGGCTTTCCTTTAATTGTTATTCGTCTGGAAATAAACATTGACTCTAAATCAAATTAAAGAAGTGATAAACTTTTAATGAATTGGCAGGTCAGGCATTTTTTCTGTTTTCTGATGTGTACTTTGTTTTGAAACAATCTAAAGATGATATCAGCGTCCCTGCATACGTTTGTGTATGACTGTGTCTTTTTGATGGGCCAGTGGCAGAAAATGTCCTAAGAGAGGTCTAGGTAGGAGAAGCTTCCTATCAGGGATGGTATGATTTGCTAAAGCGGCCTTTTTTAATCTATAGTTTGTCCATATTGCATGATATGCAAAATAAATTATGAGGAGGAGAAAAAAAACCTTCTTTTATCTTTTGAATAACCTTGGAGGCTGGAGGGTTCAATATTTTCTTCCTCACAGCTTTAACTTCTTGATATGCAAATTGTGTCACAGTAATCCCTTGTCATTTGCAAGCTGGCTGCCTGGCAGTCCCCTCACATTCTTACCTTATAACGCCATTGTCAGTGGCCAAAGAGACTCTCCAACCAAATAAATGTTCACATACAAGTGCCAACTGATGAACGACACAGCATTAGTACACACTATAAAGAATTCATTCACTCACAAGCTCTTTAAAAAAAGATAGCGTTAATGTCCATAGTAAGCACTGTGATGTAAAACTGGTGTTCCCAGCTTGAAATTGTTATTGTAGATTTGACTGTGCAAAGCCATTATCATTGAAGGAGACTGACACAAGGACAGGGTCTGCATCCTTATAACATGAATGGTACGATATATAAGAACGGGCCACGTCTCCCTTCTTGAGATATTTGACTCCTTTGATGAATTATTTTAAATCAAGTTTTATTTACAAGATATTTTCGTGTTGATTATTCCAAGCTTTTTTTTTCTTTTTGGTGAAAAACATTTGTAAATGTGGTAAGGAGGGGACTTAATTGGAACAAGGCCACCAGCACATTATTTGCTTCAAAACAGTGTCGATTGCTAAGGATCAGCTCAGGTTTCCCTTTAGCACAGGTGTCGAACTCAAGGCCTGTTACATTGTTTTAAGTGGACCGCAAAAGCCTGGAATTAATGTGTGTCAATAAAGCACCTTATCTGTTTGGTAAATGTATTTGTTCGTTCAAATTTGACTGAAAATTGACAGTAATGGCACATCTTTCAACCTTAATATACACTGCTCAAAAAAATTAAAGGAACAGTTTTTTATCAGGGTACGGCATGAATTCAATTGCACTTTTCTGATAAAGTTTTGGTCAGGTACGTGACAGAGGGGGTTGTTAATCAGTTTCAGATGCATTGGAGTTGATGGAATCAACAACAACTGCACTAGAGGGGCAACAATGAGATGGCCCCAAAACAGGACTGGTTTTGCAGGTGGAGGCCATTTCAAGTTCCTCCCTCTTGATATTTTTTGACTGTTTTTCCACAAGTGTTGGCTTTAGCTAGAGTCATTGTCACGACTGGAAGCATGAGGCGATTTCTTAACCCTCCTGAAGTTGCGCAGATTGTCCTACTCCTCCAGAATGGCACATCCATGCGTACTGTTGCAAGAAGATTTGATGTGTCTCCCAGTACAATCTCCAGAGCATGGAGGAGATTCCAGGAGACAGGCAGTTACTCTAGGAGAGCTGGACAGGGCCGTAGACGGTCCTCATCCCATCAGCAGGACCGATATCTGCTGCTTTGTGCAAGGAGGAACAGGTTGAGCACTGCCCGAGCCCTACAGAATGACCTCCAGCAGACTACTGGTGTGAATGTGTCTGCCCAAACAGTCAGAAACAGACTTCACGAGGGTGGCCTCAGGGCACGATGTCCTGTAGTGTGCCCTGTGGTCACTGCTCAGAACCGTGGAGCTCGATTGGCATTTGCCATAGAACACCAGAATTGGCAAGTCCGCCACTGGCGCCCTGTGCTTTTCACAGATGAGAGCGGGTTTACCCTGAGCACCTGTGATAGACGTGAAAGGGTCTGGAGAAGCCAAGGAGAGCGCTATGTTGCCTGCAACATCATTCAGCATGACCCGTTCGGTTGTGGGTCAGTGATGGTCTGGGGAGGCATTTCCATGGAGGGACGAACAGACCTCTACAGGCTAGAGAACGGCAGTCTGACTGCCATTAGGTATCGGGATGAAATCCTTGCACCCATGGTCAGACCCTACGCTGGTGCAGTAGGTCTTGGGTTCCTCCTGGTCCACGACAATGCCCGGCCTTATGTGGCAAGAGTATGCAGACAGTATCTGGAGGATGAAGGAATTGACACAATTGAATGGCCCTCACGATCACCTGATCTAAACCCAATAGAACACCTCTGGGACATAATGTTTCGGTCCATCAGACGCCACCAGGTTGCTCCTCAGACTTTACAGGAGCTCACTGATGCCCTTAGACAGATCTAAGAGGACATCCCACAAGACACCATCCGTCGTCTCATTAGGAGCATGCCGCGACGTTGTCAAGCATGCATACAAGCACGTGGGGGCCATACAAGATATCGAAAATAATTTTGAGTTGCAGAAATTGAATTTAGGCAAAATGGACGAGCCTGCCACATCATTTTTTCACTTTTATTTTTGTGGTGTCTATATACTGAGCCCTCTGTAGGCTGAAAACTGTTATTTCCATTAAAAGATGTGGCATCCTTTTGTTCCTGAGACATTAAACTGTCCATATCGGTATAGATATCCCACTTCTTTTTTTTTCACCATTGAAATCTGATGGGTTTTCAAAGTGTTCCTTTAATTTTTTTGAGCAGTGTATTTTGTATTCTGTTGACAAAAATAAGTGTTTGATCGCAGTCAGATGCTTCTTGTAGTAGGTCACCGGGATTTTGCACACATCTCAGCAAGACTTCCGATCACACTATCTTTGACAGTAGGGATGGTGTTGTTTGATCATATTCAGCATTTCTATCTGCCCCTAAACACATAGTAAATGGATGCCAGTCAACAGACAGGCCTGTACATGTGTCATCTTTGAGCACCTTCAGAGAACTGAAGGATCTCAATCCATTACAGCAAAGCGTGTCACTAAAGGTTTTTTTTTATTGGTGACTTTGGTCACAACTTCTTTGAGATCATTAACCAGCTCATTTAATGTAATTCAGGCCAGGTCCCTTTCTCAGAATCAACCTTGTGGTGATGGTCTTTGAGCCCATTTCAGTCTTGTGCAGGTCTACAGTCTTGTCTGTAAAGTCCTTTGACAGGTCTTTGGTCTTGTACATGGTGGTGGAGTAGGGTTGTACGGTATATTGGTACTAGTATAGTATTGCGGTACTAATGAATCAAAAACGGTACTATACTCTGTTTGAAAAGTACCAGTTCCCCCTTATTTTTTAACGGGCATGACGGCGCGCCGTCGTCAGGTCGTGCCGTTGTCACGTCGTGACATTGCTGGTTTTACGAGCAGAGGAGCATTACACAATCACAGAGTACTGAACAAGGAGACACGGTGTGTAGACAGAAAAGGGAAATTGGACACATTTTGGCTTAAAAACTAACAATAAAGGTGAAGCTATAACATTGAAACGCCGCTCAGCAAAAGGGGTTTTAAAACATGGCTAGCTAGTAAGCGGCTAACGTCTATCCGCAGTCGGCAGTGTTTTAGCTACTTCTAAATCACTAATCCTCGCCTGCATGGCGACAAATAAAATAAGTTTATCACAAGTATCATCCGTGCAGGACGAGGAATAGCTAAACAGGCTTCACTACACACCGTAGGAGGATACAATAGCTCACCAGCGTCACCGCTAACAAACAATAGCGCATCTGAATGTAAACAAATGCCATGGGTGGATCTACACCTGACATCCACTGTAATGATACCACGCACAATAGCGTCTCTAGTTGACACTACTATGAGTACATCGTTATTTGTTATCGTCACAATTTTTTTTTCTTTAAAAAAAAATTCATATTATGTTTATAAACTCAGGAAATACGTCCCTGGACATATGATGACTTTAAATATGACCAATGTATGATCCTGTAAGTACTTGGTATCGGATCGATACCTAAATTTGTGGTATCATCCAAAACTAATGTAAAGCATCCAAACAACAGAAGAATAAGTGATTATTACATTTTAACAGAAGTGTAGCTAGAACATGTTGAAATGGAAAATAACCAGATATTAACAGTAAATGAACAAGTAGATTAATAATAATTTTTTACAGCTTGTCCTTTATAATTTTGAAAATAATAGAATGAGAAATGACACAATGGGTTACTGCGTATGTCAGCAGCCAAATTAGCAGCCTTAGATTGCTTACTTAGTACTTAAAGAGAAGTTGTGTAGTATGTTCACTATTTTATTCAAGACCAAAATTGTTCTTCAATTGCAATAAGAAACAGATGTTTACTGTACCGCCAGATTTTTTGTTCAAATAAAGCCAATGATGGCATTTTTTGCGGTCCCCTTTATTTAGAAAAGTATCGAAATACGTTTTTGGTACCGGTATTGGTACCAAAATATTGGTATCGGGGTGTTTGAACCTACTCAGTGGCCTAGTGGTTAGAGTGTCCGCCCTGAGATCGGTAGGTTGTGAGTTCAAACCCCGGCCGAGTCATACCAAAGACTATAAAAATGGGACCCATTACCTCCCTGCTTGGCACTCAGCATCAAGGGTTGGAATTGGGAGTTAAATCACCAAAAATGATTCCCGGGCGCGGCTACCGCTGCTGCCCACTGCTCCCCTCACCTCCCAGGGGGTGATCAAGGGGATGGGTCAAATGCAGAAGACAAATTTCACCACACCTAGAGTGTGTGTGACAATCATTGTTACTTGAATGGAACAGACTAGTTCTGTGACAGGTATCTTTAACCACGTAGGAACAGTACCTTAGTTTTGTCGGTTGGTAGGGGATCAAATAACGAACTCGCTCAATATTTTTTTAATTTACTGAAAAATCTAGGTTCAAAATGTATTTTCAACACTGTATTATGCTTTGAGTTAAATTATCTCAGACCAGTGTTTGGAGGTTGATAAATAGTGGACGTAACTGGATCTTAAGCATAGAAAAGAGATCACAAAGGCAGGAGGAAGAGAAAGTGTTAAAGGGGCAGGTGAAATGAAGATGATGGAGCGTACCTCGACACTTAAAGAAACAGTGTGTTAAAAAAAAATATTGAGTTCAGAGCAGTGATAATGAGGGGTGAAAGGGGTGAGGGTTTAAGGATCAATGAGAGGGAGAGATGAGGGGCGAGAGATTTAAGAGGGCAAATTCAGATAGTGAAATTAGAGGTGAAGGATGGGAAGTGGGGAAGGTCAAGAGTTAGAAGGCTGAAGGAGATACCATTTGTCTTCTTAAAGATGTTAAATGAGCTACTTAAAGCATCACAATTTAGTCAGGTTGTAGATTTGAACCTATTAATTTACCCATTGTTTGATTTTGTGATTTTAGTCATCACTGGGTAAAACCATCTAATTCAGTTTACTTGTAACCCTAATAAACAGGGCTGGTGTTAGAAAATGAATATACTTCCAAGAGAAACAAATCAAATATGTTAATGCTTCATAGTTTCTGCACTTGGAAAAGTTAATGGCTGGACTGTGACTTTTAGGGTAACTCACAATAGGATATGCGATACATGGCTCACGATACCAATAATATCTTGATAGGGCGATGCTGCGATAAGGTTGTAACAAAAAGGTATACAAGAAAGGGCATCTCTATCCTCCTTCAAAACCGCAATAAAAGTACACCTCCAGGCAACTTCAACCCTAAACTAACACCCTCCCCGGATTGTTGTTAATAATCAAATGTAAACAATCAAATGTAGATATTTTTCTTATGCCTTCTGATCTCTCTCTCTCTCTCTCTCTCTCTCTCTCTCTCTCTCTCTCTCTCTCTCTCTCTCTCTCTCTCTCTCTCTATGTCCACTACTTGCTGTCCATATCCTACCAAGTCAGACCTACACTGTTTCAATATCCATTTCTCTGTTCTCAATTGTTGATGACTGATGATTACACCAAACCTAACCCCTCCACACCCCGGATTGTAAATAATGTAAATAATGCAATGTATACACCCTGATGATTATCTTGTGTGATGACTGTATTATGATGATAGTATATATCTGTATCATGAATCACTTTAAGTGGACCCCGACTTAAACAAGTTGAAAAACTTATTCGGGTGTTACCATTTAGTAGTCAATTGTACGGAATATGTACTTCACTGTGCAACCTACTAATAAAAGTCTCAATCAATCAATCAATCAAAAAAATTATGATTTATATTTTGCAGCATAATTTAAGCGGAGTACAAACAGCCAGAGTGCAAAAACAGCGACATGTTTGAGTGCCACATCACTGAAACCGAGACTTTGGTTTAGGTGACAGTATTTAACACGTCATGTCACACAAGTAGATACATTTTATGAAGTAAAACATATAAAACAAATACATTTTAAGCATTTTAATAGACAAATCTAATTTCTCTTATTGGCACTATATAATTTCTGGTCATTTTTTTTCATGAAAACATTTTGCAATATTCTTGTTTGAACATGTATTATTATTTATTGCTGGTTGCTACCGGGCCCTAAGTAACCAATTTTGTTTAAGGCATGTACGTGCTGTTTTGGAATGACAAAATAAACGAGTTAAACCTCATCATGGGATGAATCGTGTGAGAAATTAACATTTTAAGTTCCTGGAACTACATTAAAAGGTTCCTGTCGTCGTGTGGTTTGCATTTGCACAGCACTTCAAAGTTCAGGGTAGTTTATACAAATCAGGCAGGTGGAATGTGGAGGAGTAGTGTATTTAACCTTTGATGTCATGTACATGTTTTGTTTTTTTACTAAAGTGTAAGTAAATAAGGTACAAAACAAGATTAAGTGTCAGTAAAAGGTTAAAGGGGAAAAACATTTGTTGGGAAATGTCCTATCGTTCCCAATCATTATGAAAGACATGACGATGGATGTTTTTTTTTTTGCATTCTAAATATTAAATACGCATTGTGAGGGTTTGCTGGGAACGCCTGGCAGAGTCTCCTGTCAGAGAGAGTTTCAATTCCCACCTCCGGAAGAACTTTGAAAATGTCACGAGGGAGGCGCTGGACATTGAGTCCGAGTGGACGATGTTCCGTGCCTCTGTTGTCGAGGCGGCCGATTGGAGCTGTGGCCGCAAGGTGGTTGGTGCCTGTCGTGGCGGTAATCCTAGAACCCGTTGGTGGACGCCGGCGGTGAGGGATGCCGTCAGGCTGAAGAAGGAGTCCTATCGGGTTCTTTTGGCTCATGGGACTCCTGAGGCAGCAGACAGGTACCGACAGGCCAAGCGGTGTGCGGCTTCAGCGGTCGCGGAGGCAAAAACTCGGACATGGGAGGAGTTCGGGGAGGCCATGGAAAAAGACTTCCGGACGGCTTCGAAGCAATTCTGGACCACCATCCGCCGCCTCAGGAAGGGGAAGCAGTGCAGTGTCAACACCGTGTATGGTGGGGATGGTGCTCTGCTGACCTCGACTGCGGATGTTGTGGATCGGTGGAGAGAATACTTCGAAGACCTCCTCAATCCTACCAGCACGTCTTCCTATGAGGAAGCAGGGCCTGGGGAATCTGTGGTGGGCTCTCCTATTTCTGGGGCTGAGGTTGCCGAGGTAGTTAAAAAGCTCCTCGGTGGCAAGGCCCCGGGGGTGGATGAGATCCGCCCGGAGTTCCTTAAGGCTCTGGATGTTGTGGGGCTGTCTTGGTTGACAAGACTCTGCAACATCGCGTGGACATCGGGGGCGGTACCTCTGGATTGGCAGACCGGGGTGGTGGTTCCTCTCTTTAAGAAGGGGAACCGGAGGGTGTGTTCCAACTATCGTGGGATCACACTCTTCAGCCTTCCCGGTAAGGTCTATTCAGGTGTACTGGAGAGGAGGCTACGCCGGATAGTCGAACCTCGGATTCAGGAGGAACAGTGTGGTTTTCGTCCTGGTCGTGGAACTGTGGACCAGCTCTATACTCTCGGCAGGGTCCTTGACGGTGCATGGGAGTTTGCCCAACTAGTCTACATGTGCTTTGTGGACTTGGAGAAGGCATTCGACCGTGTACCCCGGGAAGTCCTGTGGGGAGTGCTCAGAGAGTATGGGGTAACGGACTGTCTTATTGTGGCAGTTCGCTCCCTGTATAATCAGTGTCAGAGCTTGGTCCGCATTGCCGGCAGTAAGTCGGACACGTTTCCAGTGAGGGTTGGACTCCGCCAAGGCTGCCCTTTGTCACCGATTCTGTTCATAACCTTTATGGACAGAATTTCTAGGCGCAGTCAGGGCGTTGAGGGTATCTGGTTTGGTGGCTGCAGGATTAGGTCTCTGCTATTTGCAGATGATGTGGTCCTTATGGCTTCCTCCGGCCAAGACCTTCAGCTCTCACTGGATCGGTTCGCAGCCGAGTGTGAAGCGACTGGGATGGGAATCAGCACCTCCAAGTCCGAGTCCATGGTTCTCTCCCGGAAAAGGGTGGAGTGCCATCTCCGGGTTGGGGAGGAGATCTTGCCCCAAGTGGAGGAGTTCAAGTACCTCGGAGTCTTGTTCACGAGTGGGGGAAGAGTGGATCGTGAGATCGACAGGCGGATCGGTGCGGCGTCTTCAGTAATGCGGACGCTGTATCGATCCGTTGTGGTGAAGAAGGAGCTGAGCCGGAAGGCAAAGCTCTCGATTTACCGGTCGATCTACGTTCCCATCCTCACCTATGGTCATGAGCTTTGGGTCATGACCGAAAGGACAAGATCACGGGTACAAGCGGCCGAAATGAGTTTCCTCCGCCGAGTGGCGGGGCTCTCCCTTAGAGATAGTGTGGTCTGCTGAGGTGCCGTGGCATGCCGGCTGTGGGCGCAGGGCTGGGCCCTTATGGCTTTTTGCCGGATGGGGTGCCTGGTGGGTGGTGGGCGGGGGGGGCCTGGACGTGCGGGAGGGGCTGCGGGGTTTGGTGGCGTTGGGCACTGTTGGCGACCAGGCCTCTTGTTTATTTTTATTTATTTTATTTTATTTAAAGGGTTTATTTTTATTTTATTTTTATTTTATTTATTTTTTTTTCTTTTCTTTCTATTTTTTTTTTTTTTTTTTTTTTTTTTTTTTTTTTAATTTTTTATTTATTTATTTATTTTTTGTGTGTGTTGTGTATGTATGTGTTTGTGTATATGTGGGCTTATGTATACGTGTGTGGGTGTATTAATGTGTATATATGTGTGGATGTGTATGTTTATATGTATATGCATGCGTGTGGAAATGTGTGTATGTGTATGTATATGTATATGCATATATGTATGTGTGTATGTATGTGTATATGAATGTGTAGGTGTGTGCATGGGTGTGGATGTCCGGTGGCTCAATTGGCCTGGCTGTGGATGAGTTGGGGTAGGTGGGTTGGTGGCCTCGGTGGTAGCCGGGGGTGTGCGTTGTTGTGGTTTACGGGGTCGGTCGCTTTTTTGTTTTGGTTTCGGCGGCCGCGGGTGTTTGCGCTGCGGACGGGCGGTGGTGGTGATGGTTGCTGCGGTGATACCAGCGGTTGGCATCGCTGTGTTGGGTTGGAGTGGTTGGGGGACTGTGGCTGGTGTCTGTGCGCTTGTGGGGTTGTGGAGATGGCTGGCGTTGGCTTGCCGGCTGGTTTGGGGGCTGGCAGGCGGACGGGATGCATTGGCTTCTTCCCCCGTTGGGGGGCTCCTTCCCCTGGCCGGGACTCGTATGGGCACGTTGCTGTGTGGATGGCCGGGATGCGGTGTTTGCATTGGGCGTGGGGGCGGTGCGGTTTCTCTGCGTTTGGTTGCCGGTATGGGCTCTGCAGGGTTGGGTTGGGGCGGGCGGGGGCTGGCTTTGTTTGGCGGGGGGAGGGGCTCGCGTGGCGTCACGTTAAAGTGGTCTGGTGTGGGTCACGGGCTGTGGCGGGGGGTGGCGGCCTCCTGGCCGTAGTTCCTGGTTGTCGGCCGCGTGGACTGGGGGGATGTCCGGGCCCTCTACTCCTCCTACTTATAGCGCACACAGTCACACATATATAGGACTTTGGGGATTGTCCTGCGGGGAGGCATGGCGGGGGGTTGAGGATGCCTCCAATGGGGCTCCAGTCCTCCTTTCTTGTCCCCTGCTCGTCCATCCCTCAATCTTAGCTGCATATTAGACACTTAGGATTTGGGGGGCTTGGTTTGGTTTGGTTGGGACCCACCATGACCTTGATGTCCCCCAATTTTAATCGCATTATTAGTTCCCACAAGCATACATATCTCACTCACGCTACAGTACACACATCAATAGGGACTGGAGGTCGGCTGTAACGGCTGACCTCCTAATTTTAACTACACAGTAGACACTCTGGGGGCCTTGTACACATGCATGGGGGGTTTGGGGTTCGGCGCACCCCTCATTGCCTCGTCGGCCGGCGGGGTGTGCGGTCTGGTGGCCTGCCAGGCTTTTATTCATTTATTATTGTTATATATATATTTTTTATTTTTAATGTATTTATTATTTTTATTTTTATTATTACTCATTTTTATTTTATTTTATTTTTTAAATTTTATTTTTTATTTTATTTTTTTATTTTATTTTATTTCATTTTTTTTAAATCTTATTATTTATTTGTGTGTGGCGTCGCGCGGGTCTCACTTCCTGTTGGATGGGGTCCGTGCCCGTGTGGCCCGACCTTGCGCTGTGGGGTCTCTGTCGGTGACTTGGTGTGGTGGCGGCGCAGCCCCCGTGTCTGGTCTGGATGCTGTGTCCCGGTTGTTTGGGCGGTGGTGTGTTTGTGCGGGTTTGGGTTGGGGTGGGGGGCCTTTTGGTTGGGGGGGTTGTTGGTGTCTCTTGTTTGCGTGTTGGCGTTCGGGCTGACCGGCGGGCTGGCGCCGGCTGGTCTCCGTGGCCCTGGTGGCGTGTGGTTGCTGGTCGCAGTTTTTCTTTGATCGCTTTGATTTGATTGGCTGGTGCTGGCTGTCTGGGGTTATTGCGGCTGCTGTTTCTGCTGCCGTTTGTTTGTGGTGTGGGCGCCCGTGGCTGCTGGGTCTGGTGCAGGGGTGTGGCTGATGTTGTGACTGGTGGCAGCGCGCGCGCGTGATGGCTGTCGGGGCTGACGAACTGTGTATATGTATGTATATGTGTGTGTATGTATGTATGTTTATATATGTGTATGTGTACATATGTGTATGTATATGTATATATGTGTATGTGTGGGTATGTATACGTGTATGTGTGTATGTGTATGTGTATGTGTGTATGTATGTATGTATGTATATTTCTGGGGGTACGCTCTGGGCCTGCCTGTCAGACGGGGGTCGACGCCTCAGGCTACTGCATCCGAACTGCGTGTCTGGAGCTCCTGGGTCCCGCTGTCCATCCCTTCCGGGTGCCCGTCTTGGTTGGGGCCTGTTGGGCCTAGTCCCTGCGTCTATTGTGGTAGCTTGGTGCTGCAAGGTATTCCAAGGTGCTGCGAGTCGGCCAGTTGCTGGGGTAGTGACCTTGTTTGTCAGCATGTCTGTGATCTTCTTTTAATTCTTTTTTTTATTTTAATTAATTAATTAATTAATTTATTTATTTATTTTTTTTTAAATATATTTTATTAATATTATTTTTTAATTTTTCCCCTCCCTCAGGGGGGGGGCTCGGCGGGGCGGTTGCTGGTTGTTCCATCTCCATCGTTGGGGTCCCTGCGGGTGGGGTGGGTGGTTCCCGTGGCCCTGTGCCTGGGTGGTCCTGCGGCGGCCGGTTTGGGTGGGGTGGCCGGGGGATGGCCTCGCCGCGCTCTCCGGGGGTGGGGGGTGGGCTCGTGGGGGCCCGGTTGCCGGTGGGGCGGGGGCGGTCTTCCCGTCCGGTTGCGGGGAGTCTCTGGGTCCCTCGGGCGGGGCGTCTCGCCTTTCTGCCCGTGTGGGGTGTGGTCTCTCGCTGGCTTGGGGTCTGGCTGTCCCCTGCTTTTCTCGTGCCCTGTCCTCTGCCGGGTGCGTCTGTCTGCGGCCTGCTGCTGGCCCTTGTGGGCGGTACGGTGGGTCGGGCTCTGGGGTTCCTGTCGCTGGCCGGCTTGGCTGCGTGGGGGCGGTGGTCCCTGGTTCCCTGGGCACCACGCCTCCTGTTTGTGGGTTGGGCTCTCGGGGGTGATGGGGCCGTGCTCTGGCTCCCACGCACTCTGGGAGTCGAATGTATTGTACATGCAAATTCACATATGCTCACATACGTACATAGGTACCTACGCTCCCACATACATACACAAATACAGTACATATTTACCTACCTAATGTTCGTACATCCACACGCACATTCAATATACAAACATACACATACACATACTGTACATATACATTCACTGTACAAACACATATACACATTCTGTACATATACATTCATTGTACAAACACATATACACATTCTGTACATATACAAGTACATATGCATACTTACACTCATGCACATAATCACGTTTCATCAAACATATATTAACGTTGTTGCCCTAGGGTAAACTGGGTGTAACACATGGCACACTGACAAAGCTTAACCTATTGTGACTATAACAATCTACAAGGTTAATGTAGGTTGCTTCTCTTTCTCCCCCTCCATTTTTCTGCATTCTTTCGTATCTCAAGTTATCATTACGTATATGTATTGTTGCATTTAAACAACTGTATTGTTGATAATAAAGGTAAATTATTGGTATTGTTCATTATCAATAGCGCTATTTCTATTGGTATTTGTATTGATCCATTTGTAGTGTAATAATGCTCATTGTCATTTCTGTATTATTTTTTTTTTTTCGCTAACTGCTTATTTGCTATTACTTTTACCATCATATTTGTACATGTCATATTTGCTGATGTTGCTCTATTGTTGTTGTTGTTGTTGTTTGCTGTTGTTGTTTTTGTCTCTCTGTCTAATCCCCCTCTTGTCCCCACAATTTCCCCCTCTGTCTTCTTTTTTTTTTCTCTTTCTATCCCCTCCTGCTCCGGCCCGGCTGCACTAAATGATAATATAAATACATTTAATAAAGTCAAATACAAATAAGGCAACAAGAGAAGTATCCTACACTTCTCTTTTGTAAAGTAAATCTGAACAGCCGACATGGGCATCTACATCAACTATATGATTTGCCTGAGAAGCTGGACAGGACATAAAAAAAAAAAAAAAAAAAAAAAAAAAAAAAAAAAAAAGAGATAGTGTGAGAAGCTCTGTCATTCGGGAGGAGCTCAAAGTAAATCCGCTGCTCCTCCACATCGAGAGGAGCCAGATGAGGTGGTTCGGGCATCTGGGATGCCACCCGAACGCCTCCCTAGGAAGGTGTTTCAGGCACGTCCGACCGGTAGGAGGCCACGGGGAAGACCCAGGACACGCTGGGAAGACTATCTCTCCCGGCTGGCCTGGGAACGCCTCGGGATCCCCCGGGAGGAGCTGGACGAAGTGGCTGGGGAGAGGGAAGTCTGGGCTTCCCTGCTTAAGCTGCTGCCCCCGCGACCCGACCTCGGATAAGCGGAAGAAGATGGATGGATGGATGGAAATATTAAATAAATGCGATCAAAAGTTTGCTTATAATAGAGTTTATGGGAGCTGCGCAATTCCGTCTATAAAGCCCTTAAAAAACATCCAAACACCTCCATGGACATTTTATATACATGATGTAAGTATATATATAATGTAGTAACAGGCACAGTTATAATACAATGTAATATTTACACATTTTGATCATTTTAAGCATATGCAGCACATTAATTTCATAAAAACATCACCTTTGCTTCTTTTTTTTTTTCATCATTGATTATTACTCACTGCAGACTTTATGAGAACCAACAAACAAAATAAATCATCACTTACTGTACAAGGTCCCATTTAGGTAAAGAATGACTCATAATCCTCGCAAATAAACGGGGTGAAGGAGTGGGGGGAACCCGTGTCTTTTTATGTCGTCCTCACCAGTTTCAGGTTCTAAAAGGCTGTCAAAGTGTACCAACTTGTCGGAATACCTACTCAGATTTCTTCTGTCCAGGTGAGATGCGTGATTTATGATCTACAATAAACTTACAGGAAGCGAGAAAGCAGCAGACCACTCAATGATGTAAACATAGACACACGCGCTTGTGATCATGTGCCCGCTATAAATAGTGCTAATAGTACTAAGTAGCGCTAATAAATTAGCGCTTATAATAAATGTATCACTAATACTTGGTTAATATTCAAATCTCGAAATGTAAATAGATAGATGTAAGCACAAGTTAACGGGCATTACTGCCTGACGCACCTCCGACAGTGCCATGTGGTGCTGGCTGCAGGGTCATCAGCCGGGAGCCACCTTTCACGGATGTTTCGCTCCTTTAATCCCGGAACATCTCTGGGTGGTGGAGCAGCGACAGGGACGTCTCCCTTCCGCCCCCTGCAGCCAGCTGAAGGATCCATACTGTACCCACATTCTAACCCCGGTATTATTGCTGTTGTGTATATGGAATGAGTCCCAAGGGACTATGCATGGCAGGGACGTCCATCTCCCTGAGTCAAGTGTGGGCCTGACCGCATACCATAACATGGCAGCAGGGAAGTCTCCCTACTGCCCCCTGTCTACGCGCCTTGCTTTCCCCACGCCTTATCGTTTCTTCTGAGCCACAACCAGAAGCTCCCTTGTTCTGCCTCCTCTGCATTGTTGGCGCTTTTTGAATGGTTATTTATTGGAATTTATGGGCAAATTAGAGGAGCTCCCATTTGCTCTACTGTAAGCGGACTTTTATTAATGTTTATTTACAAGTTAGAATTAGAGATGTCCGATAATGGCTTTTTTGCCAATATTCGATATTCCGATATTGTCCAACTCTTAATTACCGATTCCGATATCAACCGATACCGATATATACAGTCGTGGAATTAACACATTATTTTGCCTAATTTTGTTGTGATGCCCCGCTGGATGCATTAAACAATGTAACTTTACCATGAATTGATTAACGTGTACCCCGACTTAAACAAGTTGAAAAACTTATTCGGGTGTTACCATTTAGTGGTCAATTGTACGGAATATGTACTGTACTATCTGCTAATACAAGTTTCAATCAATTACTAATAAAAGACAAGTTGTCTTGTATGTTCACTATTGTATTTAAGGACAAACTTGCAAAAAGAAACATATGTTTAATGTACTCTAAGATTTTTTTTGGTCCCCTTTATTTAGAAAAGTATCAAAGTACCGAAAAGTATTGAAATAATTTTGGTACCAGTACCCTAATATTGGTATTGGGACAACTCTACCGTGCTGTAATGTTAAAAATGATAGTATTACACATTTTCTTCTAATTTACTATCTAACAGTTGGATATTTAATAATAAGAGCTGGAATTAAAGCCAAAAAAACAAGCAGTCTCTGTAGTTAAACAGGTTTCCAAACACATAAACAAGTAATTTCTATCATCTCCCCTCATGGCATTATGATGTCCTCTGAAAATTAAAAAAATGGTTTCCCAGATACAAACCCCGTTTCCATATGAGTTGGGAAATTGTGTTAGATGTAAATATAAACGCAATACAATGATTTGCAAATCATTTTCAACCCATATTCAGTTGAATATGCTACAAAGACAACATATTTGATGTTCAAACTGATAAACTTTTTTTTTTTTTGCAAATAATCATTAACTTTAGAATTTGATGCCAGCAACACATGACAAAGAAGTTGGGAAAGGTGGCAATAAATACTGATAAAGTTGAGGAATACTCATCAAACACTTATTTGGAACATCCCACAGGTGAACAGGCTAATTGGGAACAGGTGGGTGCTATGATTGGGTATAAAAGTAGATTCCATGAAATGCTCAGTCATTCACAAACAAGGATGGGGTGAGGGTCACCACTTTGTCAACAAATGCGTGAGCAACTTGTTGAACAGTTTAAGAAAAACCTTTCTCAACCAGCTATTGCAAAGAATTTAGAGATTTACATCTACGGTCCATAATATCATCAAAAGGTTCAGAGAATCTGGAGAAATCACTCCACGTAAGCGGCATGGCCGGAAACCAACATTGAATGACCGTGACCTTCGATCCCTCAGAAGGCACTGTATCAAAAACCGACATCAATCTCTAAAGGATATCACCACATGGGCTCAAGAACACTTCAGAAAACCACTGTCACTAAATACAGTTTGTCGCTACATCGGTAAGTGCAAGTTAAAGCTCTACTATGCAAAGCGAAAGCCATTTATCAACAACATCCAGAAACGCCGCCGGCTTCTCTGGGCCCGAGATCATCTAAGATGCACTCATGCAAAGTGGAAAAGTGTTCTGTGGTCTGACGAGTCCACATTTCAAATTGTTTTTGGAAATATTTGACATCGTGTCCAAAGGGGAAGCGAACCATCCAGACTGTTATCGACGCAAAGTTCAAAAGTCAGCATCTGTGATGGTTTGGGGGTGCATTAATGCCCAAGACATGGGTAACTTACACATCTGTGAAAGCACCATTAATGCTGAAAGGTACATACAGGTTTTGGAACAACATATGCTGCCATCTAAGAGCAGTCTTTTTCATGGACGCCCCTGCTTATTTCAGCAAGACAATGCCAAGCCACATTCAGCACGTGTTACAACAGCGTGGCTTCGTAAAAAAAGAGTGCGGGTACTTTCCTGGCCCGCCTGCAGTCCAGACCTGTCTCCCATCGAAAATGTGTGACGCATTATGAAGCGTAAAATACGACAGCAGAGACCCCAGACTGTTGAACGACTGAAGCTCTACATAAAACAAGAATGGGAAAGAATTCCACTTTCAAAGCTTCAACAGTTAGTTTTCTCAGGTCCCAATCGTTTATTGAGTGTTGTTAAAAGAAAAGGTGATGTAACACAGTGGTGAACATGCCTTTTCCCAACTACTTTGGCACATGTTGCAGCCATGAAATTATAAGTTAATTATTATTTGCAAAAAAGAAATAAAGTTTATGAGTTTGAACATCAAATATCTCGTCTTTGTAGTGCATTCATTTGAATATGAGTTGAAAAGGATTTGCAAATCATTGTATTCCGTTTATATTTACATCTAACACAATTTCCCAACTCATATGGAAACGGGGTTTGTACAATTGGCAGTAATTTTGTTTGGATATGCACAAAGCGCGTGCATTATCTAAATCTGAAAGAATACATTCCTAAAGTAATGAAGATTATTTGGTGACCCACATCCATACCCACCATCCATCTCTCACAAACGTGGAGACAGGCTGTGCTTCAACTCTGCCTTCTTCCTCTGTATCTTCAACCAGCAGACTCCCTTGCCTCTCAGGAGAAGGGTGTCCCTCTAAGCTCACTGCCAATTTGGCATGCCAATCAAAATGACATGGGGTGCTGATTGGCTGTCATGTGTCCAGAAGGCTTGGGTTGTCATTGTGGGTCATATTTGAAGGGGTCTGTAAATGTTCTATGTAGACTATATATGTTCAACCAATAAGCAAATAAAATATTTGAATGTATCATTTACTTATTGCCATCATATTTGAGTAAATTTATTTGATTGACAATACATTAAGGAGTAATTAATTGATTGTTACTTTTATTGGAATGAATGAAATTAGCATGGTATAATTATCAAGTCTTCTTGTCTGTTCTGTACATGGAATCCTGATGAGAACCACTTGACTGCAATATGTGCCTTCTCTACCTTTCCTGATCTGAATGACACACAAGCGGTCTTCTCCTCCTTCACCGTCTCCTTTCTTCAGCCTGTCAGTGAGATGTCATTCACTCCATCCCTCTCCCAGACACAATAGGCTCATCTTCTGGGACATTTCTCCATCATGTCTGGCTGCTGTCATCCCAGCAGGTTGGCATTAGTGGCCAGACCAGACTTTGGCAGGCTGATTACCAGGCCATCACATTTGTGGCTTCAATGTAGTTTTCTCTCCGAAAAAGATCATTATGCAGTAGGCACTTACCAGTCTCGAGATTGTTGTGGCCTTTTATGCCTGATTTTGATTGGCCAAGACTCTAATTTATTATCCAAAGTTAACAACTGCTAACACAGAATTTTAACATTTTTTCTTCTCCTTTTTCTTTCCTTTTTTTGTAAGTTATTGTACAAACCCCGTTTCCATATGAGTTGGGAAATTGTGTTAGATGTAAATATAAACGGAATACAATGATTTGCAAATCCTTTTCAACCCATATTCAGTTGAATATGCTACAAAGACAACATATTTGATGTTCAAACTGATAAACATTTTTTTTTTGCAACTAATCATTAACTTTAGAATTAGATGCCAGCAACACATGACAAAGAAGTTGGGAAAGGTGGCAATGAATACTGATAAAGTTGAGGAATGTTCATCAAACACTTATTTGGAACATCCCACAGGTGAACATGCAAATTGGGAACAGCTGGGTGCCATGATTGGGTATAAAAGTAGATTCCGTGAAATGCTCAGTCATTCACAAACAAGGATGGGGCGAGGGTCACCACTTTGTCAACAAATGTGTGAGCAAATTATTGAACAGTTTAAGAAAAACCTTTCTCAACCAGCTAGTCTGGACTACAGGCAGGCCAGTCTAGTACCCGCACTCTTTTACTATGAAGCCACGTTGATGTAACACGTGGCTTGGCATTGTCTTGCTGAAATAAGCAGGGGCGTCCATGATAACGTTGCTTGGATGGCAACATATGTTGCTCCAAAACCTGTATGTACCTTTCAGCATTAATGGCGCCTTCACAGATGTGTAAGTTACCCATATCTTGGGCACTAACACACCCCATACCATCACAGATGCTGGCTTTTCAACTTTGCGCCTATAACAATCCGGATGGTTCTTTTCCTCTTTGGTCCGGAGGACACGACGTCCACAGTTTCCAAAAACAATTTGAAATGTGGACTCGTCAGACCACAGAACACTTTTCCACTTTGTATCAGTCCATCTTAGATGAGCTCAGGCCCAGCGAAGCCGACGGCATTTCTGGGTGTTGTTGATAAACGGTTTTCGCCTTGCATAGGAGAGTTTTAACTTGCACTTACAGATGTAGCGACCAAGTGTAGTTACTGACAGTGGGTTTCTGAAGTGTTCCTGAGCCCATGTGGTGATATCCTTTACACACTGATGTCACTTGTTGATGCAGTACAGCCTAAGGGATCGAACGTCACAGGCTTAGCTGCTTACGTGCAGTGATTTCTCCAGATTCTCGGAACCCTTTGATGACATTACGGACCGTAGATGGTGAAATCCCTAAATTCCTTGCAATAGCTGGTTGAGAAAGGTTTTTCTTAAACTGTTCAACAATTTGCTCACGCATTTGTTGACAAAGTGGTGACCCTCGCCCCATCCTTGTTTGTGAATGACTGAGCATTTCATGGAATCTACTTTTATACCCAATCATGGCACCCACCTGTTCCCAATTAGCTTATTCACCTGTGGGATGTTCCAAATAAGTGTTTGATGAGCATTCCTCAACTTTATCAGTATTTATTGCCACCTTTCCCAACTTCTTTGTCACCTGTTGCTGGCATCAAATTCTAAAGTTAATGATTATTTGCAACAAAAAAAAAAGTTTATCAGTTTGAACATCAAATATGTTGTTTTTGTAGCATATTCAACTGAATATGGGTTGAAAATGATTTGCAAATCATTGTATTCCTTTTATATTTACATCTAACACAATTTCCCAACTCATATGGAAACGGGGTTTGTAGATAAGGACACTCAGTACCTGTCCATGCACTAAATTAGTCCGATTTCTCAAATAGTTTGGCTCTTAATAAGCCTGCTACAACCCATGGAAACACCTTAATCCAGTCGTGTTTCGGTTTTTGAAAAGTCGGACTAACACATCTGGATTATGCGCTCAAGTGTGTGTGTGCTTGAGGGGACCCTTTTTATCATGCATGTGCCAGTCTCATCGCGCAGGATACAACCCAAAAGCAGATATCGTTTAATAAAAAATATAGCAACAATTGTAATGAAAAGAAGAGTGTTTATTTGCTTCACAAATCAAATGAAGTAAACATTTTGAAGTGCATCGATGGGAAAAAAAAAAAATAATAATCTGATTTATTTAAAATGGTAGCTAGAAAATGTAGAATATCGACTTAATTCGAACTCTTGAACGAAATACATAAGAGAATGAAGCAGGTATATTAAAGGCCAATAATAAAGCATACACAAACCTCTTCACGCTGCATTTGTGCACTCCAAACTGTATTCCACACAACTGGCAAACTCTTACACAGCAATAGCAACCTTCATTTAGAACACTATCGGCCGGTGCACGAATGGTCTTTTCCTTCAGATTTAAAACACCTTCCATCAATCTACAGGGCCTTACAAACTAAAATAAACTCTGAGACATTCAAAAGTTTTGTTTCCATGATTCGCCGTACGAAAATGGATTCAAAACAATTCTTTGTTTTGGACCTGCATTAGCTCTGAGACATTCTTGGTAGTAGTGTCATGATCGTAATATAATTCATTGATGCTGTCTGCTGTTTTACATCAGCATAGCCATTAGAAATGTAATATTTGTAATCTGTGCTAACATTACAGCGAACATCAGGTACTACAAAGCTAGGCTGGGGACGGCGTCGGGTGGTTGGGAGAGTGGCCATGCCAGCAACCTGAGGGTTCCTGGTTCGATCCCCACCTTCTACCAACCTCGTCATGTCCGTTGTGTCCTTGAGCAAGACACTTCACCCTTGCTCCTGATGGGTCGTGGTTAGGGCCTTGCATGGCAGCTCCTGCCATCAGTGTGTGAATGTGTGTGTGAATGGGTGAATGTGGAAATAGTGTCAAAGCGCTTTGAGTACCTTGAAGGTAGAAAAGCGCTATACAAGTATAACCCATTTACCATTTAGGCTGTTGACTTGTTAGGAGCCGCAGATGCCTGGTGTGACATCATAAGAAAATAGTGTACGGGAGGCACTCGGCGTGTGACCAAAAGTCGCATTAGAGTGTATGCATGGACAGTTTGACTTCACATGTAGTTGTGAAAATACAAAAAAACGAAGTATTTCAGAAATCAAACTAATTTGATGCATGGAAACGTAGTCCCTCACGTGTTCTCATGATGTTGTTTTTTGCCATTCACATCTCAGTTGTCTCTGTGTAGTTAGTGAACATCTAAATGTCCATAACCATTTCAAGTGAGTCTGTCACTCTTAAACTTTTCCACGTTTCTTTTCCTGACCAGCGTTGTTGATACCGGTTTGATTGAAACATCTTTTTTCACAAAGTGCCAGAAGGAGTTAAAGATTGAATTAATTATCAGAGTCACATACCATACAATTAATTGTGCGGCTTTGCCTCAATCTTTTTCCCCTCATTCTGTCTGTGCTTGGAGAATGTCAAGAAACATTTTCTAATTAATTTATGCGATTATCAGGGATAGTTTCTGAAAGGTCTTCACTTTCAATTTGTGACAGGCTATGGCAGAACAGAAAGGGAGGGCTGGGGGAAACGGAGGTACAAGTGTGATTTAGCGAGAGGCTGAGCTCCTGAAGAACATGACTTTTCTTGATCTCACAGATTCAGAGTTTCACAGTTGATTTACTTTTTTTATCCAAGTGACAAGATGAGCGCTACTTAACACTATTTGGTAACATCCTATTAGCATTTCTTTCCCTGCAACAATGGGTGCCAAGAGAATGGGAACAAAGCACTCACTCTGAGTCATCTCCACGGCATTTTTACGCCAGATTAGGACACTATTTCCTCCTTTGCTCCCTTAGTTGTTCCGTGCAGCCCTGCACTCACACTGCTTTGAGGGCAGTTTAAGTACATCATCAATTCACTTCTGCAACTTATATCCTCCTGAAAACCAGCATAATTTGCAGCGGAGATTTTGTTGTGTTTATTTTTTATTTTTTTCAAAAGTAAACACTTCCGCCCAAATGCAGCTGAGATAGGCTCCAGGGATAGGGACAAGCGGTAAAAAATGGGTGGAAAGATGGGAAAAAATGCAAAAAATCTGAGGATTCCGGCTCTCAGGGGGAAATAAAGGTGTATTACGGCAACTTCCACGACTGTTTTCCCAGGCCAAGAAATGGTAAAGAGGAAATGGAAGACAAGGTTTGAATTGAAGACAAAGTTATTGTGAATGGATTGGCAATAACATTTCCAGGCCATGCGTCTGTTTCGGCCCCAATCATCTCCCATGAGCAGGCAATAACTAGTTTTACTACACTGAACACAAATATAAACGCAACACTTTTGTTTTTGCTCTCATTTTTCATGAGTTGATCTCAAAAATAATTCCTCTCAAACATTGTTCACAAATCTGTCTAAATAAATATATAATAGTGAGCATTTCTTCTTTGCCAAGATAATCCATCCCACCTGAGCGATATGGCCTTTTTTTAAATATATCTCGATATTTTTAGGCCATATCGCGATACACGAAATATATCTCGATATTTTGCCCTAGCCTTGAATGAACACTTGATGCATATAATCACAGCAGTATGCTGATTCTATGTGTCTACATTAAAACATTCTTGTTCATACTGCATTAATATATGCTACTTTTAAACTTTCAGGCAGAGAAGGAAATCACAACTAAGTCAATTTACCCAAAGTGTATTTATTAGGCAGTGGCACAAACATTCATGTCATTTCCAAAACAGAAAGTGCAGGATTGTCAGAGACATTTTAAAACAAGCGATTAGTTTAAAACATGATGTCACACAAGATATTTCAATAAGTGTCAAATGAAAATAAGCTGCATGATAGGAAATCAAATAGTGTTTGTCCTTCGCTATGTGGTAGGTTCCTGCGGACGTTATCTCCTTCTGTTGACTCTTTTTTTTCATACGGTGTTGATGTGGAAATGTTTGCCTCTGCATTTTGATGGTGTGGCACCGAACGGAGATGTTGACGTGCGGAGTTTCAATCACTCTTCAGGTGACTTTTCAAATGATGCTACATATTAGCAGTAATGCTACTTTTTGTAGAAACACTTTCGCCCCACACTTGACAAATTATGGTTGTCTGTTCGACATATTTCCACTTGAAGCCAAACCACCGCCAGACAATAGACCCCCTGCTGTTTTTTGGGGGAATTAATTATTCCTTCATTTGTTACCAGATTCACACCTTCTTTCTCTCGTCTTCCCACTCGCATCACAGCTAACTTTAGCCATGCTGCTACCTCTCTGCTCAAGGAGGGCGTATACGTATGTGACGTATGACGTGACAGTATGTGACGTATGTAAGAAGGTGTGCTTGTTGTCTGTGAGAAGGAGCGACAAGACAGAGTGAGAGGAGCCAGCAGTGTAATGCCCGTAGCTAAAAGCAACTGCGTGATAACGTATACTCCGATATCACGATATAGTCATTTTCTATATCGCACAGAGACAAACCCGCGATATATTGCGTATATCGATATATCGCCCAGCCCTAATCCCACCTCACAGGTGTGGCATATCAAAATGCTGATTAAACAGCATGATTATTGCACAGGTGTGCATTGGGCTGCTCACAATAAAATGACACTCTGAAATGTGCAGTTTTATCACACAGCACAATGCCACAGATGTTTTGAGGGAGCATGCAGTCGGCATGCTGACTGCAGGAATACCCACCAGAGCTGTTGCCTGTGAATTTAATGTTAACTTCTCTACCACAAGCCGACTCCAAAGGCGTTTCAGAGAATTTGGCAGTATATCCAACTGGCCTTAAACAGCAGACCACGGGTAACCACACCAGCCCAGGCCCTCCACATTCAGCAGGTGCACCTCCATGATCGTCTGAGTGCAGCCACCGGGACAGCTGCTGCAACATTTGGTTTTCATAATCAAAGAATTTCTGCTCAAACTGTGAGAAACCGTCCCAGCAAAGCTCATCTGCATGCTTGTCGTCCTCATCGGGGTCTCGACCTGACCGCAGTTCGTCGTCGTAACCAACTTGAGCTGCATCTTTCAAAGTACCCAGCCCATATATTCGAGGGAGTTTGGGTCATGGAGAGAGTCCTCCAGTCACAGCTGGAGCAATGTTTTATTTGGGACGGACTAGCCTTCGCAAATAGCAACACTTCTTGGTTGTGTCACGTGTTCACATCCTCCGGCTTGCGGTCAGGTCCACAAAGTGAAGGAAAGTAAATAAAGAAATTTAACAAAATGTTGTATTATGAAGAAAAAATTATTTTATATTTATCCTGTGTATGTGTGTTGCTGTCGGTGGATTTATCTCATGTTAAGGGAGAAACCTTTTGTTTTAAGACATTGTGGGCTATTTTGTACTGCAACCTAAATTGTATAGAGCACTCTGGTCAACTTTATTTTTTAAATCTGCAGTGAATTTCAGAAATAAGAGGTTTTTAGGATATCTACATGTTATGCATTACATTTTGTATTATTTATGCATTATTTCATTTTTATTAACTGGATTGAGGTACTGTGATTCTCTTTATAAAGCAAATAGTTAATGACTAGTTTATGGAGAAATATTATATGATGATTGCTTAATTAGTTAATTTTTAGATAAAATATAATATAGTTAATGACTAGTTTATGGAGAAATATGTATATGATGATTGCTTGATTAGTTAATTTTTAGATAAAAATGTAATACAACAATCAGCTTAACAAACTCACTTGAGGTAGTTGGACACATGTGTACCCTCAAAATGGAGGCAATCCAGATGATGTTCCAAACAGAGAAGTCTTGGTGGTCTTTCTTGTTGGAATCCATACAGTAACATCACACAGTACTACTCAGATATTATTTTAAACACACAAAATCGGCCCTAGTGTGTGAATGTGAACGTTGTCCGTCTATCTGTGTTGCCCCTGTGATGAGGTGGCGACTTGTCCAGGATGAACCCTGCGGAAGGCCTGAGGGCAGCTGGGATAGACTCCAGCCACCCTCGAGAAAAACAAATGGCAGAAAATGGAAGAATGGATGTTTCAAAATAATAGAGAATATAAATGTCTTGGTAATAAAGGCTGTGGATCGGCGTATACGACAGCGTGTTGCAGTTCCTGCCAATATCCAGTAACTTTGCACAGCTATTGAAGAGGAGTGGAATGTTAGTCCACAATCAACAACCTGATCAACTCTATGCGAAGGAGATGTGTTGGACTGTGTGAGGCAAATGGTGATCATACCAGATACTGACTGCTTTTCTGACCTCCCCAGATCCCCAATTCTGCACATTTCAGAGTGGCCTTTTATTGTGAGCAGCCTAAGGCTCACCTTCGCAATAACAATGCTGTTTAATCAGCATCTTGATATGCCACACCTTTGAGGTGGGATGGATTATCTTGGCAAAGAAGAAGTGCTCACTAACACAAATTTAAACAGATTTGTGAACAATGTTTGAGAGGAATAATATTTTGTGTATATAATAAAAGTTTTAGATCTTTGAGTTCAACTCATGCAAAATGGGAGCAAAAACGAAAGTGTTGCGTTTATATTTTTATTCCGTATATTAACCCTGATTAAAAATGTCACTGGTATTTAATCGCAAAGGCCCCTCTGCACTGTGTTTCAGTCCTCCTCATTCGCTATAAATGGACATTATGCTGGTACGTTATGTTTTGGCACAACTTCAACGGAATGAAATCAGCGGTGGATGCATCTATACGTACCTTTCAAGAAACACGCTAGTATGATACATTAGCTTAAAAATGGCCAGAGGACAAAGCAGTGAGTTTTTCCCCACCCTAAAAAAGCTGAAGTTGGCAGTGTAGGAACATGTTGGGTACACAAAAAATAACCAGAGATTCATTAAAGACGATAGCTCACCCATTTGCAACACCTGCCAAAAGACAGTTGTGGCTTAAGGGTCTAATACAGTGGTTCTTAACCTTGTTGGAGGTACCGAACTCCACCAGTTTCATATGCGCATTCACCGAACCCTTCTTTAGTGAAAAATAAAATGTTTATTTTTTTCAAATTCAAGACAAAGTTATATGTTTTTGGTAACAAGTTAGTATGGGGAACATATTCTACGTAACAAAGACTTAATTAAGAGTTATTTGGAGACTAGGGGAACATATTCTAAGTAATAAAGACTTAATTTAGAGTTATTTGGTTAAGGTTAGAGGGTCAGGGTTAGAGGGTTAGGGTTATAATAAGGCCATTCCGAATAAGGCATTAATAAGTACTTAATAATGACTAGTTAAGAGCCAATATTTTACTAACTTGCATGTTAATAAGCAGCTAATTAATGGTGAATATGTTCCCCATACTAAAGTGTTTTTTTACTGGTGCACAAAATGAACCGTGCACGAACATCACCTTGTTCAAACAACAAAATCAACACAGTGCATAAACTCACAACAAATTACACACCTGCAAATCAGTCAGCTGTTGCCGTATCCGTAATACGCCAGTAGGGAGAAGTTTGTATTTACACGATGAGTCGGGTGTGTCTTGACCTCCGCCGAACCCCTGAGGCCGACTCACCGAACCCCTAGGGTTCGATCGAACCCAGGTTAAGAACCACTGGTCTAATACATCCAATATGGTACAGAAACCAAAGTAAAGGTCAGAGATAATAATTGAATTTGATTATGTTAGTGTAAGTTACTGAATGAAGAACTGATATTATTATATTTTATTAAATATAAACGTGTCACTTACAATCAGTAGATTAGCGTTGTCAGCTTGTGTAAACAAACAGCAACAAGTACTCTGTCAAAGGCTTCATTCAGAAACCATTTACATTAGATTGCTTCTTACCGTCTGTGTTAAATAAAAAATAGGCATTGTAAGTTAACATAGCAATTGAAAAACATTAACATTAGGAGCTTGTAAAATAATAGCACTATACCTTAAGATCTAATTAGACTTAGACAAACTTACTTAGACAAAATTTATTGATCCACAGGGGAAATTGTTCTTTATTTATTATTTATTAATTATGTGCATTCCAGTTATTATTAACACAGCATAAAATAGATTATTAAAAATGAATACATATGGATGACAGTTGATGACAACATGTTTTCCACCGGGGGATCAATAAAGTCAATCTTAGTCTTATTTCAATAATGCAATTATTCATTAATACCTTCCCCCCGAATGCAGTTGAGATAGGCTCCAGCATCCCCCGTGAGCCCGAAAGGAACACACGGTAGAAAATGGATGGATGGATGGATGGATGGATTTAATATCAATAATAATGCTTGTTTATATTTGATATTTTGTACTTATAATGTTATTATTTAATTACTGTCCATTGAATGTCCATGTGATTTTATAAATGTGTTGCTGTCAAATTAATCAATGCATAATAATCGTGAAAGTCGAAATCTGTAATTGTTGCCTCTCTACCCATGGCCATCTCCTTTTTATACTGATGTTACGTCTGACTCGGAAGTTTATTTTTGAATCTTGATATGTAGCACTGTCAGTCAACACAGGCTGATAAAACTGATTTAAAAAACCGTATGGTGGACAGCAAGTTGTTGTTTTTTGTTATGGCTGCTCGGGTTGTGCTGGACTATCATCTCCCACTCGACAAGGTCATAGAAGAGCATTTGTTTCAGCAAATAGATATAGCTGCTCGCCACCAGTCAGTATGAACACTAAAATTACGTTTCTGGAGGTGAATGTCAGCGTTTGTATTTGTTTGTCAGAGTAGCTTGGAAGGAAATAAGTGCTTTAATCTCATCAACGGCATGCAGGTTACTTGCGCTTTTTTCAGTTCCTTCGTCTTCTGAACAAACAAAAATGATTTCAGTTTATTTTTTCCTTCTCATTTTATCTTTCTTTGCATATTTGAATTTGCATGTTTGCTTCTTGCTATTTTCTGGTAGTGTATGTATTTTGTAGATAAAAGTTCAGCAGTGCAGTTAAGAGAAATTAGTTGGGTAAACAGTGGTAAATGTCAATGATAAAGTTCCGTTGAAGCTCATCTGATTAGCGAGGCTACGCAGGTGTCTTATCTTGGCTGTGCAACAGAGGGTAAAATGGAAATGATTGCGTGGTCCTGAGCAGCAGATGCCTATCCCAGAAATACATATCTGCCACTGAGCTGAGCTTGCTGGACTCCCGGGTGCGACGTGGAAGATCACGGTGAGAGAGTGACAAGATGGAGAAAAGGAAAACCAATCAGACCTTTCTTGTTGTTCGAATGAAGCCTTTATCAGCCAAAAGTGCAATGAGAGTTGTCATTAATATGAAAATGTTCTCGCTGTATAACACAATTGAAGAATATTATAAGTTTTATAAACACAGGCCAAGGCAAAACTGTGATTGTGAATTTTTTTTCATTTATAAGCGCAAATATAAACAAATTAATGAACGACATATTAGCTAGTTTTGCAGTTTTGATGACTTCATGCCATGGTATTTAGTATCATGTTATTTACATAATTGTCAGTGTGTTGGTATGAAGCTCCATTCACACATTTAGCGCAAGGCTCAGTGTGCTTTGCATGTTCTCCCCATCCCCCCTACTCAGCAGGATCAGCGACATAAAAGGAACAAATACATTTATCTACACAACCATTTTTTTATAATAGTGCCAGAGCTACATTGTTTTATGATAATTAAAGGAAGAGAAGAAGGATAAGGTGTTGGGATATGTCTTTCAACAGAGGTTAAACCCAAACTATTAGTGTGGGCTCGGAGTAGCACGTTGATAAAGATTTCCTGTTGTACCATGTCAAAAAATCAATATCGCTGTCGTGATGTGCTCATTTGATATCAACAATAGTCCTTTTTCCAATGAATTAGGCTGGAGAGAGGAAAGCAACGTTGTGATGTTATTTCTTGAAACTCTTTAACCAAGAAAGATTTTCAGGACACAGTTGTGTTGTTTTATTTATCATTATTGTGTGACGCTGAACGTCTGTAAAGCAGCGGTGTCCAAACTTTTTCCACAGAGGTCTGCATTTAGAAAAACCATTACAATGTAGGTCAATATACTGTATGCTGATCTATTTCAAGAAAACAATAATATTTTAGCTTTGTGTTGTAAGTGTCAAAGCAAATAGTTATTAATGTCATCATCTTCCAGTGAGGATTTTCATAGTCCGATAAACTTTGTTAGATTTTTCCTCTCGCTGACAATCAGTAGAATCTTTATCAATATTTCATTATTTATTTACTTTTTAGCATAAAATAAACAGTGTTTAATGATACTGTATGTATCATGTAAGCTGAGGTGGGTAGTAACGCGCTACATTTACTCCATTACATTTACTTTAGAGAGTAATTTTAATGCAACATACTTTTTACTTTTACTTTGAGTATTTTTGTGAAGAAGAAACACTACTTTTACTCTGTTACATTCAGTTTCATTCCGATCGTTACATTTATTTATATCATGATTATTTATTATCTATTGATTAAGACGTATTCGTTTGTCAGCGAGCCTTCTTCGACTGTTTCACCAAACCAACATACTGTAAGCACCAGTGACATTTGACCAGGTCTGGCCCGAGAGTTGCCTTGTTCCATCCAGGACGGTGAAATATCTAGGTTTGGTTATAGATTCAACATTAATGAGAGCTGTCCTGACCTTGACGAGGAGAGTGTTGCTGATGGACAGCTTGTCACGTTTAACTGTGGGCAAACATAACTGTTAAGCATGGCCGCAAGCTGTTGGGCCTCCTGGTGGCAGCATTCCAGGTAGTGCCCTTGTAGTTGCTTTTTATGCAGCCGCTGCAGCATTTGCTAGCCAGGCACAAAGTGATCCCCCCTGAGGATGGCCAGAGGGCTGCCCCTGGGTCTTTCATTTGCTTCCCAGCAATAGCATGGTTGACCACAGCCATGGGCTTCAGAGAAGGTGTTCTATTTAGTGCAGTGTGCTCAAGGGTAACCGTCACCACAGACACCTCTGAAGCAGACTGGGGGGCTCTATGGGATCACCACCTGGACCGAGGCCGGTGGGCTCCCTTTTGGAGGGGGGCTCACATCAACCTGCTCAACTGGAGGCAATGTACCGACCTTGATGTATTTACGTCCCGTGATATGGGGTAAGCACGTGTTGGTTCAGACCGACAATTCAATCGTGGTTGCCTACAACAACTACCCAATGGTCATGGTCCCTGCACGACCTGGTACACAAACTCCCCCTCTGTGCTCATACTTAGGGTGTGTCCCTGAAAGCCATATACTTGCCGGGGGAGGTTAACATGGCAGCAGATCTTAGATCCAGTGGCGGACCCAGGCCAGAGGAGGACCCAGGCCAGGGGAGTGGTGACTTCCCCCATAGATGGTGGAAGCCATTTGGTCTCGATACAGACAGGCCCAGGTAGACCTGTTTGCCTCACTGGAGACCACCCAGTGCCCACTGTAGTACTCAATAGCGGGGCCGGTGGGAACATTGGGGTTGGACACTCTTGCAGGCGGGTGGCCTCAGGGCCTCATGCATGCGTTTCTTCCCTTTCCCTTCATATTAGATGGGGCCTGCCCTGTAGCTTAATTCCTGCTGATATGGGTACCATGTGGGCAGCCAGTGACTGGTAGATGGAAACATTTTTTTCCGGTGGTGTGCAGGGAAGGAGTGGAACCTGGACTTCTGTAGGACACGGAGGGTCCTCTTTTTTTTTTTTTTTACAGACACTGTTGGAGAAAGGGCAAACAGAATACACCTTGAGGGCCTACGTGGTGGTCTTATCTGGCTGTCACATCCCTGTTGAGGGTAGGACAGTAGGCTCACAACCCCTCCTCAGCCAGCTTTTGAAAGGGGTTAGACGTATACGGCCACCAAGGTCCCACATGGTCTCAGCATGGGATTTGCAGTTGATGCTCTGGGCTCTGTCGGACCCTCCTTTTGAGCCTTTGGTCATTTAGGGCTAGAGCTTCTTTCCAAAATGTAAGCCAGATGGGTTTTAATGCTCCTCCGCATCGAGAAGAGCCAGATGAGGTGGTTCGGGCATCTGGTCAGGATGCCACCCAAACGCCTCCCGAGGGAGGTGTTCAGGGCAATTCCAACCGGTAGAAGGCCACGGGGAAGACCCAGGACACGGGAAGTCTGCGTCTCCCGGCTGGCCTGTGAAAGCCTCGGGATCCCCCAGGAGGAGCTGGACGAAGTGGCTGGGAAGAGGGAAGTCTGGGCTTCTCTGCTTAGGCTGCTGCCCCCGCGACCCGACCTCGGATAAGCGGAGGAAAATAGATGGATGGATGGATAGATGGATCGTAAATGCCATGTAATTGCGGCGCAATGGAGTGACGTCAGACAGCAACCAGAGACTTGTCAGTCACAGCGGATGCTATCTTGATTCAAAGCAACTTTTTGGATTATTATATTACCTAAATTTTTCACTTTTTTGAGTAGATGAAAATTGGCCTTTGGATTAATAAATTGCTAGGAGGATGGTTGATAAAACGCGGGCGTGACTTGTCGTGGGTAAAGTGTGTTCACTTCAAACTGACAAAGGGTGCGTGACTTTGAGGAGCTTTTAAGGAGTAATTATTGTTGCGTTACAAACTTTTGTGTGGTGTTGCTTCCTTATTTGTCATTGTTCAAAGCTGATTGTTCAAAGCTGGTCAGCTTGAAAAAAAAAAAACGATAGCAGTATCATTAGTCTAAAATCTTCACAGTCCGACTTAATTAGGAACCCGTAACAAAAAATACCGGTCCTGGGTATACTTCCCTACTGTTGACCCATACGGTGGTGTGATGACCTGATATGAAATAGAATGGATGGTTAGGGAAGGTAACTATGGTTCTATGAATAAAGGTCAACACGCAAGTTGGCAGTGTGATTCAGAAGACTGTCTGTATCAGTCGGAGAAAAGAGACTGAACAGGCGATTGCATAGCTGTATTTATATATATATATATATATATATATATATATATATATATATATATATATATATATATATATATATATACATATATATATATATATACATACACAGTGTGAATGTGAGTGTGAATGTTGTCTGTCTGTCTGTGTTGGCCTTGCGATGAGGTGGCGACTTGTCCAGGGTGTACCCCGCCTTCCGCCCGAATGCAGCTGAGATAGGTTCCAGCACTCCCCGCAACCCCAAAAGGGACAAGCGGTAGAAATATATATATATATATATATATATATATAGGCTCTGATTGCGCCCGCAGGTCGGAGGTGGTAATGTGATTAATTTGGTACATTGTCTTCTGGAATAGATTACCCTGTGTCATGATCCGTGAACCGGATCATGTTTTGTTTAGTCATGTTCTGTTAGTTTTGGACACTCTCAGTTCCTGTTTTGTGCACTCCTGGGTTTGTTTTGGTCACCATGGGTACTGATTGGTTTCACCTGCCTCTGGTTAGTGTTCGGCACGTTCACCTGCTGCCGGGCACTAATCAGAGAGCTATTTATTCACGTTGCTCGCCACACTCCGTCTGGCTTCGTTGTTTGCTGGATGCAACAGGCATGTAGGGTTATTTCTGGTTTCTATTTTTCTTGATTCCTGTGCTAAGTTTGTACCTTAGCTTCAAGTGCGATCGGCACACAGCCCTTTGGTTTGTTTCCTGTTTTTTTGTATGTTATGATTTACGAAGATTAAATCGCATCCTACCTTCACGCTTTGTCCGGAGTTGACCGTCTGCATCCCGGGAGAACGACCCTACATAAAGATGAGACCCCCACGTGACACCCTGGAGAGAGTGACCTATATGGTGATGTATTGACCTTTATTCATAGAACCACAGTTACCTCCCGTAACTATCCGCTTGTACAAACTGGTGAACAGAAACCTCTCAAAAGACGTATTTTGACACTAAAACTTATTTTTGTTTACACAATGGAATTAATACAACTACAAATGATGTGTATGCCTCGTTAGTCAGTAGACAACAATAATGAATAGCAGTAGATCACATATATGACTTCAAGACATCATCTCATCATTCAGATTATCCACAACAACACCTATCTTCATACTTTATTCAGTGATATACAAATTAAACGCCCAAATACAACAATCAGACAAAGTTAGTGACATGTAATCCAGCAATTAAAAATAATTCCCTGCATAGTTTGTATTAACATTGAATAGTCAAACAGGTGACTAAAATAGCAATCTTTTTGTATGTCTCTGATGATCCTAATAACAATCATTTAAACACATTAAAACATTACCAACAACACCAAATAGCAGTTGAAAGTTGTAGTTATCTGTTAGATCCAAATTACTAGCGTTATCTTATTAGCATGCTGTGTTCCCCTTCTTCTACTGTATTTACATTACCACATAGCTAAACAAGCTAAAAATGACGACGATTGCCCCTAGTGTACTAGAGGCACACTGCGTATGGCCAACAGTCACGTTAGAGATAAGAGCATGGAAACTAGAACTTCACATGTAGCTGTAAAAATAGAGGAAACTGAATTATTTGACAAATCAGACTAATTTAGTGCATAGAAACGTACTGAATGTAAAAAATGACATGACGTCACACAAGGCCGCACAAATATTCAATGTTTACTTACAAACTAGGAAAATAAAATGTATATCATCTGCAATCATCTGTGTCAATAGAAATGTTCACAGTTCAGCCTACAAGAATTCCACTTTGAACTACAGAAATCATGTTGCAATAAATTGTATATGTTTTCTATGTGTTACACACACACACACACACACACACACACACACCAACTCCAATTTTAGTTAAACGTTCTGCCCCGAGCAAGTGCAAGTTTCCTGGCAGACATTTTGAGCGACGGACACATTGATCCAGACAAGCAGCAACAATGGTAGAAATCCCAGCGTGTAAATTTCATCACGAAACTTGGTCAAATCTTTGTGAGTAAATATTGTGGATAAAGATATTTCGTTTGTTTTGTATTAAAATTGCTGACTTTGTGAATATCTTTTGTATTCGCTGTCGTGTTTTTTATCTGAGACTAAGTCTGCCTGTATAGAGCGATAACACTACACCTTAGGTTTAATTGTGATACATCACATACATTGTGTGTAATGTTTGGTGTGTGTGAATGTTGTGTAATTTCTGTGTGTGTAAACATTTGTAGTTTATTATGTGAATGTATTTACATTAAATCTTGAGGAAGGAAAATAATTCAAAAAAAGGATCATCAAACCTCAACAAAACTTTGGGAGCTTCTGTTTGTTTATTCATGCTTTTAACGAGCTGCACACGCTGGAAACGAGTACCGAGGGCAGAATAATGAATTTATTGACAATGCAGTGTGAAAGCCGATGAGTTTACTTTACAATCAAGTAAACTAGGTCTCAAATAAATATAACCTGCGGAGGCACTTTCTGACGAAACATCCACATTTCGATGTCCGGCCCCGAGCCATTGGGCTGTTGAAACCGGGTCCTCTTCATTATGTTGTTGTATTTACAGGTTTAGAGACACTTTTCTCTCAAGTGCCAACACCGGCAAGAAGTCCTACCCATTAGAATCCATAAACTCCCTTCATCTGTGCATGCGTACATACAGAAAATACGGAAATGTAATTCTGCATTGATGGACTTTGATGTGATTACAATCGTTACACTAAATAAGACTGTATTTCAGAATTTTGTTATCTAATAGACATGTTGTACACTACAAACGATCAAATTTATGATTAGATCCGGGTGGGTGGCCCAATTGATGACTTGGCACCGCCCACGAAGCATGGCAGTTTTTTTTATGGCACCGTAACAAAAATACATCAAAAATGTAAGAACAGAGCTAAAGGCATCATGTTATGAGAATAAGTGGAATGTTAATACTAATAATGAATAAAAACACAAAGATGTTTCTTTAATAATATGAATAATGTTTATGTAGCCTCTCTATTAGATTGGCTACCTTAAATACAGTAGTTGATACAATACTATCCATCCATCTATTTTCTACCGCTTATTCCCTTTGGGGTTGCGGGGGTGCTGGAGCCTATCTCAGCTACAATCGGGCGGAAGGCGGGGTACACCCTGGACAAGTCACCATCTCATCGCAGTGATACAATACTACTAGCTTGAAAAAATAACATTTTTATATTCCTATTTTTTTTTGAGTAACCAAAGGGTTTCAAATAGTTACTGTCTGACTACAACCATAATGAGTAGTGACTGTGATGTAGAGCAATTCCAACGTTGTGTTTATGGTAAACGACTGTGGTCCTTCAGACAGAAAGTGAATCGTTCAACCCACTGACATGATGAAATAATTAGTTTTATGATGATGAAAATGGTACAAAGTAAAGGTGCTGCTCTGAATCCTCTCAAAATCTCATCATCTTCTCTCTTCAAAGCTTTCTGTTTCTTTTACCTTTTTATCTCTCTACAAACCCCACCCATTGGTTAATTGTCTTACTCATTTCATGAAAGACTGACTGTTTTATTGTCTTGGCACGTCACAGAAACCTGGATGTTACAGTGGCTGCTGAAGTGTCCATATTGATAAGGCTTTGTGGCTGTGTGTGTATGAGTAAGGCAGTGTGGTTTATATCGTCGCAGAGCTGGCTTATATTGATAACAAGCCCATGCCGCCTTGTCTTTTTTTGGAAAGCAATGGGTCACCAGGCAATGACAGAGACATAGTGTGCTTGATACACACACAGACACACACAGTGTGTACCGTTGATGAGGATAGTATCATACAGTGCAATGAGAGTAGCATGCAGTCATATTGATAAGGACTGCAGATTATTGCACAGTGACCAGGAGGGGTATTTAACTAGGATTGGGTTTGTCATAGGCCTCATGATATCCCATTTTACTTTATTTTATACCGATGTACACACTGTGTTTTACTAAGCTGACTTCTTGACAGACAATGTTTAAATTCGTGGTAATTGTGAATAAGTACATTTGATCAGCAATGTAGCTCAGCATGAGCATATCAAGGGAAACCCATTATATGTGTATTTACAATGGACTTTCTCCTGCCAAAGCAACTATTAACTACGAACAGGAAGATATGGCTCCATAAAGACCATGAAAGCAATGTGATAAAATTTGTTGAGCCTTAATAACTAGCAAACTAATGCTGGTGTCAGGCTTGTTTATAAGCCGATATCTTTGTTGGCCCACTGAGGTCAAATCCTTGCACAGTTTCACAATAAGGGTCAATGGAGCTGGTCAGGCTGATAAGACTTCCATGTGGTGAGGCAGGCTGGACACTGATGGAGTGCTGAGATAAGGAGGGTCACAGTGGACAAACACGACCCACAGGAAGATAGGAGACTAGCTGGTCAGACACTGGACTTTAGACCCAGCAGCAAGCAGGTTGGACCGTCTGAGGAGTTGTGCTTGGGTCGGCGCTTGACCTGAAACGAATATCTGATGCAGGCATACTGTAACTTATTATGATTTTACTGTGAATTATATATATATGGGGCGGCATGGCGTAGTGTGTAGAGCAACCGTTCCAGAAACCTGAGGGTTGCAGGTTCGCTCCCCGCCTCTTACCATCCAAAAATCGCTGCCGTTGTGTCCTTGGGCGGGACACTTCACCCTTTGCCCCCAGTGCCACTCACACCGGTGAATTGAATGATGAATGATAGGTGGTGGTCGGAGGGGCCGTTGGCGCAAATTGCAGCCACGCTTCCGTTAATCTACCCCAGGGCAGCTGTGGCTATGAAAGTAGCTTACCACCACCAGGTGTGAATGATGGGTTCTACATGTAAAGCGACTTTGGGTACTTAGAAAAGCGCTATATAAATACCAGTTATTATTATTATTATTATTATTATTATTATATATATATATATATATATTTTTTTTTTTTTTTTTACAGCTTTGTATTATAAAGCCAGAACCCGACTGCCTCAACAACTTCTGAGGAAGTTTAGCTAACCTGAGTAGTTTTACTAAAATGATGTTCACACATTGCTGGTGGAGATAGCAGTTCATGGTGGCTCTGCAATTCATCGTGCTCTGCCAAAACCATGTTAACACCAAACAAAAAACCTTAGAACTGAGGGGACCTGACAAAAAAATTAATCATGTTACATTATCGTTGCGCGGCCTCGGCGGTTTAAAATTGGTTGTGTTCAAAACACCTTTTGACTTGCAAAGAACAACAACGTCTGTATTTGCACCGCAAGAAGCATGTTGATTCTGTAACACTGCCGTAACCCGCCAGTCATATTTTACGCCTGGACTTTTACGATATGAACACAGTAACTACACAAAGATGACGGAGTTAAACACGGAGTCATCACAGGCTCATCAAGGGTGGGGGACTCCAGCGTCCTCTCAGGAAAAACGTGTTGAGAAAGGTAGAACGTAGTACAAACAACTACAGTACTTTTTTGAAGTACCGGTAATGTAATAAAAATTACAGCATTTACCTTGAAGAGTGAACTTTTACGATGTCTCCTTTGAGCTGCTTTTTGGTCAAAGACACAATCCCCAGCTTCTTCATATTTTCATGGATACATGTTCCCTTGTTGGATATTGTTTTAACCTTCATGGTTAGTGTTATTTACTACTTGTACCTTAGTTTGGTGCGGACTAGCAATGCTACGCTCCAACTACGTCACCATTTAGCTGCAAGCTTGCTCATGTTTTTTTTTTTTTTATTCAATGAATATCATCTTCTTCTTCTTCTTCTTCTCAGCAGTGTCTTTCACACTCAGTTTCTCTGTTGCAATGGTTGGAAAACAAAGTTCAGTCGATCTCTTACTATAAGCTAATTCTAGCGATGTCCTTACGAGGTTTGACATTCGTTACGCCAACTTGCAGCGAGGATGCTTGTAACTCAAATGTTGCTCACAACTTAAACCATAACAATTATCTCAAAACACTTGTAAGTTGGGGCAATTGTAAGTCGAGGTACAATCGTATTTAGGGTTGTTTTACTGCGTGTAAACATGTAAAAAAAAAATGTTTTGTGCAGCAGTAAGAAAAGTAGGACTGCTTACTGTAAAACCGTATCCGGTATATAAGAGTAAATCTTACGGTCAAACCTTTCGGGTTTCAAAGCACTCGATTCTACAAACCCTGTTTCCATATGAGTTGGGAAATTGTGTTAGATGTAAATATAAACGGAGTACAATGATTTGCAAATCCTTTTCAACCCATGTTCAATTGAATGCACTACAAAGACAAGATATTTGATGTTCAAACTCATAAACTTTATTTAATTTTTTTTGCAAATAATAATTAACTTAGACTTTCATGGCTGCAACACGTGCCAAAGTAGTTGGGAAAGGTCATGTTCACCACTGTGTTACATGGCCTTTCCTTTTAACAACACTCAGTAAACGTTTGGGAACTGAGGAGACACATTTTTTAAGCTTCTCAGGTGGAATTATTTCCCATTCTTGCTTGATGTACAGCTTAAGTTGTTCAACAGTCCGGGGGTCTCCGTTGTGGTGTTTTAGGCTTCATATTGCGCCACACATTTTCAATGGGAGACAGGTCTGGACTACAGGCAGGTCAGTCTAGTACCCGCACTCTTTTACTATGAAGCCACGTTGATGTAACACATGGCTTGGCATTGTCTTGCTGAAATAAGCAGGGGCGTCCATGGTAACGTTGCTTGGATGGCAACATATGTTGCTCCAAAACCTGTATGTACCTTTCAGCATTAATGGCGCCTTCACAGATGTGTAAGTTACCCATGTCTTGGGCACTAATACACCCCCATACCATCACAGATGCTGGCTTTTCAACTTTGCGCCTATAACAATCCAGATGGTTCTTTTCCTCTTTGGTCTGGAGGACACGACGTCCACAGTTTCCAAAAACAATTTGAAATGTGGACTCGTCAGACCACAGAACACTTTTCCACTTTGTATCAGTCCATCTTAGATGAGTTCAGACCCAGCGAAGCTGACGGCGTTTCTGGGTGTTGTTGATAAACGGTTTTCGCCTTGCATAGGAGAGTTTTAACTTGCATTTACAGATGTAGCGACAAACTGTATTTACTGACAGTGGGTTTCTGAAGTGTCCCTGAGCCCATGTGGTGATATCCTTTACACACTGATGTCGCTTGTTGATGCAGTACAGCCTGAGGGATCGAAGGTCACGGGCTTAGCTGCTTACGTGCAGTGATTTCTCCAGATTCTCTGAACCCTTTGATGATATTACGGACCTTAGATGGTGAAATCCCTAAGTTCCTTTTTCTTAAACTGTTCAACAATTTGCTCACGCCTTTGTTGACATAGTGGTGACCCTCGCCCCATCCTTGTTTGTGAATGACTGAGCATTTCATGGAATCTACTTTTATAGCCAATCATGGCACCCACCTGTTCCCAATTTGCCTATTCACCTGTGGGATGTTCCAAATAAGTGTTTGATGAGCATTCCTCAACTTTATCAGTATTTATTGCCATATTTCCCAACTTCTTTGTCACGTGTTGCTGGCATCAAATTCTAAAGTTAATGATTATTTGCAAAAAAAAAATGTTTATCAGTTTGAACACCAAATATGTTGTCTTTGTAGCATATTCAACTGAATATGGGTTGAAAATTATTTGTAAATCATTGTATTCCGTTTATATTTACATCTAACACAATTTCCCAACTCATACGGAAACGGGGTTTGTACTTTTAAATGTAAATTGTATTGTCAGTGTACAGTTCTTAGAAGCAATTTAAGATTAAATCAAATATATCGGGAAAAAAAAAATAACGTTTATATTTGCATCTAACACAATTTCCCAACTCATAAGGAAACGGGGTTTGTACTTCTAAATGTAAATTGTATTGTCAGTGTACAGTTCTTAGAAGCAATTTAAGATTAAATCAAATATATCGGAAAAAAAAATAACTTCAGTATAAACACGCCTTCTAACTATAGTGTAATGTAATTCACCATATTTGTTGCATTACAACATGACTTCTTCTTCAACCAAGCTTCTGTGCCCCCTCTCATACCTGCACCAACACCTCTAGCTCCACCCCCCACCAACTGTGGGAAAGACATTTTATCAGCGTCTGTCCGTTGTTCTCTGGTGGGGATAGATACAGAGAAGATAGATGAGTGTTTTGACATGGAGAGTGTTAGACAAACACTCTTATCAGGCTCACCACTTTAGACCGACCCCCTGAAACTGTGTCCTGAACCATGGATGACAAAAGGGGGGAATAGTATAGGGGGAGGAAGATGAGACAATTTTTGTATTTGTTTTTTATCACTAAAAGGTGCATATCCATAACGAGAGGTTTCCTCCTTAACTACAATATGCTCACCCTGCAGCAATCACCAGTGTTGCTCATGCTTGTTCACAAGTAAGCACATGTGCTAAGACCTCTCCTGACTGCACAGCAACACTTTTCTTGCAGCCCAAGCTCTCTTTTGTTTTTTTGGCTCCCCAGCAATCTATCTCCCGCTGGACTGTAGCAGGCTCAAACCACAGCTGTCACTGCCATCCTTCTACAGTTATCACATAGAGGAACTACACAAAAAGAATCCGCTGAACTGAGCCATGACTGGAAGTGCTCAAATGATATCATACGCCCTCTGCTGTTGAGCTACTGACTGCTTAGCCTGTGGTCTTTAGGTTTCTGTCTAAAGGGTTCGGGTCAAGTTCAAGTCAAATGCAGACTTTGTTTCCCCTCAAACTCCATTTAAATGAGCAACACTCTGACTTGGAAATGATTAATTTTAAATCATTATTTGTTGATTTATTTAAAAAATGCAAAAAACATGGAATATGACAAAACCTCTACTTCAGGGGTGCTCACACTTTTTCTGCAGGCAAGCTACTTTTCAATTGATCAAGTCGTGGGGATCTACCTCATTCATATATATAATTTATATTTACTTATTTATGAAATATATGTTTTTGTTAACAAGTTAAAGGTGTTTAATGATAATGCAAGCATGTTTAACACATATAGTTAATATTGTTAATAAGTTAAAGGTGTTTAAAGATAATGCAAGCATGTTTAACACATATAGTTAATATTGTTAACAAGTTAAAGGTGTTTAATGATAATGCAAGCATGTTTAACACATATAGTTAATATTGTTAATCAATTAAAGGTGTAAAATGATATTACAATAATGTTTAATACATATAGTTAATATTGTTAATAAATTAAAGGTGTTTAATAATAATACAAGTATGTTTAATACATATAGTTAATATTTTTAACAAGTTAAAGGTGTTTAAATATAATGCAAGCATGTTTAACACATATAGTTAATATTGTTAACAAGTTAAAGGTGTTTAAAGATAATGCAAGCATGTTTAACACATATAGTTAATATTGTTAACAAGTTAAAGGTGTTTAAAGATAATACAAGCATGTTTAACACATATAGTTAATATTGTTAATAAGTTAAAGGTGTTTAAAGATAATACAAGCATGTTTAACACATATAGATTCCTTTCGTTCATGAAGACAAGAATATAAGTTGGTGTATTACCTGATTCTGATGACTTGCATTGATTGGAATCAGACAGTGGTGCAGATAACGTCCGCATTTTCGAATGGAGGAGAAAAAAAGTCCTCCTTTCTGTCCAATATCACATGAAAGTGGTTGGTTTTGGCATCTTATTTGTCCAGCTTCCGTACTCCTTTGTATACACTTTACAAGAAATACATTGTCGGCAAACTCCGTAGCTTGCTAGCTTGTGCATGCCAGCTTTCTGAGACTCTTATTTTGTTAGCGCAACTGTGCAACTGTTCAGTCGGTCTTTGGAGTTTTGACGACAGGTATGTCGCCAGAGTCTGTTGAAATAAAGTGTTTCTCGCCTTCCTGTCGGTAATTTTAATGAGCTGGCAGCAGCCAGCGTCATCTCAGAAGACCCTCGGGTGCCGTGAATGTCAATCAAGTGACGAAAGTGACGTCATAGTGAAGATTTATGATCGCTAATTTTTAGGACTATTTTTTTAAATGCCTGGCTGGTGATCGACTGACACACCCTCCACGATCGACCGGTAGCTCGCGATCGACGTAATGAGCACCCCTGCTCTACTTACTTTTGTATGTCAATATACAAACTGGTGCTTGAAAGAAAATACATGTAAGAATGATATGTTAATGCTTCCATGGCAAAATACAATGGCAATATATAAATGGGACACAATGATTGGACGGACTGCGATAAGGAAATCTGTACCACTGAACTTTATAAGCTCATGATCAATAAGCATACAGCACATACTGTAGTGACAAAGATCTTCACAGTGCATTACCTATTATAAACACTAGCAACAGAACGGGTGGCTGACTGAGTTGAATGATGCCTAACTATTAATCAATCAATCAATCAATCAATCGAAGTTTATTTATATAGCCCTAAATCACGAGTGTCTCAAAGGGCTGCACAAGCCACAACATCCTCGGCTCAGATCCCACATCAGGGCAAGAAAAAACTCAACCCAATGGGATTACAATGAGAAACTTTGGAGGGGACCCACAGATGTGGGGACCCCCCCCCTGGGCGACCGGTGCAATGGATTAATGGAATTTGTGTATGACGATTTATATACAGACCATGGCCATCTATGTCAAGATATTAAAAAGTCTTAAACACAACTTTCGGTTTATAAGGCCTTAAAAGCCTTAAATTGTCCATAATGTTTGGAATGTTCAAACGGGAGGCATAAAATGTAATATGGGACTGAGCCAGTGAAACTTCTCTATCCGTATTTGTGTTTTTTTTTTATCCGCAATTGCATTAGTTGCAGATGAACTATCCGAGGATCCATTAACTGCCCAATCAGGTGCGAATGCAAAAACATTAAACGGAATAGTTCCTGCACTTAAACAACGATAATACAAAATTATTTACAACAGGACCTTTTGGGGGCAGCAACTATTCAAGATCTAGAAAGCCATTGGTGAAAGTATGGCGGTTTTACCCCGGATTTCCACTGGACGTCTAACGGCTGCTGAACTGCAACGCCACGGAACGTCTCCACCACTCGCCGTCCACCACATTGTTGCGGATCCGCTGTTCAGCGAAATAGGACAAACTTTTACAAGATCTCACAAATCCGCACGATAAGGGGAGTTGTAGTAGTGGCAACTGCAGGCCCAAAACACAATAACTGGTTTATCTAAGCAGTTTGCATGTCTTAGAATTGATTAATGCAACCTTTTTGCTCCCCAAATTCATACAAGTTAAACATATTACATTAAAAAGTTTTAAGTAGCCATATTTGTCTTTTTTTGCTGAGATAAGGTCTTGATTTTTCCATTTGGAGGTTTTTAAAAAGCTGTGAATTTGATCTTGAAAAATGTGCAGATACCCTGCTGTATATAGCCTTTTCAGTGTGGGTAGCAACTACTACAGTTACATAGAGATTCATGATATCATACATGAAAATATGCTGTTAGTATATACATTTCTAAAATGTTGTCTACCTGGCTGATACTACATATCAAACAGTGGACACCACATCTAATGTATATTTTTTTCTAATTCTTTAACAGATGAGCTGGAGTTCGGGGGAGAAGGCAGTGGTAGCAGAGTCGTGACTCGCCGGGACCTTCATATAGACACAAAGTGGGGGCCCTTTCCTGGGATCCTCCAATTAGAAGGCAGCACAGATGATACAGAGTCAGAGGTGAGGACAAGGACAACACATTTTTTTTATTACTAACAAAGTTACTCTGAATGTATTCTGGTAATATTTGTTGACTGTCAATTAATGCAATTTAGCAACATAGACCAGTTGATGCCCAGCCAAGTGACCTTATTTCTTATAGTTTTATGTCGAATTAGATTGAAATCCAGGTTGTTTTACCACATAAGGGTTTTTAGGTTCCACTGTACTTCCATTTAATTGATAATATTGAACTCTGTTTTATAAATGATGGATTGATTCAAAAAAATGCTGTAAATTAAGGTTTTGAAATCTTGGTTTTGCTGCACATTTGTAGACCAACACCCAAGTTATAAACAGATTGATGACCTGAAGTGTTTTAATTATAAAAGGTCAAAGGTTAGGGCAAACACAGACCTTATCGCATTAGTGTGACTGTCGTTGGAAATAAAAACACCTGATTGTGTGTGTGTGTGTGTGTGTGTGTGTGTGTGTGTGTGTGTGTGTGTGTGTGTGTGTGTGTGTGTGTGTGTGTGTGTGTGTGTGTGTGTGTGAGTGTGAGTGTGAGTGTGTGTGTGTGTGTGTGTGGGACCGGATGGAGCCCCATCAGAGGTTGTTATTTTATCATGTGTGAGTCAATCTAATCATAAGATGCTGATGCTGGGGAAGGCTTCGTGGTTCAGAGTGCTGGCTGTGACACACACTGACACACACATGCACAAAGAAATATCACTTTAAACAGGTTTGACCAGTCCATTTTTTGATTGAGACTACATGTAGATGACAAGCGGTCCTTTACCTCTCCCTTCCTTTCCTCCCTTCCATCGCCAGACATCCGCCTGTCTTTTATCTCCACATGGCGCCATCCTCCTGGACAGCAAACCCCAGTGATTGATTTCTGTTTGATAGTCTCTCATTTCTAAGATTGTGAATATAATCAGTCAGCATGCAGAAAAAGTGTGTGTCTAAGCAAGCAACCACTTGATCACACGCTCATTCATGCTCACGCCCTCCTACTGTCCGTACTGTCCTGTTCGTCCTGAAGTTTGTCGCTACTCTTTTAAAGGCTTTGCATTCAAACAGAAAGCATTTAATTCTCACATGTGCTCTCCTCTACTTTATTTTATGCCCACCGTCTATCGTCTCCTTCCCTGCTATCTATGGACCGAAGGAGTGAGGAGTCGGCCGCTTGGTATCTATTGGAGATAGTGGTCTTAATCTCACATTCCTCCTGTTTCTCCCCGTCACACTATATCCTCCCCTTTTCTGGCCATCCTTCCATCCCACCATGGGTCAAAAGGAGTCAGGCTATCCTCCAAACTTACTTGGAAAAGAGTTGTGCTTATGCAATCACACTTGTTCAATTAGTTACAGTGGAACTTCCTAAAATGATCTCAAGCCAGTGTCACTGCCTTAATAGATCCAAATTAGGATGACTAGTTTAAATGTATGACATTTTGCCAACATTTTTTAATGTTTTTTTAGGGCTGTCAAAAGTTAAAGGCCTACTGAAACCCACTACAACCGACCACGCAGTCTGATAGTTTATATATCAATGATGAAATCTTAACATTGCAACACATGCCAATATGGCCGGGTTAGCTTATTAAAGTGCAATTTTAAATTTTGCGCGAAATATCCTGCTGAAAACGTCTCGGTATGATGACGTCAGCGCGTGACGTCACGGATTGTTGAGGACATTTTGGGACAGCATGGTGGCAAGTCGTCTGTTTTCATTGCAATATTCCACAGTATTCTGGACATCTGTGTTGGTGAATCTTTTGCAATTTGTTCAATGAACAATGGAGACAGCAAAGAAGAAAGCTGTAGGTGGGAAGCGGTCTATTGCGGCCGACTTCAGCAACACAAACACGGCCGGTGTTTCATTGTTTACATTCCCGAAAGATGACAGTCAAGCTTTACCATTGGCCTGTGGAGAACTGGGACAACAGAGACTCTTACCAGGAGGACTTTGAGTTGGATACGCAGACGCGGTACCGTGAGTACGCATGCAGCTGCGGCTTCCAAACATTTGATCGCTTGCCCGTACGTGCGTGCCGCTATGTGCATGTCACGTACGTAACTTTGGGGACTTTGGGGAAATATATGTGCTGTATGAACTTTGGGGAGGTGAACGGTACTTTGAGCTGTGGGATTGAGTGTGTTGTGCAGGTGTTTGAGTTGTATCGGCGGGTTATATGGACGGGAGGGGGGAGGTGTTTGTTATGCGGGATTAATTTGTGGCATATTAAATATAAGCCTGGTTGTGTTGTGGCTAATAGAGTATATATATATCTTGTGTTTATTTACTGTTTTAGTCATTCCCAGCTGAATATCAGGTCCCACCCGCCTCTCACAGCATCTTCCCTATCTGAATCGCTCCCACTGCCCTCTAGTCCTTCACTCTCACTTTCCTCATCCACAAATCTTTCATCCTCGCTCAAATTAATGGGGAAATTGTCGCTTTCTCAGTCCGAATCGCTCTCGCTGCTGGTGGCCATGATTGTAAACAATGTGCAGATGTGAGGAGCTCCACAACCTGTGACGTCACGCTACTCGTCTGCTACTTCCGGTACAGGCAAGGCTTTTTTATCAGCGACCAAAAGTTGTGAACTTTATCGTCGATGTTCTCTACTATGGCAATCTCACGAAATGATCAAGTATGACACATAGAATGGACCTGCTATCCCTGTTTAAATAAGAAAATCGCATTTCAGTAGGCCTTTAAGTCATGTGATTATTCACAAAAAATCATTGCATTAATCATGAATACACAGATTATTCACGCAATTTATTTTGACTATTCATGCTCCATTGCCTTAACCAAGGATGGTTACCAAATTGTGTAGTCTTTTTTTAAGCTAATTTAAATCATAAAAGCAAGTATGAACCTTTACATTAATTGAAATTAATCCTAATTTAAAAGTCTGATTAATATGATTAAAAATATATATACCATTTGATAGCAACATTTTTTTTGTTTTCTAAACAAAACTGTATACTCCCAAATTTGTTTTAAGAATATGTAAGATTCTTTCTTGTCGCTCAATATTCATACTTTGCTTGTATCTTTGAAATTGTTTTTCTGTGTCCTCTCATTTTATATTGTGAATTATTGTTACTTTTCTCACTTCTGTTACATACATACTCACCCCCCTCTCACCGCCCACCCACATCCCATCTCAGGAAGAGATTGGCACAACCCAGACAGTGATGGCCCTTCCGGCATTGCCCTTCCTCTCGCAACTTATCCCTCAATAAATTTACCATAGACTGTATTTGGGGCAGAGAGATAACCGGTAATATCAGTTAGGTAGGATGCCTACTTAGCAACAACACCCAAACAGGGATTTTGTGTGTACAGAAATATATTAAAAGTTCAAGTGAAGATGCTGCACACAGGTACATATACATGTTTTTTCTATCTAAAAAATATTACAATGTATGGACTTGTGGATGTGGATATGTGCAGCTACATTATCATGGAGGTACTGCAGCTCTGTCAATGCAGAGAAACAGATCTCCTTTATTAGATTAGCAATGTGTTAACTGGCCTGTGTCATATGGAAATACTTCCATTTGCATCTTTTAAAAAAGAGTTGTAAAACCATTTATCTATTTAAACATTTTCCAGCTGATATGGCCGTCGAAGTTTACAACAGCGTTGTGACAATGTTTACTGATGGACTGATCACATGGCTGCTGATTCCTCTCGTTTTTGGTTGAATGAACAACCAGGTCCTCCACAGCTAACCTCCCATGGCAACCCCACAGTGAGCTCATCAGGGCTGCTCATCTGATTGGATCACATAGAACAAATCTGATATTAGATCGCCTCTTGTTTGATTGGATCCTGCTTTAATTAACTGATAGTACAAATGCATGTCATTGGACCAAAGTTGGAGGTTTGTTTTGAAATTGTATGTGAGTGATCTCAAAGTGACGGGGAGTAACTGATGATGCAAGTTTCTACACAGTATCTATGTCATCTTTGTGTTTTCCCAGTGGACAGATGCCCAAAACAAAATCCCAGCACACTACTCACTGTAGAAACCCCGCATTTACAACATCGTTCCTATTGTTCTGCCTCCTTCAGTGCTTCCCAGAGGCTCACACCACCCCAATCCTGTCTTTCTTGGAAAGGCAGCCTGAAGGCACGATCCTAGAAGAAGCAGAGTAGTGGAGTTCAAAGCGTTATCACACACGAACGTCTTTTCATCATGTTTTAGAAACAAGCGTTTGCACTAATCCCCAAATAATCTCTCCAGGAGAACTTGGGCGATAAGGCGCGCCACCCACGGCTTTTCAAACACTTTTGGGGTAGTCTCTTCCCACTCTCTATCTCTTCTTCACTCTACCTCCTTTCCTTTTCTCATCCCTCCATTTTCCCACCATCACTTCCTCAAAGACAAGTGAAGGTGAACACCTACTTAACCGCCCACAAGCGGTCGTCTTTATTTCTCACTCTTTTTTTTGTCGTTTTCTGAGCCAATTTGTTTACATCCTGATTTCCATCTTTGCGTTTATCGGAATTTATCAGCAGTTATTCCTCTTCAGCCATCTCTCTTCCCCGCCCTTCATATTAGAATGTTAATTAAAATGATGCTTCTTCACAAGAAGACAAATCGATGTTTACGGTGCGACACCTTACTTATGTTATGCCCTCGGGTACAAGTTAGATACGCCACTTTCAGTGCATAGAGCAGGGAAATTCAACTAAAATGTTTTGGTGGCCACATTTCCAGAAAGCTAAGGATTAGTTTCACAGTATATAGTGCTTTTTCTAGTGACACAGTACATGACACTGAGAAGTTGAACCTATAATTCATTCAGTCCACATTCACACTTTGAATGTGGACTGTAAGCTACATTTGTAGCCACAGCTGCCTTATGGTAGACTTGACAGAAGCGTGACTGCCAATTTGCGCCTACTGTTTCTCTGACCACCACCAAACAATAATTCACATTCATACACCAGTGTGGACTGGACTGGAGGCAAGGTGGGTGAAGGTTCTTGCACAAGAACACAAGGGCATTGACTAGGGGCCAAAGAGATGTATTGTTATTTTCAATGGGTATTTACAAACCCTAAAGAACGTATGGCTGAAGTTGGATTCGTCCCAGAAACACTCCAGTTTCTGGACGGCCACTCCACCCCATTTTCCATTATTATCTTACATTTTAGATTGGAATACAAAGTTGATTTCTAAAAACAACTACATATCCTCCTCAGTGATTATTAGCTCCTTCTACTTTCACGTGTCTTAAAACTTCATATCAGTGACGTGCAGTCAGGGGAGGCAGGTGAGGCGGGGCCTCACGTGCCATCATGGAAAGAAAAAAAATGTAAAAAGAAAAAAAAAAATTAAATTGTTATATGTATCCAGTGATTATACTATAAAGTTATTTTCCATTTAACTTCACCAGTTTTAGATTATTTTTATTCAAAATCGCTGAATTTTCACATTTGCCATTCAAATACTGAGAAGAGACTTGCAGTGAGTCAGCAGCCAATTGAGCCTCGCCATGGATTGCGCAATGACTCTGCTCACTGCTGGTCTGCTGTGCAGTGAGACCGTATTGCTATATGAATTATATTATACATTTCCATAGTTTAGTTAGCTGAGGTATATAATGTACAGTGTATTTTGTCAACAACTGTATGTGTGTAAAGTATTTCTTGTGCTGAGCAATCATAAAACGGCTGCGAAGACGCAATGGAGGAGGCTCGCAGTAATCCCGCCTCCTGGTGGTAGAGGGCGCTAGTGATCCCAGAGAAAATTCTTGCGACTACGCGGCTGCAGAATAAGTGACAACAAGTAGCAACAGTTAGCAGCGATCGTTTATTTTTTCCTCCCGCCTGGACGTTTAACATGGAGGATTACATATCTAAAATAAAACAGTTTTCTAAACTGGACTTTCAATCGAAGCAGGAGGTAATAATTAAATGAATATCTCCATCGAGACAGAGAGACTTTTAAAACTGAAGAAAGATAAGGAAGACTTCTTTAAACAAGTTATCGATGCTTTTGTTCAGAAGGAGCGACGCATGGACTTCATTTATAAGTAAAGGTAAGACCATAATAAAGTTTTTTTATTAAATGTGCTTTTTTGTGTGCTATAGTTTGTATGTGTAAAGTTAAAGTTAATTTAAAGTACCAACGATTGTCACACACACTAGGTGTGGTGAAATGTGTCCTCTGCATTTGACCCATCCCCTTGATCACCCCCTTGGAGGTGAGGGGAGCAGTGCCCGGGAATCATTTTTGGTGATTTAACCCCCAATTCCAACACTTGATGCTGAGTGCCAAGCAGGGAAGAATGCTGGTATGAGCTTTTAAACATAACCCGTTAACTGCTGCCAATCAAATGGTGAATAAGATACTCTTTAGGGTTCATATGTTTGTAAATCTGACTGTGATGAAGTCAGTGCCTCACCAGCCATGAACCTCACCGCACGCCACTGCTTCATGTGGACATTAGCTGATGTTCAGGCGACAGAAGCGACTATAACCCTGATAGGAAACAAGGCAACGATCAGAAAACAGGAGAGAATCTGAAGAAGGTAAAATCACTGCTACTGATAGCAGGCAGCCAGGTACATGAAGGAGAACTCACCATAGAGGAAGGAAGGAATGGTCCAATACAACAAAACATTTAAAGGTGCCATATGTAATAAAGTGTCCAGAAATGGTACTGCAATCACGGTCAAAATTATGTAGTCCCCTCCTTCTCTCCCTGACTGAGGTTGCCAGATACGCAGCCAAATACAGCTCGATCGACTAGGCTACTCCAAGGAACTTCAAACTTCCACTGCGTCTTACTAGGGGTTGAGGTGCTGGGACTATAATAGCTGAATAGACAAGCGTTTTGTCAATAACTAATCTCCAACCAACACATTTTACACAGAAATTAGGTTATTTTCAGGAACTACAACCAACGCAAACAATGATTGTACTGGTGAAAATAAGTAGAGCACGCTTAGCAGCCAAATGTACGCCCAAAACTAAAGAGGAGCCTTTTTACCAAGGTACGCCTATAGGCTACACGAATGAGGAATTATTTTATCATGTGATTTGGCTGTCTCCATACATTTCACATTGCCATGATGACAGCCGTGCTAATATTGGAACCCATTTCCTCAGCGTGTCAGCATATTGAGAACAAAATAGGCACTGACACTAGGAGGGATGATGTTTGATAAGAAATTATCGAGTTCGAGCCCATTATCGAATCCTATTATCGAACAGATTCCATATCGATTCTCTTATCGAATCCAGACAGGTTGTTGTATATGGAAAAAACCCAATATTTGGTTTAACAAAAGCTCACTTTTATTTTATAAGAAAAAAATAAATAAAATAAATACTGACTGTTACCCCCCTAAAAAGAAATATATATATATATATATTGACTGTTGTTACCCAAAGTATATTAAGTGGGATTTTTCAGAAAAAACAAATATATACAGTAACACAAAAACAACCTGTCTCTGTGATCACTATAGGTGTATAAATAATAATATATTGTTAAATAAAATCAGTCCCTTGGGCACAAAACTGAAAATAATACAGCTCTCCAAAAAGTGCACTTCTGCTGCTATTGGAACATACTAACTACACACACTATGACACTAAGAACACCACAGTCATCAATCAACAGTTATTCCCCCCTTACATGAGAGTGAAGCCTGGCAATAATTTCATATTGCCTGTTCTGCCCTCACTATACATGTTGAGGTTATACAGCTTGGCAGATAGCTAACAAACAATCCAAAGCAGATGAATCCATTTAGGCTCTTTATTGTTGTTGATCTTGCTTTGTCTTTTCCTATCTTTACTTTTGTCTTGCACTAGACTGTTATTTTTTTTTTTTTAACTGAAATACACACAATGACAAATGTATAAGCTATGTGATTCAATTAACATACTGAAATGTAATACACAATATGTAAATATTAGCTTCACACAAATATACAGTACTATCTGTTAAGGTGTTTGAGCTTAATGGAGTTCTTTATGCGTGCACATGAACGACACTTTCATTGAGTCCGATCATCAACGTCCTCTCACCGAGGATACTTTATTCTTCTTTTGAAATCGGCATCACGAAGTGCTGTAATCAGGTTTTCTGCTCTGATGATGTAGTCCGTAGTTGACTCTCTGTCTGCGTTCCGTAGTTTTGTCAAGGACGTGTACAGGTTGATTATTCGTGGCTTGCTTTTTCCTGAGTAATGGTCCCTCAGTATTTTCAGTGCTTTCCTGCCATCGTATGCAGCATCATGTCTTATTAAAGACAAGCTTTTATCATCGATCAACCTGATGAGCTCTGCATAGCAGTCTGGATTCTTTATTCTGTCCGCTGCTGCTTGCTCTTCTCCTACTGGTTCATTTAGAACAGTGTCTTTCAACTTTAAAATATGTAAGTGTCCCAAAAATCTTGCTTCCCAAAGGTCATACTTGCTTTCGGATCCATCAAAGTACAGTTGCGGGGATACTGCTCCAGTAGTACGAGCCGCCATATTTGTTTAAGCTCCGCACTTTAGCACTATGCTATGCTAATTAGCTCAAACTTTACCGCGGTTACTTCTTCTTCGAGGGTACACGCTACTTTATTGGCTAAAGTCACTTTTATGCTCCGTGTAATACTTCACGTTTGCAATACCTTTATCCTTGGTCAAGCAGTTCTCCTCTGTTAGCTCAAGTCCACACCTGCAAACTTTCTTGGCTTCTCTGTCCGTGCGTCGACTCAACGCTACCTCGCCTTGTTTGCTTGAGTTGGCTGGAATCTCTGGGGTTCCTGGGCACCATAACCTGTTTTGAGGGCATAAACCCACTTTGCTTTTAAAGCTCGCTTACCTGGTGGTAAGTCAGTCAACTGGAATGTGTCATTTTCCACTAGTGAGTTCATCTCCTCATCCATGGCGTTTTTCCAGTGCATTGACTTGGATGATAACACAGCTTCCTGATAAGTTTCTGGAATGTCACAAACTGCTCGATAACAGAAATCAACGCATGTTTGTAATCCGTCCAATGAATCATCAGTCTCAAAATCTTGTAAATAAACTGGCTTTTGTTTTATCCTGAATGGATTCTTTCTGATTTCTGTTTCGGCATTTGCCGCTGACTGTTCCACATCTTCCTGCTCATTTAAATCCTCAGTTCTGTTTTCAGGTTGAACTCTGTCCTCATCCTTCTGGTCACTGTCACAGACTGCATTGTCTCTGTTGCCAATGTCATGTCCTGCGTTTGGCTCCAAAGTTTGTGTCTCTCTCTCTACACTTGTTTTGGTTGCGAATCTCACCAATCTGATCTTTTGGACCTTTTCCATTTCTGGATAATATACAAGGAAGGCTGGGCTGTTTTTATCATATCCTATGAAAATGCCCTGCTCACTTTTGGAGTCTAGTTTTCCTTTTTCTTGTTTGTAACTAAAACATGTAGACCCAAACTTTTGCATTTGTGACACAGATGGATCTAATAAATATAAGGCGAGATTTGTTGCCAAAGGATACGACCAGAAAGTAGGAACTGATTACGAAGAGACGTTTTCACCGACAGCTGACATGTTAAGTGTAAGAATTCTCATGCAGAAGGCGGCACAGGAGGACCTAATCTTACATCAGATGGACGTGAAGACCGCGTATCTGCACGCACCCATAGACTGTGAAATCTATTTAGAACAACCACAAGGATACGAGAAAAACTCTAACACTGGTGAAAAACTGGTATGTAAACTGAACAAATCATTGTATGGACTCAAACAGTCGGGCAGAAACTGGAATACAGTGTTACACACCCATTTATGTGAAAATGACTTTGTGCAAAATGAAGCAGATCATTGTGTGTACACAAGAGAAAAATATGGTCAAAAGGTAATACTTATTATTTGGGTAGATGACCTTATTTTAGCTGCTTCAAGTGAAAAATCAATGCAGGATGTAAAAAGAATGTTAACTCAGAGATTCAAAATGAAGGATTTGGGAATCCTAAAACATTTCTTAGGAATAGACTTTAAACAGACACAAATGGACTAGTCAAAATGTCACAAGAGAGATATGTGAAAAAGGTTTTACAAAGGTTTGATATGGAAAATTGTAAACCAAGAGAAACTCCTTGTGAACCAAAACTTGATTACGCAGATAATGCTGAAAAGTTGAAACAACCAAGACAGTACAGAGAAGCAGTGGGAAGTTTAATTTACTTATCCACATGCACTCGACCTGACATAAGCTTTGTTGTGAGTAAACTATCTCAACACTTTAATGAACCTACTATGGAACATTGGAATACAGTGAAACATGTATTCAGATACCTAAAAGGTACATCAGAGCAAGGACTTAACTTCAAGAAGAATGTAACTGAAAGACTCGGTCTGACAGTTTACTGTGATGCAAGTTGGGCATCAAATGAAACAGACAGACGTAGCACATCAGGCTATTGTGCAACTTTGTGTGAAGGCAGTTCATTCATTTCATGGAAGACAAGAAAACAACCAACAGTAGCTCTTTCTACCTGTGAAGCAGAGTACATTTCGTTAGCTTCAGCTATACAGGAGTGTCTTTACATTGAACAGCTACTAAAAGGACTTGATAACTATCAATATGTTAAAACAAAAGTGTACGAAGATAACCAAGGTATGATTGCACTCACTAAAAATCCTGTTAACAGACAAAGATGCAAACACATTGATGTGAAATACCATTTCATAAGAGACATTGTTGCTACTGGTAGGGTATTACTGGAATATTGCCCTACAGAACAAATGGTTGCTGATATCCTGACAAAACCAGCTACTAAACAGAAGTTGAAATGTTTTTCACAGAATATGTTTGGCATTTTGGGATAAAGACTAGAAGGAGGGATCTTAACAAAACAGGATGATGGAAGATGTTCTTGAAATATTGTTTACAAATTGGTTTAACACAGTGAGCTAATAGTGAGTGGGGGTGTTAAGATTGTATATATCTGCGCTCTTACTCTGTGTAGCTTTGTTGTAGAGGTTGGATGTTGTAGTGCATGTTCTCCACTTGGGGCGCTCTGGTGCTGTGTAGTGTTTAACACCGCAGCAGTTGTGTGTTCAACAGCTCAGAGCCTGTACATTGGAGTTCAACCCGGTGGACGAGAGGGTAGCTTCCCTTCGCCTTCGGGTGGGGGAACGGGTCCTGACTGTGGTTTGCGCTTACGCGCCAAACCGCAGCTCAGAGTACCCACCCTTTTTGGATTCACTCGAGGGAGTACTTGAGAGTGCTCCCCCGGGTGATTCCCTCGTTCTACTGGGGGACTTCAATGCTCATGTTGGCAGCGACAGTGAAACCTGGAGAGGCGTGATTGGGAAGAATGGCTGCCCGGATCTGAACCCGAGCGGTGTTTTGTTATTGGACTTTTGTGCCCGTCACAGATTGTCCATAACGAACACCATGTTCAAACATAAGGGTGTCCATATGTGCACTTGGCACCAGGACACCCTAGGCCGCAGTTCCATGATCGACTTTGTAGTTGTGTCATCGGATTTGCGGCCTCATGTTTTGGACACTCGGGTGAAGAGAGGGGCGGAGCTTTCTACCGATCACCACCTGGTGGTGAGTTGGCTGCGATGGTGGGGGAGGATGCCGGACAGACCTGGCAGGCCCAAACGCATTGTGAGGGTTTGCTGGGAACGTCTGGCAGAGTCTCCTGTCAGAGAGAGTTTCAATTCCCACCTCCGGAAGAACTTTGAACATGTCACGAGGGAGGTGCTGGACATTGAGTCCGAATGGACGATGTTCCGCGCCTCTATTGTCGAGGCGGCTGATTGGAGCTGTGGCCGCAAGGTAGTTGGTGCTTGTCGTGGCGGTAATCCTAGAACCCGTTGGTGGACACCGGCGGTGAGGGATGCCGTCAATCTGAAGGAGTCCTATCGGGGTCTTTTGGCTCATAGGACTCCCGAGGCAGCGGACAGGTACCGACAGGCCAAGCGGTGTGCGGCTTCAGCGGTCGCAGAGGCAAAAACTCGGACATGGGAGGAGTTCGGTGAGGCCATGGAAAACGACTTCCGGATGGCTTCGAAGCAATTCTGGACCACCATCCGCCGCCTCAGGAAGGGGAAGCAGTGCACTATCAACACCGTGTATGGCGAGGATGGTGTTCTGCTGACCTCGACTGCGGATGTTGTGGATCGGTGGAGAGAATACTTCGAAGACCTCCTCAATCCCACCAACACGTCTTCCTATGAGGAAGCAGTGCCTGGGGAGTCTGTGGTGGGCTCTCCTATTTCTGGGGCTGAGGTTGCTGAGGTAGTTAAAAAGCTCCTCGGTGGCAAGGCTCCGGGGGTAGATGAGATCCGCCCGGAGTTCCTTAAGGCTCTGGATGCTGTGGGGCTGTCTTGGTTGACAAGACTCTGCAGCATCGCGTGGACATCGGGGGCGGTACCACTGGATTGGCAGACCGGGGTGGTGGTTCCTCTCTTTAAGAAGGGGAACCGGAGGGTGTGTTCTAACTATCGTGGGATCACACTCCTCAGCCTTCCCGGTAAGGTCTATTCAGGTGTACTGGAGAGGAGGCTACGCCGGATAGTCGAACCTCGGATTCAGGAGGAACAGTGTGGTTTTCGTCCTGGTCGTGGAACTGTGGACCAGCTCTATACTCTCGGCAGGGTCCTTGAGGGTGCATGGGAGTTTGCCCAACCAGTCTACATGTGTTTTGTGGACTTGGAGAAGGCATTCGACCGTGTCCCTCGGGAAGTCCTGTGGGGAGTGCTCAGAGAGTATGGGGTATCGGACTGTCTGATTGTGGCAGTCCGCTCCCTGTATGATCAGTGCCAGAGCTTGGTCCGCATTGCCGGTAGTAAGTCGGACACGTTTCCAGTGAGGGTTGGACTCCGCCAAGGCTGCCTTTTGTCACCGATTCTGTTCATAACATTTATAGACAGAATTTCTAGGCGCAGTCAAGGCGTTGAGGGGATCTGGTTTGGTGGCTGCAGGATTAGGTCTCTGCTTTTTGCAGATGATGTGGTCCTGATGGCTTCATCTGGCCAGGATCTTCAGCTCTCACTGGATCGGTTCGCAGCTGAGTGTGAAGCGACTGGGATGAGAATCAGCACCTCCAAGTCCGAGTCCATGGTTCTCGCCCGGAAAAGGGTGGAGTGCCATCTCCGGGTTGGGGAGGAGATCTTGCCCCAAGTGGAGGAGTTCAAGTACCTCGGAGTCTTGTTCACGAGTGAGGGAAGAGTGAATCGTGAGATCGACAGGCGGATCGGTGCGGCGTCTTCAGTAATGCGGACGCTGTATCGGTCCGTTGTGGTGAAAAAGGAGCTGAGCCGGAAGGCAAAGCTCTCAATTTACCGGTCGATCTACGTTCCCATCCTCACCTATTGTCATGAGCTTTGGGTTATGACCGAAAGGACAAGATCACGGGTACAAGCGGCCGAAATGAGTTTCCTCCGCCGGGTAGCGGGGCTCTCCCTTAGAGATAGGGTGAGAAGCTCTGCCATCCGGGAGGAGCTCAAAGTAAAGCCGCTGCTCCTCCACATCGAGAGGAGCCAGATGAGGTGGTTCGGGCATCTGGTCAGGATGCCACCCGAACGCCTCCCTAGGGAGGTGTTTAGGGCACGTCCGACCGGTAGGAGGCCGCGGGGAAGACCCAGGACACGTTGGGAAGACTATGTCTCCCGGCTGGCCTGGGAACGCCTCGGGGTCCCCCGGGAGGAGCTGGATGAAGTGGCTGGGGAGAGGGAAGTCTGGGCTTCCCTGCTTAGACTGCTGCCCCCGCGACCCGACCTCGGATAAGCGGAAGAAGATGGATGGATGGATGGATGGATGGACATTTGGAACTCTCTGTTTGTAAACTCAGTGCCGTTGTCTGAACGTATACACTTCACATCTCCATAGGGTGCTACATCTGCTAAGAACTTTTCTGTTGCAGCAACTGCATCACTTTTTGACTTAAGGAAATATACTAATACAGCACCTGAATAGTCATCTGTGAAACATTGTGCGTATTTGTGTCCTTCTATGCTCTCAGTTTTCATTGGCCCTGCTAGGTCTGTATGGATTAACTCCAGGGGTTTATTTGCTTTAGCATCTAGCTCCCTATTTCTCGTTTGGGTAAACTTGCCTTTTGTACATATTTCACACATCTGATCTGTCTTAACAACATTTCCCTTAATTACCATACCTTTGACCACAGTTTGGAGTTTGATTACATCATCATAGTTGCAGTGCCCTAGAATCTCGTGCCATGTTTGTACGTCATGACAAACTTTACACTGATCTTCATTTGCATCAACAGTTGGTAGATAATATAGCTTCTCATTTTCGTTTATGTTAAATCTGTTACCATCTTTAGAGATCATGTGGCTCTCTCCTTTCTTGAAAGTTATGGTTGCCCCTCCGTCGGCTGCTCTCGCCACTGAAAAGATGTTGTGGGGATATGAGGGCATGTTCAGAGCATTTCGTAGTTGTGCCCTGTGCTGTCGTCCATCGCTGTCCACTAGATGTATCGTTGCTGTTCCTCTTCCTTGGGCCATTCCACTGCATCTTGTCCCATCAGCTAGTTCCACTGAATGAGTCTCTGGTTGAAAAGTGTTGTCAAAGCTTGTAAAGTTATTTACATCATTTACAATGTGGGATGTCGCTCCTGCATCCACCATAATGCCTTTCATCTTTATTTTGGGTGCTGACTCACTTTCTTCTTGTGCTGCTTTGAAGAGGTAATCATTGGATTGTTCATCAGTAACCTTTCTGACATTGTCTCGTTTATCTTTCTTTTTACATATGGTTTCTTGGAGTGTGTTGCTCTTACAAAAGTTGCACCACACTTTTCGGATACACATTCTTGCTCTGTGTCCTTTTAATCCACATTTGAAACATGTCAGATCTCCATCTTCACTTCTACTTTTAGTGCTGCTGGTGTACTTCTTCTGGATATTTCTATCTTGTTTTGTGAACGTTTTCATCACATTGTCTGTTGGCTCAGCAGTACTAATTTTCTCTGACTCTTCGTAAATTCGTAATCTTCTTTTGAAATCTGTAAATGTCACATTGTCTTCATTTTGCGTTACATGTACAGCTAATGGCTTGTAAGAGTCAGGTAGGCCTCCAAGAATCATGGCTATGATCAGACTATCACTGAGAGTCTCACCGAGGATATTTTCTTCTTCTTCTTCTGTTGAACACACAACTGCTGCGGTGTTAAACACTACACAGCACCAGAGCGCCCCAAGTGGAGAACATGCACTACAACATCCAACCTCTACAACAAAGCTACACAGAGTAAGAGCGCAGATATATACAATCTTAACACTATCATCAAACAAATACTTCTGAGTGTTGAAACTATTTCGATGGTGGAAATATATGACTGGCAGCCATTTTAAGTCCTCAAAACATCCATTGAAACAGTGCACAAAAATCGTTTTTCAATAAACATCTTAGTATCAAACTTAACCACTTTCCACCTTAATATTGAGTTACATAAACAAGTTAAACAGTTTACTTACAGACTTATCTTTTCCAAGGCTTGTAAGAGCTAACACAACTTGTCTACTTCTCAATTGTCTCAACCCAGAAGTGCCCAAACTAATGAAGCGTAGTATTTTCATATCGCCACAAGGTGTCAGTAAGAGTCTACAATCAAATGGGCATAACATTGCAGGTCCCACAGGGCATTTCCTGTACGTGGGAAGGGATTCGTTCCCAAGGATTCGAATAAAGAACCAACTCTTTTTCTTTACTAAGTGGCCTCGATAACGGTAACCGGTTCTCAAAAAGGGATTTGAGTCCATGAAAGCGGTTCTTTTCTTATCAAACAACCGGGAGAACCGATATTGAACATCATCCCTAGACACTACCCATATCCACATAAGTTTTATTTGTCGAAGATATATTTTGCCCTGTCAGTTAGAATACACATCAACATACAGGCTAACGGGCATATATTACCTCCGTTAGCCTATATGTGGGTGTGTCATTGACCGGGCTAGCATGCTAAGCATTCGTTGCACGAACATACTAGCTTTGTTAGACAAGATCATAGACTGTATTGGACAATATAGTTTACATATAAAGTGTCCATTTCCATTTATTACAAGTAATAAGAAAACGTAAATGCCTGACTTACCTATCAAGGAGGAAATTAGCAAGTTTGGCGTCAAATGAAAAAATCTTCTACGCTTTGAATCGTCTTCATCTTTCAAAAGCATCCCCGATACAAATCCTCGTTTTGTTCCTGGCTTTGTCATGAATAAGTTAAAAATAATAACAACGCCTTTTAGATTAACTAAGGTCTGACATGTTTAGTAACTTTACCAGTGGCAGTAGCTCGACGAAGAGGGCGGTGGGTAACTGGCAACATTCATGTGACACACTCACAGAATTTCTTATTGGTCAAACGGTGGAGGGCGGGACATCTAAATGAAAACAATGACAAGATTTCGGGGCTGTAAATATAATTTTGAAATGAGCATATCCCGGCTAAACTACTGTTATCAGTTATAGAAGTATTCGAAAAGAACATGATTTAAAGTTAAAGTTAAAGTACCAATGATTGTCACACACACTAGGTGTGGTGTAATTTGTCCTCGGCATTTGACCCATCCCCTTGATCACCCCCTGGAAGGTGAGGGGAGCAGTGGGCAGCAGCGGTGCCGCGCCCGGGAATCATTTTTGGTGATTTAACCCCTAATTCCAACCCTTGATGCTGAGTGCCAAGCAGGGAGGCAATGGGTCCCATTTTTTATAGTCTTTGGTATGACTCGGCCGGGGTTTGAACCCACAACCTACCGATCTCAGGGCTGACACTCTAACCACTAGGCCACTGAGTAGGTTAATAGGTTAGTAGATTTATTAATGCCTTTTGACATATCAGGGCCGTTTAATGATGACTTGACATTAAATTATTACATATGACTCCTTTAAGGCTGTGCTTACACTGGACACCAAATCTTTTTTTTCCATCAAAAGACACAGATCAGATATTTTTTTGCCAGTCTCAACGCTCCAAGTGCTTCAAATCTGATATTTTTGCATCAGATTTTGGCCACATCAAAAGATACCGTAGTCTGAATTTGTTTGGAATCTAATCTTTTCAAATGTGAATGCAGTCTAAATGTCAATGCGACATGTTTTCTACTTTTACGTCATCTTTTGTCACGCTACATCGTTCATGTGCACAAAACGATCACTTTCCTTTTTGCAATCTGCCTACTTCCTCTACACAACAGCCACGTCACAAACCCACTAACACGCTGATCTGTGGCGTCCATGTTTACTTGTGCACTAGCAGGGCTGTACAGAGGGGAGCCCCGCTCCTCGTTCAAACACTCAGTCTTCCAACACGGAAGAAACAAGGTCTTAGTTGGAGGAACTGGTCAGTAAAAGACGGTTTTTTTTCACCACCTTAAAACTTGACACAAACTGCACTGCGCCTGTAACTACGAGGGTCGGCGGGAATATTGAACAAAAAATCAATGACTGAAGTGACAAACTTGCCATCCAAACAATACCGTGTTTGTTGACAAGAACATACAGGCATGGAAGCACATTCAATCTATTTAGTAAGCAGTGATAACATAAACCAGTGAAGGACTGCACATGCAAGTGATGCCGAGGCCACATTAGGACCACATTGGGTGCTCTGTGTGTTTATATTGAAGTCTGAGAAAGATCACATCTTACTTGTAAACTAAACAGTCAGCTGCAAAAATATCAGATTAAAAAAAAATCTGATTTGGTCCACTTTGGCCTGCAGTGTAAACGTAGTCGAAGACAAATAAAATGTGAGAGAAGGAATTCTGGGAGAAATGTAGAAAGGGAGGTTAGTGCAGTGACTGACTGGTATCTGCATCTTTCTGTCATCTCCTCCGGTTTCTGATTAGCGGGGGATGAAGTGAAGCTGTGGCAAAGCCGGTCCCCGCATCTTCTATCTCTGCGCCTGTTCAGGAGCATGCTCTCCAAGATGAGGAAAAAGCAGGGCTTCATTTTCCAAGCGCTTATCCTAGGCCCTGATTTATGAATAACACACTTACATTTTCACTCTTAATTTGCCTGTCGCTAATCGAACCTGATTCTAGTTTGTCTATGGGATAGTTTTACGAAGTATGCAGGATATGGTCAAACAAAAATGCCGGTGGGTTTGTGTGTGTTTCTATGAGAGAAGCGGAAGAGAGTCGGTTTCTGATTTTTATCTACCTTCCTTTCTTCTTTGTATTTTTTTGAGGATTCACACAGTGACCTCTTTGTTTGGGACAGTGAGCACACCCATGCAACCCCCTGAACAGGGAAAGGGACTATTTCCTGTAGCCAAGAGATGGAAGGAGAAAAGAGATAGAAGAGAGAGTGATATGACAGAGATAGAGAGGCTGGTGGACAGAAAAGGGAACAAATGGGAGTCTGAGAGAGGGAGAGAACGAAAAAAGAAGTGAATGTACATGGAAGAAGTCTTCACGGGAGGGACAGTGAAAGAGGAGATGGGAGGAAGTGGGTAAATCAGGTGATTGAGTGAATGGTTTTGTGAGAGAGTGAATGAATGAACAATGGTTGAAAAGGTCTGCAGCTTATTAGAGTCCCAGTTTGACCACCTCAAAATGTAACAAACTGATAAGGCTGGGATAGGAATTGAGGAAAATTTCCATTTGCAGGTAAATTTTCACGAGTGTACTTTATACCAAAATATCCGGCGACTGAAGACAGTAATAATAAAACATTTCAGGTGAAATTGTGTCCCCAACTTCAGATGTGTAACAGGATAGGATATTCAAGTCCAATTTAAAGAAGGCCAATCCATGAGAATTTATTCAAACCAAGATCCAGGACATCATAATCTATTGAATGTATTATAATGACTCTTGAACTTTAGTGAGTAAGGCCTGAGTGTGATAGATGCCAGCTAGTGTGGCTGTGCAGTGGTACGTTGTGTAAACCTCACTAGCTAACACCATAAGAGCTGTGCTGGATAATGAGCTCATTATCTTGCACTACTAGATTTGACTCTCTTTCGGCGGGGATTTGTGTGTGTGGTCGCCCGAAAGCTGACTGCATGTAAATTGACAATAAACTGTATATACACACATAGCCTATATATATATATATATATATATATATATATATATATAGATATATATATATGTACATATATATACATATCCTATTCCTGTATACAGCACCCCCCGCGACCCCAAAAGGGACAAGCGGTAGAAAATGGATGGATATTCCTATATTATATACATGTATGACATCTATATCAGTGAACGAACTTCAGAACTATAAATGATTGTGTGTGCGTGTGTGTGTGTGTGTGTGTGTGTGTGTGTGTGTGTGTGTGTGTGTGTGTGTGTCTGTGCATGTGCGTGTGTGTGTACAGTATATGTGCTTATTTAGGTATGTATGTATGTATGTGTATCTATATATGTATATGTTTATATATGTGTAAATACTATGTATGTGTATACAGTTCTGATGTTAGTGCACTGATATAGATATCAAATATATTAATGTCATTATATAAGCTTCTAATTAATTTGATATAGAAATCACTACTCTAACTTCAGTTGTTTTTAGTTATTATTTATTCTAACTCTGTGAGCTGTGTTAGAGTAGTCTGTGATCACGTTCAGATAGCTGTTGTTCACGTTATCCGCGATCAGAGTGATTTAAGACTACACGTTTATTTACTACCAAATTGATGAGGGACGTGTAAGAATACAGTACAACCTTCAGTAAAGCCATATTTTCGAGGATAATCACCACGCATACACACATTACGACACTTTTTTTTGCCACACAGCAGATCATTGATTGTGACGTAACAACAATCATTGGTACAAATTTGTACTGTTTTTTCCAAATTTGCCCTTTCATTCAATTAATTTGATTATTATAATTGTGTACCAACAAATTGATGGAAAATGTGCTTTGGAATCAGAAGTCAAAGTGAGAAGCAGATGTTTTAATTCAACTAGTGTAGAATTTAGGGGAAAAAGGTTTCATTGTCAGGAAAAAAAAGCTTGTATTTGATGGATGGATAGGCTTTATTCATCTCAAAACGGGGAAATTATGTGGTTGCAGTTCTGATACAAATTGCATCAGCTCTGTGCTCTTTTGTCTTTAATGTACCTCTAGTTGTCATGTGTTTTTACCCTTATTTTATCAAATAATATTTAGTAACTGCATTCACATGCATTAAAAAAGTTATGTCAGAATTTAAATACATTTACTAAAACAAATGAGATGCCCTTTTGACGCACATTATTTCTAGGCTGGCGGGCCACATAAAAGGATGTGGTGGGCCAGGTCCTGCCCCGGGCCTTGAGTTTGACACCTGTGGCCGAGAGCAAACACTGGTTTATTGAGAAAGTGGTTATTTTTAATCTAGAAAGGAGCTGAAACATGCACTCTGGAGAAGGCCTCACTTTATTAATTTATATTAATATTATTCCTTCCGGCCGTAAATCGGACCTGTTTCCAGTGAGGGTTGGACTCCACCAAGGCTGCCCTTTGTCACTGATTCTGTTCATAACTTTTATGGACAGAATTTCTAGGCGCAGTCAAGGCGTTGAGGAGATCCGGTTTGGTGGCTGCAGGATTAGGTCTCTGCTTTTTGCAGATGATGTGGTCCTGATGGCTTCATCTGACCAGGATCTTCAGCTCTCACTAGATCAGTTCGCAGCCGAGTGTGAAGTGACTGGGATGGGAATCAGCACCTCCAAGTCCAAGTCCATGGTTCTCGTCCGGAAAAGGGTGGAGTGCCATCTCTGGGTTGGGGAGTAGATCTTGCCCCAAGTGGAGGAGTTCAAGTACCTCAGAGTCTTGTTCACGAGTGAGGGCGGAGTGGATCGTGGGATCGACAGGCGGATCGGTGCAGCGTCTTCAGTAATGTGGACGCTGTATCGATCTGTTGTGGTGAAGAAGGAGCTGAGCCGGAAGGCAGAGCTCTCAATTTACCGGTCGATCTACGTTCCCATCCTCACCTATGGTCATGAGCTTTGGACCAAAAGGACAAGATCACGGGTACAAACGGCCGAAATTAGTTTCCTCCTCCGGGTGGCGGGGCTCTCCCTTAGAGATAGGGTGAAAAGCTCTGTCATTCGGGAGGAATTCAAAGTAAAGCTGCTGCTGCTCCTCCACATCGAGAGGAGCCAGATGAGGTGGTTCGGGCATTTGGTCAGGATGCCACACGAACGTCTCCCTAGGGAGGTGTTTAGGGTACGTCCCACCGGTAGGAGGCCACGGGGAAGTCCCAGTACACGTTGGAAAGACTATGTCTCCCGGCTGGCCTGGGAATGCCTCGGGATCCTCCGGGAGGAGCTGGATGGAGTGGCTGGGGAGAGGGAAGTCTGGGCTTCTCTGCTTAGGCTGCTGCACCCGCGACCCGACCTGGTATAAGCGGAAGATGGATGGATGGATGGATTATTCCTTCCATTAATTATTTTTTTAATTAAGTGTTGTAAATGTGTTATTACATCTGTCAAGTTATTTCCTTTTTTAATGGAAGGGTTCCATCAGTTTTCTGTGTAAAATCACATTAGCACTGGTCATGTTAGTAAAGGGAGACCTGTGGCAGCAGACTATATAGTAGGCGGTAGGTGCAGTATAGCTCATGTCCGTGTAAGAAGAGGAATATATTCTTGGCTTAGTTCGAGGAAACTTCTCATCTGGTCGACCATCATCTTCACGGCAGTTTGGCTTCCCTCAAAATGAGCGAGCGAGGAGGGGATAGAGAGCAAGGAGGCATTCTGATACTGAACAAGAGAATGGCAGAAGAAAATGAAGAAATGAAATCAGCCTGGCATCATTTGCATTCACGTTTTATCAGCATAGGAGGAGGGTGTTTTGGGGCCTGATAAGGAGAGGGTGTCGTAGGCTGTGCTGGAGGTGGAGGGGGGTTGGTGGAGCCATGTGCGAGCTTGAGTGTGTTTACGAATGTGATATATGAATTGACTTTAGTAAGAGAAGGTGGCTTAGAGTTCAGCCGATGTGTGCGTTAGCGCCGACAAACACATTTGAATGTTCGAGCAGGAAGAGCAAAAACTGTGTGTGAGTGTGTGTGCGTATGCATGTGTGTGTGTGTGTGTGCGTGCATGTGTGTGGTGGGGCTGTGGAAGTGGGGGGTTAATATCAGACCAAATAATTAGATTCGCTATCGTCTCGGCAGCAGCAGTGCGGGGATCAGGCAGATTAAAGCCAGGCTTGAGGCTAGTTAATATTCATGAGGGGACCGGGGTCCGGGCGAGGGGCTTAGACTGCAGCTCAAAGACTCTCCTTTGGCTGATGGGGCTTAAATGCAGCGCTCTCGACCAAGATGGAGCTGAAGCAGGAAGGTCTGACTGATAGATGATGGAGGGCTGGATTGATAGTTCCAATGACAGGGAAGAAAAATTTGAGTACAATCTTCATCTCCTTGGGTTTTTGGATCATTAGTTAAGACTACGCCGCCTACATTACGACATGGTCGCTAACGTCTAAGCATGCATCTTCCTGTTTCCTTTTCTCCTGCTTTCCTCAGCCATCTTGTCTTGTAGTTATCAGTATGCACCATACTCACATGTACCGCAACATGTAGACAGCTGCAGCTTCCGGTCATGAGACTTTATCGAAGTCAACTTCTTTGCTAGTGTTGCATTGTTTTGCGGGTTTTACGTTCGTAATAAGTGCTTATTTTATATTAGCAAAGTTCACAATAATTCATTTTACCATGGAAATGAATGCAGTCCTGCTTGTCCAACACAATACTGTCTTCTGGCTTCCCTGATCAGTGGTCGCCACAGCAACTCATTGGCATTATTTGAACCAAGCACTAACATAGTACAAACCCCGTTTCCATATGAGTTGGGAAACTGTGTTAGGAATACAATGATTTGCAAATCCTTTTCAACCCATATTCAATTGAATGCACTACAAAGACAAGATATTTGATGTTCAAACTCATAAACTTTATTGTTTTTTTGCAAATAATTAACTTAGAATTTCATGGCTGCAACACGTGCCAAAGTAGTTGGGAAAGGGCATGTTCACCACTGTGTTACATGGCCTTTCCGTTTAACAACACTCAATAAACGATTGGGAACTGAGGAAACTAATTGTTGAAGCTTTGAAAGTGGAATTCTTTCCCATTCTTGTTTTATGTAGAGCTTCAGTCGTTCAACAGTCCGGGGTGTCCGCTGTCGTATTTTACGCTTCATAATGCGCCACACATTTTCAATGGGAGACAGGTCTGGACTGCAGGTGGACCAGGAAAGTACCTGCACTCTTTTTTTACGAAGCCACGCTGTTGTCTTGCTGAAATAAGCAGGGGCGTCCATGAAAAAGACGGCGCTTAGTTGGCAGCATATGTTGTTCCAAAACCTGTATGTACCTTTCAGCATTAATGGTGCCTTCACAGATGTGTAAATTACCCATGCCTTGGGCACTAATGCACCCCCATACCATCACAGATGCTGGCTTTTGAACTTTGTGTCAATAACAGTCTGGATGGTTCGCTTCCCCTTTGGTCCGGATGACACGATATCTAATATCTCCAAAAACAATTTGAAATGTGGACTCGTCAGACCACAGAACACTTTTCCACTTTGCATCAGTCCATCTTAGATGATCTCGGGCCCAGAGAAGCCGGCGGCGTTTCTGGATGCTGTTGATAAATGGCTTTCGCTTTGCATAGTAGAGCTTTAACTTGCACTGACAGATGTAGCGACGAACTGTATTTAGTGACAGTGGTTTTCTGAAGTGTTCCTGAGCCCATGTGGTGATATCCTTTAGAGATCGATGTCGGTTTTTGATACAGTGCCGTCTGAGGGATCAAAGGTCACGGTCATTCAATGTTGGTTTCCGGCCATGCCGCTTACGTGGAGTGATTTCTTCAGATTCTCCGAACCTTTTGATGATATTATGGACCGTAGATGTTGAAATCTCTAAATTTCTTGCAATTGCACTTTGAAAAACGTTGTTCTTAAACTGTTTGACTATTTGCTCACGCAGTTATGGACAAAGGGGTGTACCTCCTCCCATCCTTTCTTGTGAAAAACTGAGCATTTTGTGGGAAGCTGTTTTTATACCCAATCATGGCACCCATCTGTTCCCAATTAGCCTGCACACCTGTGGGATGTTCCAAATAAGTGTTTGATGAGCATTCCTCTACTTTATCAGTATTTATTGCCACCTTTCCCAACTTCTTTGTCACGTGTTGCTGGCATCGAATTCTAAAGTTAATGATTATTTGCAAAAAAAAAAAAGGTTTATCAGTTTGAACATCAAATATGTTGTCTTTGTAGCATATTCAACTGAATATGGGTTGAAAATGATTTGCAAATCATTGTATTCCGTTTATATTTACATCTAACACAATTTCCCAACTCATATGGAAACAGGGTTTGTACATCACTGGAGTTGATGAAACTATGTCGGGAAATTTGCCATTATCAGTGGCAGAGCAGGAAGCGGCTAGAAATACGTTTGCAGTAAAATGTCATATGAAGCGCCCTGTTTTTTTGTTTTTTATTGACATTTTACATGTGATTCTTCACACACAGGGCATGATCCACATATAGGAAGGGGCAGCCCTGGTTTATAATAAATGTCAGCTATGAAAAGAGACATTTTGTCCCCTCTTCTATTACAGAAAAATAGTCTGGAATGATAAGAATGTAAGAAAAAACACTCTATAAAAATGTAATTGTAAATTCATAGCAAATAGCTGGCTAAAAATTGCATTATTTTCACTGTAACGTTTACAGCGATTTGTTGTGCAACTAAAAAAGGACTTTGATTACTACATTTTACTGTGAAATAACAGTTGATTGCTGTGAAATATAAGGGTATCGTAACTTTTTCAGCTCTTTGTCGTGATGTTGCAGGAAATTTTAATTACAGGATTTTGCTATGAAAAAGTATTGTTAATTGCTCTGAATTGTTGGTACATGTTTACAGTGCATTAATCATTTTACAAGAATGATTACTAACATTCTTGCGTATTGCAGCATTCCACAAAATAATTATAGAGTTTTATGGTACGGAATATTCGGCATGAGACAGAAACAGTACGTGGGGGACAGGAAGTATACTTGCTCTTAATCAAGCGTATGCTATGTGAACAAATACAGTGTAGCAGAGCCTTTGAATAGATAGAGAAACCAGACCTTGAAAAACTCTTCTATCATTAGTTGAACTTCTCTGTGAAATAGGTAAACGACAAAGGATTAGGATAAAATTAAGGCAGTGCATCGTTCAGTAGAGATGGGGAACAAGAAGCTACAGGCTAGAACTTTTAATGCTGCCCTTCAGCCAATAAGAAACTTTAAAAGTAATTTACACTGCACTTGTCTGCATCAGTGCACTTTCCTGACATTGTATAATAGAATGTTTCATCTATTGTGTTGTATTGTTTTATTTTATTTTATGAATTTTTTTGTCACACAATTACCTGCGAGCAGGTTTTTTATTTCAAAAATCATTAAAGCTGTTGGCACAAAAGCACATTTTCTTCCCCTTACTATACCGAACGTGAACTGAACCGTGGCCCTGAAACCGAGGCACGTACTGAACCGTGATCATGACCTACCGTTACATCCTAGTATTTCGTAACTGAAATTTACCATACATTTCTTTTTAAATCTGTTATTATCTCTTTACAGCCAATTGTGTAGCTTTAAAAGCATGTGTATGGATGTGTTTGTGTTTTCTATTGGCATGCCAGTTAGCTCTCCCCGTTGCCCGATCGTGGTGAATTCCAAAGTCGTGACCATGATGAATTAGTCTGAAACAAATTAGGAGTACTTACGGCTCAGACGGCTCCAGCATTGAGTTACAAATTAAAACAAAAGCAGTCGTATCTTCCCATCAGTTTCAGTTGCCTGTGAAATAAAATACACTGCATCCATCTCTACTGGAGAGCAGAAAGAAGCTTCTCTCACTCATCTTTCCTAAACAATCTCACACACTAATGTTCATATTTGTTTTTTAATAAAAAAAATTGCATTTATTAACCAAATTTCAAATAAAGGTATGTTGCATTCGTTTGAACACTGTCAAGTTAAAATATGTGATATTGTTAACAGAGGAACTTCACCTGGATGAATATGAGCTTCATATAACATAGTTTTCTATTCCTGGTCACTATTGGTGTTAGTGAGATGCTTCACTAAACTGACTTTCCTGTATTCTGCATTGGTAATTATACTGTAGGAGTGAATGTGATGTAAATGGTTACTGGTGAACAGTCCAAGATGTTCTCTGCCTCTCCTCCAAAGTCAGCTGGGAAAAGCCCCTTAAAGTAGAATAGGATAAGTGGCGTAGAAACTGGATGGATGAAGGCTGCCCCCAACTGGAAATCAAATTGCACTGCAAATGCCACACATATGTGCTGTTTTATGAATTAATGTGCTCCAACTGACATACTTGGTGTCTTATTGAGTGTTATGGTTGTATGAAACAGAAGGTTATTGATATATCAGTGATCATGCCAAGACAGTCACTTCTGAAAATGTATATTCTCTTTTTTATTTGCTATTGCCTTTCATTGCTTCTCCCCATTTGTCTTTCTTTAATCTTGTTGTTCAGGCCTCATGTCCTGCTCTGTCTATGCTTTATGCAGAATTCAAGGTGGGCCTTGGTGTGTGATGACCCAGATTGTTGGATCACCTGTCTTGCTTTGACGACTGACCCATCGGATGCAAACTGTACGATCTATAGCCAAGGTAAGAGTCACATCAGAGATTTTGTTGGACATACTGTACACCAGGGGTCTCAGACACGCGGCCCGCGGGCCAATTGCGGCCCACAAGACGTTATTTTGCGAGTTTTTTTATGAATGGCGCTTGACAACGTCTTACTTGCCAACCCTCCCGATTTTTCCGGGAGACTCCCGAATTTCAGGGCAACCATTCTCTCGAATGCCTGCAGATTTTCACCGTGATGGCACTGCCTTTAGCGCCCTCTACAACCTGTACAAACAGCGTGCTAACCCAGTCACATGTTGTATTTGGCTTCTGTACACACAGGTGCGTCGGTTGAGGTGGGCAGGGTTGGGGGGGGGGCAGGGTTTGGTGGTAGCGGGGGTGTATATTGTAGCCCGGAAGAGTTAGGGCTGCAAGGTGTTCTGGGTATTTGTTCTGTTGTGTTTATGTTGTGTTACGGTGCGGATGTTCTCCCGAAATATGTTTGTCATTCTTGTTTGGTGTGGGTTCACAGTGTGGCGCATATTTGTAACAGTGATAAAGTTGTTTATACGGCCATCCTCAGTGTGACCTGTATGGCTGTTGATCAAGTATGTCTTGCAGTCACTTACGTGTGTCTGCAAAAGCCTCATACAACATGTGACTGGACCGGCACGCTGTTTTCCATGGTTAAAAAGCGGAAGCGACGACAGGTTGTAGAGGACGTTAAAGGCACGCCCTTAATATTGTTGTCCGGGTCAAAATCGGGAGAAATTCGGGAGAATGGTTGCCCTGGGAGATTGTCGGGAGAGGCACTGAAATACGGGAGTCTCCCGGAAAAATCGGGAGGGTTGGCAAGTATGTTGCTAGGGCGGGATAGCCATTCAAAGAAGGTGAATTCATTAAAAAGTGCATGTTAGATTTTTTTTTAAGAAATCTTTTCTTGCGGCCCAGCCTCACCCAGTTTCTGCATCCAATGGCCCCAAGGTAAATTGAGCTTGAGACCCCTGCTGTACACTAAGTATACTATAATAATGCTCAACTAGCTGTCTTGAGAAGAACTATATCACAGCTGCGAGATATTGTTGTGCATATTATACACAATATCGCTATCGTCTGGAGATATAAAATACACTTATTGATATACAGTGGTACATTCCCTAAACTTACGAGCACATTTCGTTCCACGATCAAGCTCGTGACTGAAAACAGTTGTATCTCATATCAGACCCGCCCATTAAAATAAAATGAAATCAATTTTTTTTTTGCTTGGTCTCCAAAAACAGCACAATTTTATCATGTAACATGCCTTTTAAAAATAAAATCTAACTTTTGGATGAGGACTATTGTTTGAAAAGCATTAAAGCATTACTATAAAATGTACTACAAACAACTACAATAGTTTTATGAAATAATTTAATGATATTATTTGCATTTATAGTATGTCCTAAGGGCTGCTTCGTCGTCGTGTAACAATAGGAACTAGGAAATTGCTGTTTATGTTGCACACGGACGTATTTGAGTTACAGACCGGAAAGGTCAGAGTTGACAACAAGTGATATGTATGTCTGTGTACCAAAAGGTATGCTCGACCGTCCAGTTTGTACACAGAACAAATTGAAACACGGCAAACGGCGTCTGCAGCGTCCTAATAATTTTATGGATAAATGCTTTGAACGTTTTTGGCTGCATGTTGCGGACTGACGCTGCAGCAGGTTCTGACTCGCTGTATGGGCTGCTGACCGTTGGGACTTGCTTTTAATGGCTTGTTTCTCAGATTCGTTCATACCCTTCTTCTTCACAATAACTTTCTCAGTTCTGATGGTATGAGGGCAGGATTGTTTTCATCTCTAAACTTTACATGAATTTTATGTTGTTTTATGTTTGTTTCTTGTGTAGACGAAACAGAAACAGCTACCAATGTACAAACCCCGTTTCCATATGAGTTGGGAAATTGTGTTAGATGTAAATATAAACGGAATACAATGATTTGCAAATCCTTTTCAACCTATATTCAGTTGAATGCACTACAAAGACAAGATATTTGATGTTCAAACTCATAAACTTTATTTTTTTTTTGCAAATAATAATTAACTTAGAATTTTATGGCTGCAACACGTGCCAAAGTAGTTGGGAAAGGGCAGGTTCACCACTGTGTTACATGGCCTTTCCTTTTAACAACACTCAGTAAACGTTTGGGAACTGAGGAGACACATTTTTGAAGCTTCTCAGGTGGAATTCTTTCCTATTCTTGCTTGATGTACAGCTTAAGTTGTTCAACAGTCCGGGGGTCTCCGTTATGGTATTTTAGGCTTCATAATGCGCCACACATTTTCAATGGGAGACAGGTCTGGACTACAGGCAGGCCAGTCTAGTACCCGCACTCTTTTACTATGAAGCCACGTTGATGTAACACGTGGCTTGGCATTGTCTTGCCTAAATAAGCAGGGGCGTCCATGGTAACGTTGCTTGGATGGCAACATATGTTGCTCCAAAACCTGTATGTACCTTTCAGCATTAATGGCGCCGTCACAGATGTGTAAGTTACCCATGTCTTGGGCACTAATACACCCCCATACCATCACAGATGCTGACTTTTCACCTTTGCGCCTATAACAATCTGGATGGTTCTTTTCCTCTTTGGTCCGGAGGACACGACGTCCACAGTTTCCAAAAACAATTTGAAATGTGGACTCGTCAGACCACAGAACACTTTTCCACTTTGTATCAGTCCATCTTAGATGAGCTCAAGCCCAGCGAAGCCGACGACGTTTCTGGGTGTTGTTGATAAACGGTTTTCGCCTTGCATAGGAGAGTTTTAACTTGCATTTACAGATGTAGCGACCAACTGTAGTTACTGACAGTGGGTTTCTGAAGTGTTCCTGAGCCCATGTGGTGATATCCTTTACACACTGATGTCGCTTGTTGATGCAGTACAGCCTGAGGGATTGAAGGTCACGGGCTTAGTTGCTTACGTGCAGTGATTTCTCCAGATTCTCTGAACCCTTTGATGATATTATGGACCGTAGATGGTGAAATCCCTAAATTCCTTGCAATAGCTGGTTGAGAGGTTTTTCTTAAACTGTTCAACAATTTGCTCACGCATTTGTTGACAAAGTGGTGACCCTCGCCCCATCCTTGTTTGTGAATGACTGAGCATTTCGTGGAATCTACTTTTATACCCAATCATGGCACCCACCTGTTCCCAATTTGCCTGTTCACCTGTGGGATGTTCCAAATAAGTGTTTGATGATCATTCCTCAACTTTATCAGTATTTATTGCCACCTTTCCCAACTTCTTTATCACGTGTTGCTGGCATCAAATTCTAAAGTTAATGATTATTTGCAAAAAAAAAAAGTTTATCAGTTTGAACATCAAATATGTTGTTTTTGTAGCATATTCAACTGAGTATGGGTTGAAAAGGATTTGCAAATCATTGTATTCCGTTTATATTTACATCTAACACAATTTCCCAACTCATATGGAAATGGGGTTTGTACATACATTATACAACAAAGTTTAATCTCAATGATAATAAATTTATACATTGACTAATAAAAAATACATAAAATAATAATTTTAACAGTTTCATTTTAAAAAATGTAAGTAAATGTAATAATATACTGCATATGTATGTGTATATATATATATATATATATATATATATATATATATATATATATATATATATAATATATATATATACTGTATACAGTATATATACATACATACATACATACATACAGTATTAGTTAAAAAAATACATATTAGTTTTAATTAATACATTGAATTACAAAATATGTATTTTTATTGTTGTTTTTCATTTTCTCTTCCATCTTAGTTTAATGCTTAGTTTAATTGAAGTCATACCCTCTGCCATAAAAGGCAGAAATATTCTATGACATTGTCAAAGTTGAACATGTTATTTATTAATATATACGTAAAAAGTTAATTATTTTCAATAATTGTCTAATAGTAGCAATTTTGTTTATGTGTCGAGACTAGAGAAATGTGAGTGAAGTTGTGGCCAAATCCGGCCCGGCAGATTTGTAAAACACTGAGCGCTGTCATATAGATAGTCTTTGTTGTCGTTTTTTCTAATTTTGTATTTGCGACAAAATAGACGGACAAAAGTCAATCAGGAATATACAAAATAACAACAATAGTAAAGGGAGAAGTGCAATCCTCACTGTTCCTCAGCATGTTGCCCCCAAAACAATTTAGTTAAATTGACTGAATGATATGTCATCAAAGTATGTACTTGTGTGTATATCTTGCGCAATCCACAGTACACTGCGTACAAGCAACCTTCAATGCCTGAGTAACTCCTACACATTAACAAGAACAATGAGTTGCAATTCATAATCATTCATATTTTAAAAAGCTAACAGTGTGACAGTGGTTTTTTTCTGTTTTTTTATTGTATCTTGCTGTTTATTTAGGTGAGGAGCTATTCTGTAAGGTGACCAAAGAAATCTTGATGGGGGAAAGACTCCTGGCCACACCGTTGCTTCCTCCAAAACCCTCATCCCCTGTGGGCAGGGCTTCGCCTCTACTCAACCTTGTTAGCCAGAAAACTTCAGTGGTAAAGGAGGAGCCACTTTATCCTGCAGCGCTTCACACGGACATCCA